>NC_064811.1:193500438-193668295 GCF_023721935.1 Panthera uncia
AAGGAAAGGAGAAAGGAAAGGGAGGGAGGGAGGAAGGAAGGTAAGAAGGAAGGAAGGAAGGAAAGGAGGAAGGAAGGAAGGAAGGAAGGAAGGAAGGAAGGAAAGGAGGAAGGGAGGCAGGGTGGAAGGAAGAAAGTAAGTAAAGGAGGAAGGAAGGAAGGAAGGAAGGAAGGAAGGAAAGGAGGAAGGAGGGAAGGAAGGAAGGACAGGAGGGAAGGAGGAAAGGAAGAAGGAAGGAAGGGAAAGAAGGAAGGGAAGGAGGAAGAAAAAAAGAAAAAAAAAGAATATTTTCCTGAATGTAATGTTGCTCCGGTATCTTCTCTCCAAGCCTTACCCAGCCCTCTATTCAGATGTAGCCTGATTTAGTTAAACGGTTCCTCGGTGCTGTGGGGATTTGTATGTTCTGTCTCTTAAAATTTCACATTATACCAAACAATTGGCACATATCTTTGTGTGTATACCTTTATGTCTATTTTTATCACTTCCTTAGAATAATTTCATTGTGAATTTCACAACCTCTTCTAGTGTACTGCCTACGTGAAACTGAGAAAAGCATTTAACTACCTTAAGGCTTATTTTCCTCATTTCTCAAGAAAATAATATCTAATTCGTAGGGTTGTTTTAAAGAATAAATGAGACATTGCAAGACACATTGCACAGTGCCTGATATATAGTAAGAGATAGAATTTAGCTCCGATAGTATTCATGATGAAAATGATTAGTCGTATTCTCTTGGCAAAATGAAGCAATTTATACCTCGACCAGCAGTGTGTGAGAGTGTCACCATTTTGATATTTCCATTGGAAGGGATATGATCAGAATGCTTCTCATTCCATGTGTCCTTTTATTATTGGAGGAAACCATTAAGGGAAGCCCTTACCATGCTTCCATGCAGGTCTCATTGGTTGGACTCATTGGCCGCCATTCCATGCCTAACCCACCTATGGGACAGGGAATGGGGCCATCGTGATTGTCTGTGACCTTCGTGATTATCTCTCTCGTGATTGTCTGTCTCGTCCTGTGCACATGAGGCCCTGGTTGTGGGATCTCTCTGTTTGGGGACATATAACCACCTGAGGAGCATGGGGGAGCTGTTGTGGTCAAATCAGGGCCATTTCCTACGTAGAGCTCATCACGGTCATGGAGCGGAGTGTTGTGTTTGTTCTCTTTATGCTTTCTTGCAGCTACTTTCTTTTACTCGGGTCTTCACTTATTTTAATGAAGTAATATTATATTTTGGGGCCTTCTTGTTGTTTCCGGAACATGCCAGGCTTATACCGTCCTAGAGACTTCAGTCAGCAGCTTCTGATTGAGACACTTGTCCTCTGGATACTTATGTGGTTAATTCTCTTCTCACCTTTACAGCCTTGCTCACAGAACACCCGCCCAGTCAGGCCTCCTCCCAATTCCCTTTTTAAAACCGCGACCCTGCCCAGGATTTCCAAATAACTCTTACCCAGCTGTCGTCTTTTCTTCCCCCCCAAAGCGCTTGACACCTTTTATCAAATGTGCGTGTTCACTTTCGTTATTCTTATTAATTATGTCCTGTCTCATCCTCCTACAGTACGAGCTCAAACAAGGCAGGGGCTGTGTCTGTTTTACTTACTCACGTGTCCCAAGGACCCCCAACTCTCCCCAACATGTATTGGGCACTGAATGCATAATCGCCATGAACGAATTAATAAAATGTCCCAATGTGCCACACGTCACCTGGAACCAAACTGGCTGGTAGAGAACGTTTGTCCAAAGCCCTGAACAAAGAACCAGTAAAAATCATTTCCGAGGCCGTGTGGTGGTGGGAAGGGTTGCTGCTAGGTGTTGGAATGTGATGACAGAATGGCAGTGGGGCTTAACCAAAGGGTTCTTGCCTTTTAGAAATACATACTGAAATTTTTACCAATAATGTGATCTCTGATACCTGCTTCACAATAGTTGTGTCGGGGAAAGGAAATCATAGCTGAGATAACAGGGGCTGACAGTGGCTGGGGGTTGTCAGGCGATGATGGATATGTGGGATTTCATGGTCCCGTTCCCTCTACTTTTGTGGATATTTGAAGTTTATCCAAATGAAAAAAATGATAAAAGACTATAGATATTAAAATAAATCACCTACCTTCTGATATGATGAATACAAGGGATGTTCTTAAGAGTATAAAATTTAAGGGTACCTGGGTGGCTCAGTCAGTTAAGTATCTGACTCTTGATTTTGGCCCAGGTCATGATCTCATGGTTTGTGGGTTCGAGTCCCACGCTGGGCTCCGTGCTGACAGTGCGGAGCCTGCTTGGGATTCTCTCCCTCCTTCTCTCTCTACACCCCCCCCCCTTTCTCTATCGCAAAATAAAGAAAGAAATAAACAGTGACCATGAACACTACTGCTTTTTACTCCGTGTATAAAGAATGTAAATTAACGGAGTTCTCCTTGGTACAAAACAGAGCCAGAAAAACTTCATGAAACAGCAAAGGAAAACTGCCTCATGGGAGACACTGATTTTTTTTTATTTCAGCTAGTAAATTGGCCCTGGAAGAAACCGTGTCTTTTTAAGTATTTAACGTTTGTATTCAAAATTGCTTACTGATGATAAAAATAAAGAAGCACATTATTTACATTTTGTAACGAAGTACTTCCTGCCGTACCCAATTCGTACCGGGATATATGGCATGTAGATATTCAGGCTGTTGGTGCAGTGTTCAGGACCCGTTCTGAGCAGCGTCGAGGAAGCCAGAGAAAGTGGCCTCATGGAAGTTTACAAGCTGCTATTAACACAGCTTCCCTTTTCCCTAAAAATTTAATGCTTACCAGAACCTCATGAGTACATTTGCCAAATAGCAGTGGCTTTTCATAAGTATCCATGTACAAAATTGAGATTGGCCTGACAGCATAGATCTTTCTGTCTATATACTAAAGCTGGGGCAGTATTCTTTTTTTTTTTTTTTTTTAAGTTTATTTATTTATTTTGAAAGAGAGAGAGAGTGTGCTTGCCCACAGGGGAGGGTCAGAGAGAGAGGGAGAGAGACAGAATCCCAAGCAGGCTCTGCACTGTTAGCATGGAGCCCGATAAGGGGCTCAGACTCAGGAACTATGAGATCGTGACTTGAGCAGAAATCAAGAGTTGGACCCTTAACTGACTGAGCTACCCAGGCGCCCTTAGGACAGTATTCTTTAATTCATTCATCAAAAACAATTAACCTCTAATTATACTGTATCCTTGAAACTCATCCCTCTGGAGCTCTTAGTCTAGATGAACATTTAATTTAAAAAACAACCCACAGATAATAAAGTTACCTTGAGTTATAATCAGAGAGACTTGGCCTTCCAGCCCACTGAAGAGTAGAAGAAAATGAAGATGTCATAGGGAATCTACAGTTCACTCGTGCCGGGAAGAATGGGGAGCCAGCATCTCTACACAGCATGGTAGAAAGTCAGGAGATCTGGGTTTTGGATCAGGTTCTTGTCTGGAATCTGTAGGATGTTTTTGCTTGTACGTTGCATGGTGTTCTCTTTATGAAGAACCCGGGCAGGAATTCATAGCTAGGATCAGTCACAATAACATTATCCTGATGGTATTGCCGTTTCTACCCTCATTTCTCCACCTTTTACGGTTCTGCTCTTGTGGTACAACCTGCATTGTTTCCATTTGGATTTTGTATTTTATCACCCGCCTTAAGTCCTTAGGCAAGATCTTTATCTTCTTGGGGTCTTGGTTTCTTTACCTGTATTTCAAAGTAAAATAACTTTGAAGAGGTTCTACATTTTCAAGAGCTTTATCTTTTACCATAGTATCAGAACTTCCGCGATTTGCCATTTATCCAAAAGGAAAAGACAGTGAGGATTATAATTGTACTGTGTAATGGTACCTCTTACTTGGGCGATACAGTGAAACGTTGTACATGTGCCGAATGAAAATTTTGTCCAGATTTGTGTATATTCTTTCCCAAATCTCTAAAAAGGCAACAAAACTGGTATCATTCAAAACCTCAATGACTGGAACGGACATCATTCATGGTTGGGAACGTGAATCTTTAAAAAATAATTTTGTGGGGCGCCTGGGTGGCTCAGTCGGTTAAGTGGCCGACTTCGGCTCAGGTCACGATCTCACGGTCTGTGGGTTTGAGCCCCGCGTCGGGCTCTGTGCTGACAGCTCAGAGCCTGGAGCCTGTTTCAGATTCTGTGTCTCCCTCTCTCTGACCCTCCCCCATTCATGCTCTGTCTCTGTCTCAAAAATAAATAAACGTTAAAAAAATAAATAAATAAATAAATAAAAAATAATTTTGTTACAAATAACAAGAATTTATATTGAAAATCTTCTATCATTAAAAAAAAACACAATTCGTGGAGTGAAACCCAAGTATATTAATGGAAAGATGTTGGTTTCACATAAATTTACAATTATACCCCTAAATCTTATCTAGAATTAACATCCCACCTTCCTCACCTTACCCTGCTGAATGAGGAACAAGTTATTCCAACCAGCAGCTGCAATACTATGAGAATAGAAGTTGCACCACAATATACTTTCTGACCTAGAGACAGATGCACTGCTCTTACCTGTTCATCGGCAATGTAAGAACCCATTGAAAGGAGCTATGTAATTCTTTTGGAAAATGTTAGATTGCTAAATGTACAGTTATGCATGAGTCATGATTTCCAAAATGTAAGTTAACAGCTGGATGAAAGTGCTGTGGGAGAAGGCCTGCTAATTTGTTCACATTTAATGGCATTCCTACGCAATCTGCTGAACAGTTCAGCAAAGCAGAATCAACAGCTGCTGTGGAAATGAGATTATTTAAAACAAGCAGAGGGAATACATTTACGCCCAGGGTCAGAGCCTGAATATCGCTCTCTAAGTAGTGCTTGGATAGTCACCACGGCATTTTGGCAGAGGAGAAATCACACTTGGGTGAAATCCAAGGAGCACAATGCACATGAAACTCCGGATGATTATAGGACTGTCACATTTAGCAAAAATCTGCTGACCTTTATCTGCAATTCATGACGATAATACCATGTCTAGAGATGGACACCAGGCAACCCTATTATCGTAGAGAAAGACAGGCAGTGCATGATAACTTAGACCCAAAACATAGGGGGAGAATGCTTAAGAAGTGGGTTTCAGGGGCGCCTGGGTGGCTCAGTCGGTTAAGTGTCCGACTTTGGCTTGGGTCATGATCTCAGGGTTCATGGGTTCAAGCCCCACATCAGGCTCTGTGCTGACAGCTCAGAGCCTAGAGCCTGCTTCGGATTGTGTGTGTCTCTCTCTCTGCTCCATCCCCACTCATGCGCGCTCTCGCTCTCTCTCTCTCTCTCTCTCTCTCTCTCTCAAAAATAAATAAACATTAAAAAAAATTTTTTTAAAAAGAAGTGGGTTTCAGCATGGTTGGTAGGGAGCAGTTCTGATGATCAGCGGTAACTCCTGGAATTTCCCCCATATCTGGATTAGAAATAAGGTGGCCAGATTTAGCAAATAAAAATACAGGACACCCAGTTAAATTTGAACTTCAGATAGGATGGATAATTTTTCATATAGGCATGTACCAAATATTGCCCATTCTTATACCAAAACAGTATATTTATTGTATAATTGACATTTATATTTCATTGGACGTCCTGTATTTTGTCTGCCAGCCCCAGTCAGAAAATGAATGTTCGCTGAAAGACTTGGACAAACGGGATCGAGTCTCCCCATCTCTCGGGTCCACCGTAATACAGCAGAGCTGGTCGTTTCATATTTGTGTTGGTTTTCTATGGTTGCCACAACAGATTGCCACAAATTTAGTGGCTTAACAGCAACATGAATCTGTTGTCTAAGAGTTCTCTGTAGGTTAGAAGCCCAACGTGAGTTCTCCTGGGCTACAATCAAGACATCACCAGGGCTGCATTTCTTCTGGAGCAATATCCATTTCCTTACCTTTTCCACCTTCTGGAGGTCACCCACTTTCCTTGGCTCACGGCTCCCTTTCTCTGTCTTCTAAGCTGGCGATGAAAGGGTCCAATCCTGCTCACACTGGATCATTCTGACCAGTCCTCTGGACTCTCCTGCCTCCTGCTTCTTAAATAGACTGTTGTCACTATTTGGGGCCCACCTGAATAATCTGAGATAATTTCTCTATTTTAAGGTCAGCTGATTTAGCAACCTTAATCCCACCTAACATATGCACAGGTTTGGGGGATTAGAGCATGGACATCTCTGGGGGGGAGGGCATTGTTTTGCCTGCCACAATACTGAAAACATACTTGTCTTGAATTAGGCAATATTTATTTTATTTTATTTTATTTTATTTTATTTTATTTTATTTTATTTTATTTTTATTTTTAATGTTTATTTATTTTTGAGAGAGACACAGAGACAGAGACAGAGAGAGAGAGAGAGTTCACGCACGCGCGCGCAAGCTGGGGAGGGGCAAAGGAAGCACAGAATCCAAAGCAGGCTGCATGCTGTCAGCACAGAGCCTGTTGCGGGGCTTGAACCCACGAACCGTGAGGTCATGACCTGAGCCTAAGTTGGACGTTTGAGCCACCCAGGCACCCCTAGACAATAATTTTAAAGCTGCCTTATCCCAAGTGAGTCTTTTAATTTGCCAGCTTCATTTTCGAATAGGATGCAAAGAAAGCAGATTGTTTTTGACCCACATAGCAAACGTTCTATGCTAGTGTGTTTAGAACAAGGCAGTGCAATACTACACAAAAATGTCAGTGGGGAAAAGAGCCAACATACCAACACCAAGCAATTTCCTTGATTCTCTTAACATCATTTTCTTGACAGTGTACTATGAAATCCTTGCACTGCATAGTTTTGTGAGGAATAGTATATGAAATGTGAGCAATAATTCTACAAATATAAACCTTCAGGAAGAAAAAGTTAAAGTAACAGTAGGCACAAAATTCTAATTTTCTGTTTATTTATTATTTATTACAAAACTTTATTTCTTGATAGACACATATATACACACACAAACTCTGGGATCAAATGTGAGCTTGGTTAATGTTTGGATGGGAAATTACTTGGAGATATTCCATTTTTAGGATTCTATTCTATTAATACGATCTGCTAGCAAGGGCCATTCTATATGTCAGGATGTTCTCCATCAGCATCTGGAAAGATCTACTTCTCCTTGATAAAATCATTCTTATCATTTTCTTTTATAGATGTGGACATTCAGGAAAAACTAAATGCTTTTTTTATTTCCAGAGTCTTTAATCGAATTGATGTAAATATCAGGCAATTAAAGCCACAGCTGGGTTCTCTGTATGTAAGTGAATTTAGGTTATCAAGATACTTTAGAAATTATTCACTCTCTTAAACTTTCTTTTTATAGTATAAGCTCAGAGGTGAGTTTCTATGGTGTATAATCTTCCTTGAATTACAACTTTTAATGATAATAAGTCCTGCAATTATTGGACACTTAACAGGAGCCACATTATGTTCTAAGTTTTATACATACTCTTCATGCAAAGCCTATCGAAATAGGTATTACTCAAATTTTATTGAAGAGGAAACTGAGACTTCATATAACTACTTGATTTCAAAGTCTCAGTCAAAAGTTGAAATGAGCTCTAAGGCCTGAACACATTGCTCTTAATAACTACGTAAGCATGCCACCAGAATTTATGATTGTGCTATATTTCTACAATCATCATTTGCTGGTTTGCTCTTATACTGTTAATTACAGTAGTAATGGTTGCATTTTATTCTCTCCTACTTGGTTGTCAAGTGAAGATGTAACAAATGTTCTTTGGCTTAGAATTCCTTCTTTCTTCTCCCTACTCCATGCTTCATGAACACGTTGCTTATAAGTCCTCTGAGGTCAGGGACTGTGATTTATTTAAGTATTTTATATTCTGACAGTACCTACTACAATAGCAGATCACTGGAATGCCAATAAAGATGTTAATTAATGAGCTAGAGATCAAAGGCCTTTGTGTTAACATGTGTAATCCGAGTGCACAATCACCCTGGGCGTCCATTTCTTTTGTAAAGTGAGGGTATAAATCAGGGCTCTGATGATGGGCAGAATAATGGCCCCCAGAAGATGTTCGTGCCTTACTTTGTGGAACTTGTGGAAATGTTTGGTTACAAGGAAAGGGTAATTAAAGTTTCAGATGGAACTAAAGTTGATAATTAGATGACCTTAAAATAGGGGGATTATCCTGGATTATCCGGATGGGCCCAGTGTAATGACAAGGGTCCTTATAAGCGGAAAATGGGATGGAGGCAAAAGAGAGTCAGAGGGAGATGTAACTAGGGAGGAAGGTCAGAAAGTTGCAATGTGAGAAGGACTGGATCTTCCATTGCTGGCTTGAAAGATGTAAGGAGGGAGCCAGAAGCCAACAAATGCCAGTAGTATTCAGAAGCAGAAGGCAAGGACAGATTCTCCCCTTGAACCTCCAGAAGGAATGTGGTTCTAGCAACATCTTGATTATTAGTCCAGTGAGACCCATGTTGGACTTCTAACCTACAGAACTCTAAGATCATACGTTTTTTGTTTTAAACCACCTTGTTTATGGTAACTGAGTGTAGCATTACTATGAAACTAATATAGTTCATAAGTTACAACCTTAAATTCTAACGATAAGGATGTTTTATGACTTTTCGATTTGGTCACTGAACTGCCACTGCTTGACATACATTCTAAGTGGAGCCCAATGAGAACATGACTTGAATAAGTGCAAATACTAGATAAATACTGGATAAACTAGATCATACTGGCTTAGTATTAAATACTATTAATAAGATTCGATACTAGATAAACAGTTAATACTAGATAATACTAGATAAACAGTTTTAAACGGTGCCTTTTTTTGATGAGGATGTTACAACTTTTTTTAAGACTTATTTGAAAAACAGAACCAAATATAGTTTGTACAAATTAAAATTATAGGCTCTGAAAAAAGAGGACATCTATTTCTATTTCAATCATCAGTATCGTGGACTGAGTATTCTGAAAAGCCTTCTTCTGAAGCCCTTAGAATCCTTTCTTATTGATTATATGGTTAATTGTTCACATTTTCTTCAAGTAATTTTAGAGTTTTAATTCTATAGCTTAACTCGCCATCTAAGTGTGATTGGTTGGATTTTGTTTTGGTGTACTGGAAGTGGTTAGCTAGCTGTTTAAACATCACTTGTGGAAGAGTGTGTCCTTTTTAAGTGATTGCAAAATACAACTTTATCTTTGTATACAATTTACCTATTACTTTGGCCATTTTTGAATTTAAAATTATTTTTTAATGTTTATTAATTTGTTTTGAGAAAGAGAGAAAGCACAGGAAGGAAGAGGCAGAGACAGAGGGGGAGAGAGAATCCCAAGCAGGCTCCATGCTCAGTGCAGAGCCTGACACAGGGCTCAATCCCATGACCCTGAGACCATGACCTGAGCCAAAATCAAGAGTCAGTCACTTGACTGACTGAGCTACCCAGGCACCCCCAAATTCTTAAAATTCTGTTCCTTTGTTATCTCTTTATATTCCCACACAACTCCCATAACATTCTAATTATTTCAGTTTTCAAATACACCAAACTTGTTGGTAAGTGGTAAATCAGTTTTACTCATTCAGTTTGAACAAAGCAAACAGTAATTAGCAAATCAACAGTAAAGTTGTAGGGTGTAAAATCAAAATACAAAAATTAGTCACGTTTCTATACACTAATAATGAACTATCTGACAGGAAAGTTAGGAAAACAATTCCATTTACAATAGCTTAGAAAAGAATAAAATAAATAGGCCTAAATTTACCCAAAGAAGCAAAAGACCTGTGCACTGAAATCTATGGGACATAGTGAAAGAAACTGAAGATGCAAATAAATGGAAAGGTGTTCCATGTTCATGGATTGTTCAGAATATTGTTAACACGTTCATACCACTTAGAGCCGACTATAGATTCATTGCAATCCCTATCAAAGTGCCAATGGGATTTTCCACAGAAATAGAAATAAACAACCTTAAAATTTCATGGAACCATGAAAACTTCTGCCTCTCTAATAAGCACCCCGGTATGCTGATGTGGATGCTGGTCCAGGGACTACTTTTAGTACCAAGAACGAGGCTTTTCTTCCCAAAAGGCCATTCAGTTGACTTGATGCACATATTTATTAAGGAAGAAAGGTATGTTCTGAGTTTTGTATGCTATAAAATTTTCTAATTAAACCATTTCACTGACTTGTACCCCCAGCAACAAGAGCTGGCAAAACAGGTAGTTGTGTCTGTTTGGGGAATTGAAAAGCACTGAAAGACACCCACTCTTTGCCAGATAAAACAAAGGACACACAGTTAAGTTTGAATTTCAGATAAATGATGAATAAATTTTTTAGTGTAACTATGTCCTAAATATTGCATAAGACATATATAGTATAATTTTTATGCTAAAATTATTTATTGTTCATCTAAAATCCATTTTAACTGGGCACCCTACATTTTTATATGCTAGATCTGACAATCCTATCTTTGTCCCACCCTCAAAACCCACCTGGACACCTAAGATGCCATAGTGGGTTATGAGCATGGGTAGCACTCATACAGAGAAGCATCATCAGAGGCGACTAATCAGTTTCCTCAGAATATTTATTTAGATTAGTAATGATGGACCACCCGATTCCTTAGGCCTGCAGGCAATGTGATCCCAGCTTTCAGCCTTTTCTTAGAATAACTGAGCAACTCTGGGGAAGGAGAACAAGGATTAGGGTGGGGTGTGGGGCAGTGATGAGTGTATAGGAAGGTTACTGAGGGTGAAACTGAGGAATTTGGGGCCAGAGGGGAAGTAAAGAGTGACAGTCATGAAGGAAGACTATGGAATACTTTGGAGTATAACCTCTTGTCAGCCCTTAGCAATATTAAAACATTCATCTGTTCCTTATTAGGCAGCATTCCCACTTAAACTGGGAATTAAAAGCAAATTCTCCCATTAGCACTTGAGTGTTTCAAGCATTGGTGATTTTTATTGCAGCTTGATCCTTGCCCAGACTTTGAAAATTGTTTCTCTTTATTTTAATTACTATACACAGCTTCTACCTGGTGTCAATGCTCTGGAGATAGAGATGAGTTTATGGGACTTTTCTACCCTGAAGGAGGGTGGAATCAGAACTGCCTACTCCACTGTGAAAAACTCCAGCTCACTCATTTCCAAGCTACTCTATAGACCATTTTAATCCCATTCATCAGAGTATGAAATCCTACATTCTAATGCTCAAGAATTTTGAAAAATATGTTAAACCTTTTTATTTGTAGTTTAACAGTCTTCCTGCTTACCCCTCACCCCCTACCCAACAACTGCAAACTGCTCAGTTAATCTCAAATTCCTCAGGCTCCATAGAGTAAATACACTAAATGGTGGGATCTGTGACTCCTTCACAGTTTGGGTGGGTTATATTTGTTTTAAAAAATCAAGCAATTTAGGAGTGCCATGGTGGCTCGGTTGGTTGAGCAACTGACTCTTGATTTCGACTCATGATCCTAGGGTCGTGGGATTGAGCCCCATGTCGGGCTCTGTGCAATCGTGGAGCCTGCTTGAGATTCATTCTCTCTCTCTCTCTCTCTCTCAATCTCTCCCCCCCCCCCCACCTCCCTGTGTCTCTCGCTCTCAAAAAAAAACAAACATTTTAAAAATCAAGCAATTTAAATAGAAGTCTCTTAGGGAATATCTTGGGCATTTAGTGACATGCCTTGGAACAATGAAATAAATCCGGCTGTACTAAAAAAAGAAAAAAAGAAAACAAAACAAACAGAAAAAAACACCCTAGATGTGATTTGATTTTCTGTTTGCTCTTTCTCAGAACTAGTAGTTTATCTGTTAAATGATCACAATGCTTGGGGAAACAAAACATGTTGTTGTCTAGGAGCTTAAGGGTTTCAAGTGAAATGTTGGGCATGTTGCAATTAAATTATACTTTTTCTTACCAAACATTTTATTAGCAATTGGGTGGTGGTCTTCTGGCAAAAGCTGTTAGAGAAAGCTCGTTGAGTTCCTAGGAAACTTAAGATACATAGTGCTTTGCTGCACAGGAGCCCATGGAGATTAGGAAGCCAAGAGTCTTGTCTGAGGTTTCCGCTTTGAGCTGTGACTGCCTTCTCTGACCCGTCTCCAGGCTGGGATATCAACAGCATTTCCCTGTACTCCTAAGTCAGGGTGGCAGTCCTTAGGAACCTGGATTTGAAGCCCAGCATGGCCACATAACTCTACAATCTTTTTCTCCATTTTCTCATCTGTGAAATGAGCATAGTGTCTACCACATAGAGTCTTTGGAAGGAAAAAAGAAAAAGTTAAATCATAGAAAGCACTTAGAACACTGCCTTCCATATGGTAGGTTTTCTGTCATACTTAGCTAGAATTATTCATCTCATTCTTTGTTTATTATGTTTTTTCCCTCACCTGTTTGCTCCACCAATGATTTTGGGTGGTTTTCAATAAAATCACAGATGTGAGGGACTAAGAAACAGTTCAGATAGAAACAGGGTGAGGGTTTTTTTCCCAGTCAGGGATCCTGGGAAGAGCTCATATGATTTTAACTAGAAGCATTCTCAGGAGACTGAAATTAGATCCAGGTAAGCATGGGAAGAACAACATGATTCTCATTTACCTCTCAAATCCATCTGTCTACAAAGTACAATAAATATTTTTGAAACTTCCTATTTCTTTAAAAATTATTCTTGAGAGAGGGCGGGGGAGGGAGAAAGAGAGAGAGTGCAAACAGGGGAGGGACAGAGAGAGAGGGAGACACAGAATCTGAAGCAGACTCCAGCCTCCGAGCTGTCAGCACAGAGCCCAATGTGGGTCTCCAACCCATGAACCGTGAGATCGTGACCTGAGCCAAAGTCAGGCGCTTAACCAACTGAGCCACCCAGGTGCCCTTGAAACTTCCTAGTTCTTTTAATACTTACTATAAGAAAATGATGGCTTTTAATAGAGTTCCTAAATAATGAGTTGGCATATAAAAATACTTTCATTCAGTCTGAGAAGCTCGTGAAACCATGGGAGAAATCTAAGCCTTTCTTTTTCTTTAGTGTTTTGACTAAATATGATGGGTGCATATGTGTTTACGACAGACTGGCACAGCTGTTGGAGGTAAAGTTAACAATTACATTTTTTCCTCCCTTGTTGCTTTTTTTTGAATCTTGACCAAAGAACTATGGTTTAGAGATTATTGTTTTGGACTGCTTCACATAATATGGACATTGTGCTAATGGTTTCTATTAACTGAGTCATGAACCTGTAGCAAGTACTTGGGGTTGTCAACTTACTATATTTATTGATGTTAAATTGTATACATTGTTAGAATTTAAAATACCCATTTCTAATTTATTTTTATTGTTTTACTTTAGGTGGTCAGTTTTTTTAAGTTTATTTATTTATTTTGAGAGAGAGAGAGAGAGAGAGAGAGCGCAGAAGGAGAAGAGAGAGAGGGAGGGACAATCCCAAGCAGGCTCTGCACTGTCAACCTGACGGAGGGCTCGATCCCATGAACCGTGAGATCGTGACCTGAGGCGAAACCAAGAGTTGGACCCTCAACTGATTGAGCCACCCAGGAGCCCCATGGTGGTCAGTTTTGAATCACATTAAGTGTTAGTTTTATGGGAAAAGGAAACTAGATGTGTCTTACTCAGTTTTATGTTTAAATCTCTCAATTCCATTAGCATGCAATCTGAACCTGTTATTTTTCGTATTATTAGAGATTTCCAATTCTTTTACGAAATGCTATGTATTCTGCCAAAACAGCTACAACTTTTAGCTGTCTTGGAAACTCAGAATTGTCAAAAGTGGAAAAAGTCTGGCAGCCACAAGATGTCATTGCTTGTCCTTTCTTGAGAGCAGGAACTGTGACTGGCTGAGTTTGGCCAAGCCTCCTGGATTGAGGGGCAGAGTCTGCTGTGCTGAGCCCGGCTACACCGACAGGTTGCTTCACCCCTACAGCCTCATGGCCCCTATTCTTCATCTCATACTATTTCCCAAATTGTGTGCCCCTTCTGGGTTTAATGAGCATAAGAATTTAAAAGAATATACTCTCCAGGGCGCCTGGCTGGCTCGGTTGAGCATTTGCCTTTGGCTCAGGTCATGATCTCATGGTTCATGAGTTCAAGCCCCACATGGGACTCTCTGCTGTCAGCGCAGAACCTGATTCAGATCCTCAGTCCCCCTCTCTCCCTCCCCCTCCACTGCTTGTGTGTGCCCACGTGCCCGCGTGCGCTCTCTCTCTCTCTCACACACACACACACACACACACACACACACAAATAAAAATAAACATTAAAAAAAATAAGTGTTCCTTCTGTGGTAAACTGTGTCATATTTAAAAGCTTTTAAAATTGTTTAGGTTTTCTTGAAAATTTAATAAAATGACAGAGTATCAATTAAATATAACTTAAAAGGAACAGATTGGTTTGAATTATTCAAATCCAATAGGGCCTACATTAGCCAAAGCTGTTCTTTATTGAATCCTTGTTTGGTTTTGAGTGCATTTGATTTGTAAGGGAAAGAAAGAGATTATAATAACCAAACAGAAATGAAGTATTCATTTCAAAATGCCATTTCTAGAGATTGCTATAAAAAACCAGCTTGTCTTTTCAACCTTTGACATTTATCTCTAGTCTCCCCTTAAACATAACTAGTACTCAGCATGATACATATGAAGTTCCTCAGTTATAAAGAATATCTTCACAATTATGAATAATCAAACCATTTATACTCATAAGAAAAAAATTCCAGAATGTTCTAGGTACCTTATTATTGAAATATTAGTATCTGATAGTTTGCTATCTCAGGAAATTTCAATGTGACTGAACTAAACCAAACTTGATTTAAACCAAAAAAAAGATTGTGGGCACCTGAGTGGCCCAGTCAGTTGAACATCCGCCTCTTGATTTTGGCTCAGGTCATGATCACATGGTTCATGGGTTCAAGCCCTGCGTCAGGCTCTGTGCTGACAGTCAGAGCTTGGAGCCTGCTTCGGATTCTGTGTCTCCCTCTCTCTCTGCCCCTCCCCCACTCATGCTGTGTCTCTCTCTCAAAAATAAATAGACATTAAAAAATTTTAATTATAATATCATGGCAAACGTTTTTAATCCTATATTTTCCAAGCGTTGGCTTTATTAAATATGCACAAACCAGCTATTCCCAAATCATATTACATGTAGAAGTAGGGTTATAGATTGAATCTTTCCAAAATTCACATGTCAAGGTGCTTACCTCCGATACTTTAGAACGTGACTTTATTTGGAAATAGGGTCATTGCAGCTGTAAGTAGTTAACAGAGGTCACAGGGTGGGTGTCTATTCCAGTATGACCAGCATATGTCTAAAGAGAAGACATTTGCACAGACACACACACACACACACACACACACACACAGAAGAACGCCTGATGATGGGAAGGCAAAGATGGGGTGATGCTTCCCCAAGCCAAGAACACCAGAGATGCCAGCAGACCTCCCAGAGCTGAGAGAGATACCTAGAACACATTTTCCCTCACGGCCTCAGAAGGAAGCATCCCTGCAGACACCTTGATCTTGGACTTCTAGTCTCCGGAACTGGAAGGCAGTACAGTTCTGTTGCTGAGGTCACTGAGTGTGTGGTACTCTGTTACAGCAGCCTTAGCAAGTGATGACAAATTATAACTTGGTGGTAACAGGTGTTTCTTAGGGAAATTAAAAAAAGACATTCTAGAGTCACTGCTTCTTTTCTGAAACTTCTTTCTTGGCTTTCAGCACACTCTAGTTTTCTTTTTTCTCAGTAAGCTAATTCTCCTCTTTCTCTTCCTGACCCTTCCACAGGGCAGTGCCTCAGAATTTAGTCTCTACTGACTCTGAAGGAATCTGTCAGTGCCCTGTCTTTAAGTAAGTGCTGTTTCCCAAATGTGTATCTCAACGCTGACCTCACCGCAATTGCAACCCTGAGTACCTGTTGACCCACCTGATTTTCCCAGTTGTGTGTCATTACACACCTGGAGCTAAACTCACCTGACACGGGGTTGCCCACCTGCAGGCCAGTTTCGCCCACGTCATCTCCATCCCCCTGGAGGATGCATTGCTCTGGCCAACGGACCTGAGAGTCAGCCTCGACAGTTCTTCCGGTCACTTCCAATCACTTAGAAAACGTCGCTTCTTGAGCTCCAGAATATATTATAAATCCAGTCCATTTCCACCCCCATTGCACTGTCGCCAGCTTCTGTTGTCTCTCTGATTCAGTTCCATTTCACCACCCTCAGTCTGTTCCTCACCCTGAGGCAAGAGTGGTCTTCTTGGAGCACAGTTGGGCGAGTCCCGTGCTGCCGAAATCCACCCCCACGTTTCCCGTGACCGTCAGAATAAAATGCAGAGCTCTGACTATGTTCTGTGAAGCCTGATTTCACTTTTCCCCTGCTGAGCTCTCTGTTTCCCACTCAGCCCCTCACCATCTCTATTCCAGCCGCATCAGCTTCTTTTCAGTCTTTAAACATGGAAGCACCCCAGGACCACTCATGTTCTTCCCTAGACACTTGCGCAGCTCAACCCTCCTGTCCTGCAGGGCTCACTCACAACAGCTTTTCAGAACCCCTTTCCTGCCAGGGGCTGTAAAGTCACACCCCTCCACTCTTGTCAGCTCAAATTGTGTATGCGTGTGTGTGTGTGTGCATGTTGTGTATACGTATATACATATGTATGTGTACATGTGTGCATATGTGTGTGTATATGTGTATATGTATATACATTAGTTGGTCATTAGCTTAATGTCTTTCTCTCCCACAAGAATGTAAGAAAGTTCCACATAAGTAGAAAATTGGTATTGTTTGGGGCGCCTGGGTGGCTCAGTCGGTTAAGCATCCGACTTCAACTCAGGTCATGAACTTAGGGTTCATGAGTTCAAGCCCAGTGTCAGGTTCTGTGCTGACAGCTCAGAGCCTGGAACCTGCTTCAGATTCTGTGTCTCCCTCTCTCTCTGCCCCTCCCCTGCTCATGCTCTGTCTCCCTCTCTCTCTCTCAAAAATAAATAAACATTAAAAAAATTTTTGTGATGAAAAAAATAAAGAAATTTTAAAAAGAAAATTGTTATTGTTTGCTGTTGAATTTTCTCAGGAGCCAAAAACCTACTTTAAACCTGAGAGATTTAAGATTTGTTTTTTCATGTCAAATAAACAAGCACACAAAAAACAAAGAAAGATACACAACAGAGCCTGTATGTGGCTGGCAAATCCTAAAATATTTACTATCTGACCTTTTACAGAAACAGTTTTCCAAACTTGACACCTATTAAGCATTCAACAATAATTTATTATCATAGTAATTTTATTATACATATTTAATATATATAAGAATATATCAGAAACTATGAGAAGTCCTGAATTAGTTCTAGTCTTCTAATGGCTGATTTTTATTGTGACTCTCTCAAGAGCTGGATTTTGCTGTCCTCTGGCTCTCAAATGTGTATCACAGCATATTTATTTACATCTCTTAGAGCAGTGATATTTGTCAGAAAATAACTCAAGAAATGCTGTTTAAAACATTAAACAGTGTTGAACAGTAGACTGAATGTGATCGACCATGAAGACAGTTCTCCAGAACTCTCGGCACCTAGAAAGAAACTAGCTCCTGGGCTGAGGGATCCCGGCATATCCCACTCAGCTTTTGGGAGGAGTATCACTCTGAGCAGAACGTTTGGTGTTGCTGATGAAGTCCTTTCTGCCACCGAGTGTATGATCCTTACGGGATCAGAGAATGTTCTCTTGGTGTGCAGGCCAAGCCTGGTAGGCAGTAACCCTATGATTCTGTCTCCAGTGGTCATTGTTTCCTCTCTGGCCAGGCACTAAGAAACTCCCTTTTCTGGCTTGGTCCACATTCCTAATGTGTCACTTTTCAGCCTTCTTGTTCTGCATCAAGTCAGTGACGGCCTTCTCTGGGTCATTAGTGAAGTGCAATAGGCAAGTTTTCATGGGTCATCTATTGTAACAGTAAAACCCAAAAATTATGGCCGCTTGTCTGCTCAGCCCATACCATCCATTGATTCAACAATTTTTAACAACCCACAGTGTGGCAATCTGCATAGACAAGCGGCAAATAAAACACAGTTCCTGTCCTCAGGATGGTCATAATCTGGAGCAAAGGGAAGACATTTAAAAAACAACAGCAGTAGTGGTTCACAAGCTGCGTGACGAGGTATCCCCGTGCTCCCCAGGCAGTTCCAAGGGTACCATGAAATATTTAAGCAATTCAGTGGAAAGGCAGAAGCTGAGTGTTTGTTGGACACTGCAAGAATGGCTAGTTCAAAGTGCTTCATAGTGTCAACATCAGACCTGGCCGAGGTTCCTTTCAGTGACAGACCTGCTCAATGTGGAGCAGGAAATCTGTGTCTGAGATTTGAAGAGGCTGTTCAGTGCCCAGTAGGCACACATATACATTTAGTCGTCAAGGTGGTTATTTAAAAGTTATGTTGAGGTGCCTGGGCACCTCAGTCAGTTAAGCATCCGACTCCACTCAGGTCATGATCTCGCATTTCATGGAACCGAGCCCTGCGTCAGGCTCTGCGCTGACAGTGTGGAGGCTTCTGGGGATTCTCTCTCTCCCCCTCTCTCTGCCCCTCCCTGGAAAAGGTAGCTCATTGCATTGTTATTGCCAGTTGTTCTAATATTTCACCAAAGTTGTACTTCACTCTCAGCCTTTTAGTGTGACTAAACCTTTCCAAACTCCCCTTTCTCTCCTTACCTGAGATGCCCTGTCCCATACCCCTAGGCACCAACACTGACACACAAACACGCACAAACCTTCACACCCCTAGAAGACACCCCCTTATCCAAATGAATTTTGAGTCTCTTCTTTGGTTCCCCCCCCCCCCAAAATTTCTATCTTCTGAGTGGCTTGATGGCAGGTCTGGCTGAGAAGAAAACATGACCATAAAACAGATTCACTATGAAGAGGAAAGATTTATAGGCCCTCTTTTCCCCCCAGGTTACTCAGAGTTTAGAATAGGAGTCCTGTCAACACAACCGAATTTCTAATCTGTAGTAGTGTATTCTCTGTGGAGAAGACTAGGCTGAGAAAATGAGTTCATTTCAGTCAGAGATTTTCCAGTTTGCTCCCACATTGGATTGAGTCTGCCCTTGAGATTGTGTCCTTTCAGCCAACACTGGTTCCTTTTCTTTTGTACATTCCCTTATTATTTCAGGGGAGCTCCTAAAACTTACTCCTTTCATTCTCTTCCCACAGGTGTCATATAAGCAGCTTAGGAATACAGTGTCTCCAAATGATTCTTGAGGGAGCTGACAAATTTTGGCTTGTGATTCTTTTAAATCTAAAACTTTTCCTCAGTGTGTAAGAACATATCTCTCCAGCGTAACTTTAGTTGTGGAAAGCCATGTCCTCAATTTTCGTTCCTGGTACCTTGCAGTTAGAGCTCTTTGAACTCATAAAAAAAATAATGTAACTGTTTCAGGGATTGGAAGGCTAGCTCTAGGATGAAACTGGAAAGGAACTAGATGCCCCGGGGTCTCCAATGCCCCTCCACTTTCTTTTCTCACCACCCACCCACCCCCCAACACCCAGGATGGGTGAGCATTGCCCTCATGATTAATGCGACAACTCGGCTAAGGGCTTTTTATATGTAAATTTATGTGATCCTCCTAACAAGTAATGAAGTAAATGCCATCATTGTCCTTATTTTTCCAGAATAGGATACTGAGGCACCAAAGGGTCATATAACCTACCCACGTCACACAACTGGTAGGAATGGAGTTGAGATTTGAGTGCGGTCAGACTTCAGTATGGTCCAGAGCCCAGGTATCACCGTGCACCAGTTCAGTGCTCTAAAGCTGTGTGATGTGAGTCACTAGCCACATGTGGCTGTTTAAGATTTACTAACATAAAAAGTCATCTTCTCAGTCACTGGCCACTTTTCAAATGCTCTATAACCACATGTGGCTAGTGGACAATGCAGAAATAGAGAATTCCCATCCTCATCGGAAGTTCTGGTGGACACTGCTGCCCTAGAGTGTAGACTCAAGGCTTTCTGATTTAATTTACTGATGTTCTTTAATATTTTACTGATATTCTTTAATGCTGTTTCCAACGCTTATGAAATAATGGAGTAGCTAACTACTAGCATCAAATATACAAGCATATTAGTGAAGGATAATTGCCCATCATTATTACCCCTTCCAGAAAACATATTTGAATTTTAATGAAATTTTAATATGTTCTCTCTGAAATGACTGATGGAGATCACTTCCTACTCTGCTGGTGCATCTGGCTAGAACTGTGAGTGGGATCCAGTTGTGATGCTACGTCCCTGCTCACACATTTCAAATGATGCCTCAACTGGGTCTAACCGAGACAAAGGGCATAGGCTGTTCCTGTGAGTCCTTCTGAATCAAAGGAGAAGAGACACTCTGAAGTTTCATTAATGTTCCAGTCAGTACACTGTTGACATCATATACTGGCTTCAGTAATGGCTTATTGCATTTTTCTATGGCTAATAATTTCAAATTGTATTTTGTATGTGTTTCCAGGTGTGAAACCAAGCGTTACTGTGTGCATAGGCACGTATATGCCTATGTAATAGGCATTTTAAGTAATAATAAAGAGCTGAAAAGAAACCTTTGAATTCTTTATGTGATCTAAAAACCAGAAAGAACAGAGAACTGAGGCTTTGGGAAAAACCATTTATCAGAGAAGCTAACCATCCTTCACACCATTAATAAAATAAAATTCTAGATTCCTTTGTCATCTCACTCCCTCCCCCTTGGTATTGTTACTTATTTTAATCGGTGATGTCATTAGAAAGGATTGTCTAATGCTAATGAAATGTGTGTATTTCAGCTTCGTTATCAGTCATGGTGAAACTTTCTTTTAATTTTTTTCTCCGATTTGCTTATTTAATTTCAGTTTGCATAGGAGTAAACAGACATATTTGTTAAACAAATAAAGCTTTGACTATCAGAAAGTAATGGTAATTATAATATAAACTGTAACTTTTCGCATATAGTTTCTCCTGAAATGTCAAAGAAATCTTTGTTTTCCCATATATTCTTTTTTTTTAATTTTTTAAAAATTAATTATTTGTTTTGAGAGAGAGAGGCAGAGAGAATCCCGGGTAGGCTCCATGGTGTCAGCACAGACCCCAGTGAGGAGCTTGAACTCCCAAGAGCTGTAAGATCATGCCCCCCCACCCTCCCCCGCCATGTATATTCTTTCAATATTGAATGTATTTTGTGGCATTTTATTCATTTTAAATTAGTAAACTCTGTCTCATATAATAATATACTAACATGACTGTCTGACTACACATGATGGTTTCTTTCCCCTCCAGTGTTTTAGTAACAAGAGAAACCACTAGTGGCTGGATTCCGTTGGGTTTCACCCTGTGTGTCCCACATGCGGTTTGTCCTCGATCTCATTCAGTCCTTAACACGAGCCCAGAAGTTAAAGTGTTTATTTTGCTCATTTATTGAAGAAGAATTTTAAGGCAAATGAAGGTTAAATAAATAGTTCAGAGTCATGTGACTGATAAGCAAGGGAACCACAGTTTAAATTAAGTATGCCTGACTCCAGAATCTTCCCTCATAGACACAGGGTGTTAGGAGACTGAAGTGTGGTATCCTGACCACACAGACAGGGAGGAAGGTGGCTTTTGTATGCAACACATTTATGGTCTGTGGACAACTGATATCCACGTGAATAATAGAAAAAATCCTAATGAATATTAAGAGGGATAACCCACCTTCCTCTGATTGTCCATAGGCTTTATGGTCAAGAAACGAAAAGTCTTCAGAGCCTGGATGGCTCAGTCAGTTATGTGTCTGACCTTGATCTTGGCTCAGATCATGGTCTCAAGGTATGTGAGTTTGAGCTCCATGTCAGGCCATGCACTGTCAGTGAGGGGCCTGGTTGGGGTTCTTTTTCTCCCTTTCTCTGTTTGTGCTCTCTCTCTCTCTCTCAAAATAAATAAACGTTAAAAAATGTAAGGGCTGCATGGATGGCTTACCCATGGATGGCATGGGCTCAGGTCATTTTCTCACGGTTTGTGAGTTTGAGCCCCATGTGGGGCTCTGTGCTAACAGCTCAGAGCCTGGAGCCCACTTCAGATTCTGTGTCTCCCTCTCTCTCTGCCCCTCCCCCATTCACGCTCTGTCTCTCAGAAATGAATAAACATTAAAAAAAATTTTAATGTATAAAAAAACAGAAATGAAAGCCTTGAAAATTATTTGTGGGGTAATTGTTTCCGTCTTTGTGGAACTCATGTCATGTAACATTCCTGGTCCCTTGCCCTTTAGTTTGCTTAGCCATAAAGTAGAAATCATCCAGAATTGTTACTATGGTGGGAATTATTCCAGCTGGAAGGTGGAATTATCTGATGTTGAAATCCGGAAAGAACTATCAGGGCCCGCTGGATTCTCAGCTCCTCTGAGCAGACAGCCTACTGGCTGGGAGCAGTTGTCCTGTGCCACTCCACCAGTGCTGTCTGGCCAGGCTGGGGAGGCCAGCCCCAGTTCCCTATTGCCTTGGCTGGCACAGTGTGCCTAATTCCCGGAGGCAGTGCCAGCAAGATCACGTGGTTAGGACACCTTCCTCCCCATCACTCAGGGAGGTCTCTATCGGTAATGAGATGGTATTTGTACAGAATCGGGTGGTGTGAGGAAGGTTGATAATCCGCTTGAGATAATCAAACACTACCTGCCTGCTATTTCGTATCCTTACTATTTTACATATTTAAATTTCTTAACTTTATCATTCTTTTTTTAATAATTGTTTAAATATTTATTTTTGAGAGAGAAAGAGAGAGAGAGAGAGACGGGGACAAGGGAGGGGCAGAGAGAGAGGGAGACACAGAATCCGAAGAAGGCTCCAGGCTCTGAGCTGTCAGCACAGAGCCGGACACAGGGGTCAAACTCACGAACCATGAGATCATGACCTGAGCTGAAGACGGATGCTTAACCAACTGAGCCACCCAGGCGCCCCTATCTTTATCATTCTTAAGAAATGTTCTATAAATAGCTTTGGGGTATGAGACTCCTCTATCATGAAGTTTGGTCTTATAGCTCCTGAGAGGCTTGCATGTACATCAAGAAGAAGTTCCCCAGGAAGGAGTACATGTGGATTTAGGACATTTATTTCCAGTCAAGGGAGATAAACAAGCCAGGTTAAATAGGGAGCTACAAAACTCATCCCTGTGTTCTGGAGTTCGAAGGGCTTACAGTTTGTTCGCACTAAGGAGATTTTGCTTTGGGAGCCGGTGTTGCGTAGGGATATAATATCCACCACTTTCTACAACACTTTTTCTCATCATTGCATTCACCAATGGTATCATCTGTGGAGGTGCACCCTCCGTCTCTGCACACCCCTTTCAGAAGAACACACTGTTTCTTCCCCGAGATCATGCCAGGCCTTGCTGCACAGAAAGAGATTGGATATCATTAAATCAGCATCAGATTAAACCACCATCAAATTATCGTGTTGCACATAAAGCAGTACATTTACAGAGGACGGCCTGAGGATAGAAGAGATGATATTACCTATAGGAAAAGCCCAGGCCCTTCGGCAAAAGCGTAGTGTCCTTTGGGGGGAGGAGGGCTTCGAGTGCAGGGCTATACATATCCTGGTGTGGGTAGGCTGATTTCTAGAAGCTTGAGAGAGTTGTCCTCGTAGAGGGCAGTGCATTTTGAGATGGATCCATTTGTTGGTGTCACCATGACTAGGGAGGCATCCTTGGTATTTAGTGGGTCAAGTACAAGGCAATTGGATTTCCCACCTCATGAATTGTCCTGCCCCAATGCCAATAATATCTTCACTAAAAGTACGATTTCAGAGGAAGTATGCATCTCTCAATCTCCACATCTGTGCTGACCACCCCATCCAGGCTTACAACATCCCTGTCCTCTGGAATGTGTTCTCACCTCCAGCGCCTTTTATAGAGAGTTTACCAGTCCTACAGCATCCACCTTCCCTAATTCCCCCACTACAGAGCTATGGAAGAAACACATTTTCTACGTTGCTCAGTGCCCCTTATCTGTAGATACATGAAGAGAATTTCTCTCGAAAGCTGAAATGTATTTTTCCTTAAATATATGTTTTCCTAATTCAGTTGGCCACTGAGAAGTATGTGACTAAGTACGTGCTTCAAGAGAGTAACTTCCTTTAGTCTTAGATCCTTCCTGTAGCCTTTCAGGCACAACTAGGGTTCCTTCTTTCCCCCGTGCACCTGGTGGATGTTACATAAAAGACACACCGTTCATGTTCATTAATAGTCACTAGTCCCTGAACCATCCTGTCAACCCACATGTTGTCTTTACCAACCTGTAACATATTAACCTTAACTGGCTCCTTTGCTGCCTCACTTCTACCTCTTAACTAAGAGTTTTACCTCCTTTTTGGTTTCTCCATTCTGAAGAAAGATAATAGCCAAATAAACCAACACAACTGAATTTTCAGAACCTGTGTGAGACAGTTGTACCTTTGCCACAGGATCCTGTCTGGTGCCAGCTCGTGACACATCCTGTCCTCAGGCTGGGGAGTTGGGCAAAATCTTGTAGCGCTGTGCCTGCTTTGCCAGTTCTGGAGGATGAAGTGTCTGTCTTTCAGGGAGAGAACCTAAGTTCCCACCAGGTAGCTGTGCGAGGCACTGGCTTGGCAGCCTCATCTACACTGAGCAAAGGCTTGTGCTCAGCTGTGCATTGGTCCTATAGATGGCTACTAGTCTCTCCAGCGATAAATTTATTCGTGTGCTTAATGTCACCTGTGGGGACATTTTCAGGTCTTCTAAAGAAGCTAAAGTCTAGAGTTCTTGGAATGGGGAAGGCCACAGTGGGAAGCGGTAGGGTAGTCTTGGCACCCATTATGCTGGAAAGTTCAACTTCCCGACATAGTGTGTGGTGTAGGGTAGTACCGGTCTCTCTTCTTGGCAGATGCCTCTTGCTTGAATCGAAAGGATCAGAGCAATTCATCCTCCCAGTGATGTGCCCTCCACTAAACATGAAGCTTAACTTCAGAAAGTGTCATCTGAACAGGAAACCAAAGAGTTATAGTCTCCCTTCCAACAATGACTGACATACATTTGTTGCTAGGCACTACTTTAAGTCAAGAAGATGATAGTAAATTACCTGGTTCATAAAGAAGGGAATTTCTCCCTAGATATCGACACTTATTTTCACTTATTGGAACAATAGGGCAATAGAGGAGAATGATCTAGATTTCAGAATTTATATGATATTAATGTGTTCAGATGGTTATATCACATGTAGTGGGAGAAGAGATACATGTTTAATAATTGCTGTTGAGTAAAGAAAATGTAGATATGGTATTCATATGGTATCACAACATAAATTTCCATGGATGAAATGGGGAAAACTCAGAATTGCACTAAAAGAAAGACCACAGAATGGAACGTACTTCTAACCTCAAAAAGGACATGATTTTCTCAGCATGAGAACACATTGAGTCATTAGCTGTTCTCTTTCTTCTGGTGATGGGGGACAGGGTTTCAATGGGGTGGGCTCTTCCTGGAACTTTACCCATTAAGAAATAGATGGGTAGTTTTCTTTTCTGTAGGTAAAATAGAGTTCAAGCTTTCTTCTGCTCCTGTCCAACGTGCTGGTTAAATATTATGTTATTCTCCAGAGTCAGTATAAGAAGAATTCTATAATTTTCTTAATTCTCAGGGGGCTAATGAATCAATTTAACAGTTATGCCATTCTAACCTCTTTATGTCCCTACTCTCAAGAATATGTGTGTGTGTGTGTGTGTGTAATTTACATACATATATATAAAATATGTATATATTCTTTTATAGGATGTCATGGATTCTTTTTCAGAGTCGTATGAAGATATGCTCAAGCAGTGATTATTTAACATTCATTGGACTGTAGGTTGATAAACCCAACATTTTCTTGTTTGGATTATGTAGTTTCTTTGGAGAAATTTCCTTCATGAAGACAGTGACTTTTTTAATTTGATTTTTTTTTTGTAAATGCCATCAATAAAATTCTTCATGACCTCAGTACTCAATTCTCCTCAAAAGAAAATTTGTGAGTAAAAGTTATTTATTATTCACTGAATTTCTAAGATTATGAGATCTATTTTAGACACCCAATAGATTCCAGATCCTCAAGGGTCACAGTGGGGATCAAAATTAGGATTTTGAAGAATGTGATATTATTAAACTGCTCAAACAGTTTGGCAATTAACCATCGGTACCAAGAGGCAACATCTAGCCAACTAACAAAGAAATTCCTTTTCTTTGACCAAAAGAGGGTTCTAGGCCTTATTTCATAATGTGGCTAAGAACAGCTCAACTGCAAAAGTAAAGTATCGTGACCTTCCCGTGCAACTTCAGTATCCTCTGTTCACAAGAGACCTGGCCATTTGAAAGTTACTCCCTCCTCTGCAGACTTATGGAATCTTTGTCTCATCCGTCCGCTTGGCATAAGTGATTTGGGAGACACAAGGAGAGGTGATCTGCAGGAAGAACATGTCCTGAAAGGCATACCTCTGAAGGATTTTGTCATATTTGTGGGGAGGCTGACTCTGCCCCCGACTCCACCCCCAACTCTGCCCCCAACTCCAAATACCCTCCTATCCTTCACCCTTCCTTTTTTCAAATTGTGGTAAGAACCCTAACGGCCTACCCTCTTAAATTTGTAAGTGCACAATGCAATGTTGTTACGACAGGTGCAGTGGTGTACCGTTTGTCTCCAGAACTTATTCATCTTGTATCACTGAAACTTTGCACCCACTGAAAGCAACTCCATGCTTCTCCCTTCCCCTGGTTTCTGGCAACCACTGTTCTACTCTCTATTTCTAGAAGCTGGACTATTTTAGATACCTCATATAAGTGGAATCATGCAGTATTTGTCTTGTTTGCTTTATTTCCCTTAGCACAGTGTCCTCCAGGCTTATCACTGAGATTAGTGTTGAAGTAGGGTCTGTTGTGCGCCCTCTCAACCAGACCCACATCTATTATCATTGGCCCCGATGGTTTCTGTCTGTAAATTCTGAGTCCCTCACACCTTCAGTGATGCACTTTCCTCACCACTTTTGCTAGATTTGTCTTACACTTTAGAATCCTACCTTAAGGAGTGCAGATCTTGGTGCCTCGAGTAAGAACTTGCTTTGGGAAGACTCCAGAGGGGCCTTATTCAAATTAAAGATGGAGGCACAAAAGATGGAAGAATTTGGGACAGTACAAGTTCTCAAGTCCAAGGAAGATCATGACCTAGAGAATCCCCACAGAGCTAGAGTAGGCTTATTTACCATTAGATCACAGCAAGTGTAGGATGGAAAAGTTAGGAATTTTGATTTCCTGGTTCCTTATGATTGTTTTTTATACATTTCCTCTATTTTCACACAGTTGCTCGTGGTTTCTCAGGCTTAATTCATTGTGTTTACCTCAAAAGAGGATTCTCCCAAGATTAGAAAAGAGGGAAGCTGCTATTAACTCAGGCTGCTGAGAACCCATAGATAAGCCCACTCTGGGTGCATAAATTGTGAACCCCCATGTGATTTAGATACCAGTAATTTCTGTTACCCATGTATAACATCTGATTGTCTTGCCTTCCTTGTTCTTAAAATGCCCTCCTACAAACTTAGTGTTTGTGCCAACTTTCACTTGCACGTAATTCCATGCAATGCCTGGCACATTCTGTAGTATAAACCAGTGCTCTCGTACAGCAGCCTTCTTGCGGTTCCTTGGGCATGCTATGTGTTCTTCTACATCAGGGACATTGCACTGGCTTCTTTCTTTACCAGAGGTGTTGACTGCTTAACTAACACTTCTCTTTCTGCTTTGGGCATGCCTCAAGGCAGTCTCTGACATTGCAAACAAGACAATGACCACATGTTATAGGCACTTGTAATACTCTGTTCCTCTCTATTGTCCTTATTAACGTTTATAATTATATATTAATTTGTGTAATCATTTGACAAATATCTGTCTTTTATATCATGGGAAGACACTTTCCTTTGTTTCCCACTATATCCTGTGTTTTTGAAACGCACAGTGTTTGTATAGTAAGAGGTGCTCAATAAATATTTGTTACCATTGAATGCAATAAGGTATTCTTTGACCCCACACACATTTTCACTCTCCTATTCCTTCTAACACCTGTTGACTGCGGTCTACTTTTTTTTGACTCTGTAGTATCTATGACTGCCTTGCTTTTGGATGTACTATTGTATTTGTGGGTCTCCAGTCTTGTCATTACTTTCTTACCTTCTCTAAATGTTAGGCCTAGATTTCCTAGAATCCTGTTTTCCCATAAGTTATTTCTTGCCTTTGGTCTAGGACAAGCTTTTTCTCAATTTGCTTCCCGCCCTTGCCATATCCCTTTTTCCACTAGAATGGAGGGTTTTGGCTAAACTCTACTTCAAGGAGATCTATCTCTCATTAACCTTTTTTAAAAAAAGATCCAGCTCATAACATAGGCTATGACTTTGGGAGGAGACAGTGATTTATGCTGAACTGAATTTAGCTCAGGTAGGGGAGAACAAGCATGAGCAAAACCTGTTCACTTATCAACCATGCAGGCGTAATTCTCTGGTGCCAAATGCTTTCTGCTATCTGAGAACTTATAGCCATTTATCAAATTTTAAGGAACACAGATCAGGAAAATCTAAAGACTACCATTAATAGTCCAATAATAGTGCCACAACATTTATCCCATTTGACACGCCTACCTCAGACACTGAAGGAAAGAATTTGGAGGTAAGTAAAATAAGATGTTTCACAGACATTATGTCTTCCAAAAGAGGAAACATAGGAATCTCATTAGGCTCCTCAGTATTTAGTGAGGAGATTTTGAGGTAAAAAGCCTGACAGAAATCAGGGTTACTATTTTATAGGCTATCCAAACCTGTAGATTGATGGAAACAACACTGACCCAGGTTAAAGATGGTTCTAGGTGCCATGTTGCCACCGCCTGTGTGACCTCAGTAAAATCATATTCTTTATGTGGAAACAGATTCTGTTATCTGTAAAATTAAAGAATTAGCCATTAAATTGCCTTCTGATTTTAATCCATGATCATTGTGAGATTTTACATTAGATGTCACTACAAGTGTGTCTCCCTAAAGCTGTGTCTTCTTCTGAGAGAATTGAGAACCAGATGAGAATTACATAAACTCCCTCATTTGGAGACAGCTGTATGTCAGGTGAATCCCAACATATCCACAGAGTAGGTGAAGGTCAAACAAATGAGTATTGTTGATTATAAAGAATCTTAGAGATGAACCAACAAATAAAGAGAGTTATCCAGACCTGATCTGTGTTCAATGACCACAGACATAATTTTGAGAGTTGTGGACATCCTGTCATTAACAGTAGGCAAAGGAATTTTATCAGTTCTTACAAGGATCTGGTTGAACCAGACTGAAGATGACTACATTCCCCCTTTTCCTTTGATTCTACATTTTAATACTCAAACTTCTGAATCATGGGTTCTAAGGATATAATTCATATTCTTAAAATGCTTTCTTCATATTTTGCCTTATGCTTAAAATTTTGCCATTGATGTTTTATTCCACTGTTTATGCTTTTTCCAAATTCCTCTGCTCCCTATTTTTGTTTGTTTGCTTGTTTGTTTGTTTTTAATAACTTGGTGCAGTCATTTTTTTTTTGTGGAGCTCTGTCTTAGGGACCTAACTTCTCCAATAGACTCCACATCACTTCCATTCACTAACCAAGTTTAAACCAGCAGTCATTTGTACTCTCCTTTATGGAGATTGGGACCCTGGTAAAGGCTACTTGATTTGTTTGCTAAGGCTTAAGTCACATGTCATAGCTTCTTCACCTCTATCTTTATTTGAGCTTCACGTTCTAACCATGAACCTCTTGGATCCCATTTTCTGTTGATGGAAATCGTCATTCTACTTTGTAGTGTTGGCTTCATCAGTTCTAAAGGAGATGATCATTATGGGCTTCTGAATTCCTAAGGCTGTGCATTAGGGTCTGAGTTAAAATGGCCACAATATAATGGAGCATCCCAGTAGAACTCCTAAGATACCAACAGTTATTCACCATCTTACCTTTTGGTATTATAGTCACAAAGAGGAGGAGAACAGAAAAAGAGAATGGAGTCTCATGGCAGAATGCCCGGCAGAAAGGTGAATGATCAGGGATAGTGGGACACAGGGCCTTTTATTTACTTCTGGGGGACTAAGGTTCCTTGTGGTCAGTGAAGCTTAACAAGTGAGAAAATAAAACAGCTTCCGTTGGAATATTTCCAAACCCTGGAGTCTCTAAATTTGGTGACAAATTAACCTAATGATAGGAAACCAGATGGTTAACCCTCTACTTTTTCTATGGGCTCTCAAACTCCCCAGAGGTCGGTCCCTCTGGCCAATTGTCTTTTGAAGGGGGCCAAAAGGAAGGTCACATGAGTATAAAGTCTTTATTACCAGAAGTAGTCTGACTTGCAAGGGAACTCGTCTACAGTACACTCTTTTCCACAATAAGGATAAGAGAATTGCCTAAGGATCATTTAAAAATAAAAAAGAAGGGGGTACTTGGGTGGCTCAGTTGGTTGTGCCTCTGACTCTTGACTTCAGCTCAGGTCATGATCTCATGGTTTGTGGGTTTAATTCCTGCGTTGGGCTCTGTGCTGATAGTGCAGAGCCTGCTTGGGATTCTCCTTCTCTCTCTGCCCCTATTCTACTCTCTCTCTCTCTCTTGCTTTCTCTCTCTGTCTCTCTCTCTCTCTCTGTCTCTCTGTCTCTCTCTCTCTCTGTCTCTCTCAAAATAGATTAATAAAAAGAAGAAGCTGTATTTTTAAGTTACTCCTGAAAGGAGAGACTAGTGTCACATATGTAAGATATTCTTAATAGTATCTGGAAGGTAAGTAGGCTTAGATCGCACTGAAAACTAACATTTTCTCCTCTATTATTAATCCTTTGTATAACAGCTCCATGTGACAAGGATGGTGAGATCAGAAGAGTTAAAAATCAAACATAAAGAGCACACTATTTCTTTGATAACCATTTATTGTCAAAAGATTATATGCATAGTTTCCAGAGACCTCCTAACCTCTCATCCTGCCTCACCATGTAGAAACAAAATACTGAAAATATGAGAACATGCCTTTGGCTAAGAATCAAATGACCTAAAACCAAATCATCTAAAGCTAAATTTACCTACTGATCAATGGCTTAATGATACATGTGTGTGAATTCATTTATGTTTTCATTTGTAAACTTTCATATGTGAGATCAGCTTTTTTGAGAAATATTTTATTTACTTTTATGTCTTCTATTTTGGCTACTTTTGATCATTTTCATGTTTGTTGTTAATGTGTTATTTATTTTTAATAATTGACATTTAACATGCCTCATTTGAAGATGTACAGTGAGTTGATTCAATGCATTTGTATGTTGCGATATGATTGCCACTATAGTGTTAGATAATACTTCCATCAGGTAACACAATTATCATCTTTCTTGTGGTGAGAACAGTTAATATCTAGTCTCTTAGTAACTTTGAAGTTCGTAATACAGTATAACTGACTATAATCACTAACCTGTGCTTTAAATCTCCAAAACATACTTACTAATTGTTAAGTTTGTACCCTTAAATAACATCTCCTCACTTACCCCAGCCTTCAGCCCCTGGTAACCACCATTATAGTCTCTGTTTTTATGAGTTCAGCTTATTCATTCATTCATTCATTCATTCATTTGTCATAGACTCTAAGTCTAAAGTTTTCTTTTGGCCAGCAAAAGAGCAGATGCAGGATTAAAGCAAAAGATGGCTAATGTCCGGGAAAAGACAAGAGCCCCGAATAAGGGTCCTTGCCCCATATTTATTCAGATCAGAAGGCTTACACATGTGATGGGTGTGTACAAAGAGATAAAGTAACTAAGAACATTAGTTTGGGGATGTGAGGGAAAAGGGGGGTTCTGAAGATATGCAGTGTTTGGGGTTTGGGTCAATATAAAACAAAATCTGGGCACCAGGCAGATGGGTAGATGGTTGTTAACGGTAGACAGGAGGTGCCATGTCTGTTTAACTTAGCTAGCCTAGGGGATGAGACAGAGGAATAACCTCAGGGTTACCAAGGCACCTTTTCTTTTGTTAACCATCTCTGCTCTGGGCTGCTTCGCTTGCAGCACAGGGTCCATAGTCCATTTCACCCATTTACCTAACCTGGCCCTATCCTCCTGTGAAAGCAGCTTTTCTGCCATAGTACTGAATTGAGGATGCTTCCACCCTGAACATCTAATCTTGTTTATTTCATATACCTATGTATTGGGCACCTTTGCGCCGTTTCTATTTCAGGTCTTTGCCTCTCCCTATGTATTTTGGGGTGCCTTTGCATCTCCCTGTTCCTGGCACTTTTGTGCCTCCCTATTCTTGGGCTGTCTTTGCACCCCCCTATACTTGGAGTGCCAATCTGGTTTACCCAAACTCGAGTGTGAGCATTTTATGACTTTGTATTTCTTTATGCCTTGTTAACCCATTGGTGGAAACCCAGGGTATTCCTAAGCTTATCCCCACATTTATTTATTTATTTATTTATTTATTTATTTATTTATATTTTTTCATTTTTTTAATGTTCATTTATTTTTGAGAGAGACAAAGAGACAGAGCATGAGCAGGGGAAGGGCAGAGAGAGAGGGAGACACAGAATCTGAAGCAGGCTCCAGGTTCTGAGCTGTCAGCACAGAGCCTGACATGGGGCTCAGACTCACAGATTGTGAGATTACGACCTGAGCTGAAAGTCAGACGCTTAACTGACTGAGCCACCCAGACGCCTCTCTCTCTCTCTTTTTTTTTCTCTCTCTCTTTTTTTTTAATCTTTATTTATTTTTGAGAAAGAAAGAGAGAGAGAGAGAGAGTTCAAGCAGGGAAGAGGTAGTGACAGTGGGAGACAGAGAATACCAGGCAGGTTCCACCCTGCCAGTGCAGAGCCTGTCACAGAGCTCAATCTCATGAACCATGAGATTATGCCCTGAGCCAAAATCAAGAATCAGAGACTCTACTAAGCCACCCCGTCACCCCACGAATGGCAGGATTTTCATTTTTCTCATGACTGAATAATATTCCATGTATGTGTATTATACATACAATGTATATATGTCACATTTTCTCTATCTGTTTACTGCTGATGGACATGCAGGTTACTTCTGTATCTTGGCTGTTATGAAAAATGCTGCAATAAACATGGGAGTGGAGATGTCTCTTCATTTCCTTTGGATATACACCCAGAAGTGGGATTACTGGATCATATGTTGTTTCTATTTTTAATTTTTTGAGGAACTTCCACAGTTTCCATAGCAGCTGAACCATTTTGCATTCTGCCAGCAGTGCACAAGTGCTCCCCTTTTTCTCCACATCTTGGCCAATGCTAGTTATCTCTTGTTTATTTATTTATTTATTTTGAGAGAGAGAGAGAGGACATGAGCAGGGGAGGAACATAGAGGGAGAGAGAATCCCAAACAGGCTCCGTGCCATCAGCATGGTGCCCCATGTGCAGCTCTAACTGATGAACCATGAGATTATGACCTGAGCCAAAAATCCAGAGATGGACGCTTAAACCACTGAGCCACCCAGATGCCCCTCTTGTCTTCTTGATGACAGCCATTGTCACAGATGATATCTCATTGTGGTTTTGATTTGCATTTCCTGATGATTAGTGATGCTGAGAATCTTTTCAGGTACCTGCTGGCCATTTATATGTCTTCTTTGGAAAAATGTCTGTTCAGTTCCTATGTTCATGGTTTCAATTCAATTGCTTATTTTTTTGTTATTGAGTTGAATGAGTTCTTTACATATATTTATATGGATGCTTATTAACCCCTTATCTGACAGGTGGTTTGCAAATATTTCCTCCCATTCCGTAGGTTGCCTTTTCATTGTGTTGATTATTTCTTTTGCTGTGAAGAGCTTTGTAGTTTCATGTGGTTCCATTCATTGATTTTTGCTTTTGTTGCTTGTACTTTTGGCGTCACATCCAAAAAAGTCACTGCCAAGACAAACGTCAAGGAGCTTTCGTCTATGTCTTCTTTCAGGAATTTCACAGTGTCTCGTATTGTTTTAAGTCTTTAATCCATTTTGAGTTAATTTTTGAGTGGGAAGATAGGTGTCTAATTTCATTGTTCTCCATGTGGCTGTCCAGTTTTCCCAACACTATTTGTTGAAGAGACTATCATTTCTCCCTTGAGTGTTCTTGGCTTCCTTCTCAAATATTGGTTGACTTTATATGCAGGGGTTTATTTCTGGACTCTCTATTCTCTTCCATTGGGTCTCTTGTCTATTTTTTAAAAATATGTTTTAATGTTTATTTATTTTTGGGGGGGGGAGAGAAAATGAGGTGGGGGGGATGAGAGAGAGGAGGATAGAGGATCTGAACCAGGCTCTGCACTGACAGCAGAAAGCGTGATGTGGGGCTCAAACTCATAAACCGTGAGATCATGACCTGAGCTGAAGTTGGGCGCTTAACTGACTAAGCCCCCCGGGCGCCCCTCTGTGTCTATTTTTTATGCCAAAAGTTTTCAATTTTTTTTTGGTTTTGATGCTGTTGTAAATAGAATCATTTTCTTTTTCAGATAATTTTTTGTTGGTGCATGGAAATGCTACTGACTTTTTTATGTTGACTTTGTATCCTCCAACTTTACTGAATTTGTTAAATAGAACAAACAGTTTTTTGGCAGAGTCTTCAGAATTTTCTGTATATATAGTCATGTCATCTGCAAATAGAAATAATTTTACTTGTTCCTTTCCAATTCTGACTGTCTTCTATTTTTTTCTTGCCTGATTGCTGTGGCTAGGGCTTCCAGTACTATGTTGAATATGAGTGGAGAAAGTGGACACCCTTGTCTTGTTCCTGATCTTATGGGGGAAGCTAGCAACCTTTCATCATTGCATATGATGTTGGCTGTGGGTATGTCATATATTGCCTTTATTATGTTGAGGTACTTTCTCTATATACCTAATTTGTTAAGAGTTTTTTTTTTTTGTCATGAATGGATATAAAATTTTGACAAATACTTTTTCATCTATTGAGATGATCATATGATTTTTACCTTTCATTCATCTATTAACTTGTGGTATTACATCTATTAATTTGCATATCATGAACCATGCCTGCATCCCAGGGAAAGATCCCATGTGACCATGATGGATGATTCTTTTAATGTTCTGCTGAATTCAATTTGCTAGTATTTCTTAAAAATGTTTGCATCTATCTTCATCAGGAATATTGTCCTAGAGTCTTCTTTTGTTGTAGTGTTCATTTCTGGCTTTGATATCAGTAATGCTGAGTTTGGGAATATTCCCTCCTCTTCAATTTTTTGGAAGAGAATAGGAAGGATTATCATTAATTCACCTTTAAATGTTTGGTAAAATTCACCGGTAAAGTCAACTGGTTATGGGTTTTCTTCATTTGATTACTGATTCAATGTCCTTACTAGTAATTACTTTGTTAAGATTTTATATTTCTTCCTGATTCAGCCTTGGTAGGTTATATGTTTCTAAGAATTTATTTGTTTCTTCTAGGTTGTCCAGTTTTTTAGATTATAGTTGTCATAGTAGCCTCTATGATTCTTTTTATTTCTGTTTCCAGTTGTAATGTCTTCTCTTTAATTTATAATTTTGTTGATGGGTTCTCTCTCTTTTTCCCTCATTTAATCTTGCTAAAGCTTTGTCAATTCTGTTTATCTTTTCAAAGAAGCAACCCTCAGTTTGGTTAATCTTTTCTATTATTTTCCTGTTCTCTGTTTCATTTGTCTATGGTCTAAACTTTATTGTTTCCTTCCTTCTGCTAACTTTGGGCTTAGTTTGTTGTTCTTTTTTTAGTTCCTCAAGGCATGAAGTTAGATTGTTATGTGAGTTCTTTCTTGTTTATTGCTATGAACTTCCTTCTGAGAAGGAATGTGTGCTTTTGCCACATTCCATAAGTTTTCTTGTGTTGTGTTTCCATTTTGTTTTTATCAAGATATTTTTTTATTTTCCCTTTAATTTCTTCTTTGATCCTTGACTTTTCAGGACAGTATTGTTTAATTGTTCTGTATGCATCAGTTTTCCTCCTATTACTGATTTCTTGTTTTATACCATTGTGGTCAGAGAAGGTTGTTGGTATGTTTTCAGTCTTCTTGAACTTGCCAGTTCTTACTTGTTTTGTGGCCTAAAAAATGGTATGCCAGTAAATGTTCCATGTGCATCCGAGAAGAATGTGTATTCTGCTATTGTCAGATAGAATGTTTTATTTATGTCTGTTAGGTCCAAGTGGTCTATAATATTGTTCAAATCCACCATTTCCATATTGATTCTCTGTGTGGATGATCTATCCATTGTTAAGAGTAGGATATCAAAGCTCCAAAGCTATTGTCTTGCTATTTATTTCTCCTTTTAGTTCGATTAGTTCTTGCTATATATATTTTGGTGCTTTGATATTGAGTGCTTAAATATTTATAATTTTTATATATTTTTGACAAACTGACCCATTTATCATTATATAATGACTTTCTTTGTCTTTTTAAACCATTTTTAGTTTAAAGTCTATTATACATTATTAACCGTTTGACTAACCAAAAGAAATCTGAAGAGGATTTTCACTTTTACCAAAAAAAGGCATTCATGTACTAATGTAGGTTTTTCATAAAAGGAAAGTACTATAATGTGATTTTTAAAAATTTTTTTAACGTTTATTTATTTTCGAGACAGAGACAGAGCATGAATGGGGGAGGGTCAGAGAGAGAAGGAGACACAGAATCTGAAACAGGCTCCAGGCTCTGAGTTGTCAGCACAGAGCCCAATGCGGGGCTCGAACTCACGGACCATGAGATCATGACCTGAGCCAAAGTCGGACGCTTAACCGACTGAGCCACCCAGGCACCCCTATAATGTGATTTTTGGCAAAAAAGGAGCTATTCTTTACTTTATGCCACTTTAGCTTATGAAAGATTTCATAGGAATGCTCTCTTTTTAGATAGTGGGAGGAAACCTGTACCTTATTTAAAATAGACAAATTTCTTGAAATACCTAAACTACCAAGCTTACATAAGAAGTCATAGTTAACACGAGCAGTCCTATATTTATTAAAGAAATCTAATGTGCAATTTAAAGCATTTCAGCAAAGAAATTCAAGACCAAATGGTGTCATCGATAAGTGTATTCTTTCAAGCATTGAAAGAATAAATAATACCAATTTTGCAAAAATTAGATGAGATAAAACTGACCAACTAATTTTGTTTTGTTTTGTTTTATTTTTTGAGGCCATGGTATATTAATCCCAAACAAGACAGAGTCTTTGCAAGAAAATAAAATTTAAAATAGAATACTATCTCTCATGAATGCAAGTGTTATTTATAAAATTTTAGCAAATTTAACCCATTAGCGTATCAAGAGGATAATATAATATAACCAAATGGGGTATTTTCTAGGAATACAAGATTGGTACAACATTCAAAAATTAATATACTTCCACATATCAGGAGACAGAAAAGAGAAAATGTTTGATCGTCTCCACATATACAGTTGACAGCACTAACAGTTGACAATATCAACATCCACTTATGATTAAAACCTCAACAAAATAGTAAATAAATAGGGATTTACCAACCTGTTAACAATATCTATGAAAAACTTAAGCAACAATCCTATGTCTGGAGGTCTTATACAGTGTAATAAGGTAAGAAAAATAACATTTATACAGATTAGCAACAAAAAAATAAACTATCTTATTCACAGGTGATGGTGTTTCACTTTCTATGTAGAAAATCTCAAAGCACACCAAAGAGCTACTAGAATAATTAGCGGGTTTAGTAAATTTGCAGGAAACAGTATATAAGTCACTTGTATTTACTTATGCAAGCAATGGACAACTGAAAACTGAAACAAAACAAAACGCCTCCAAAATCTACAATAGTTTCAACAAACCTGAAATAATAGGGATAAATCTAAAACTATGTATGCAAGATTTGTATCCTGAAAACTACAAAAGATTAAAGTGAGGAATTCTATACGACCTAAATGAATGGTAGGGCATACAGTGTTCATGGAATAGAAGACCGTTTATGGCCAAGATTTCAATTCTCCCCAAATTGATCTATATATACAATATAATGCCAACCAAACTCCCAGCATGATCTTACTTTTTTAAGAAATTGATAAACTGAATATAAATTTTTTTACTGAAATGAAAATGTATACAGTGGCCAAATCTTTGAAAAAGAAAAGGAATATTGGAAGACTTATACTACTTTTAAAACTTACTGTATATCTATAATATCAAGATAGTATAGCTTTTATTTTAATTTTTTTTATGTTTATTTTAAGAAAAATAGAGAGACAGACCATGAGCAGGGGAGGGGCAGAGAGACAGGGAGACACAGAATCTGAAGCAGGCTCCAGGCTCTGAGTTGTCAGCACAGAGCCTGACATGGGGATCAAACTCACCAGCCATGAGATCATGACCTGAACTGAATTCAGACATTCACCCAACTGAGCCTCCCAGTATAGCCTGCCCCGCGATAGTATAGTTTGATGTCAGGATAGACATATAGGTAATAGGACAGAACAGAGTACAGACATAGATCCACAAAAATACAGTCAATTGAAATTTGACAGTGATACTGCTATAGTCTGAACATTTGTATTCCTCCCCCCCCCCCAATTCATATGTTGAAATCCTAATGATGCTAAGTGATAATGATGTGGGATACAAAGGCAAACAAAAAACAATTACATTTCCTTACTGCTTACAGCCTATTGATAAGTCATGAAATAGGCTTCCTCTGGGAACTCAGTTGCCTTCATGTTGACACTAAGGGCAAAAGGCAGTCTTAGCTTAACATTATCCTTAACACATACCTGGGGGTCCACTTTAAACATAGAGAAATTCCTTTGGAAACTTCCTTTATCTCTACTTCCTGAAGATATATGTTATGAAACATCCTCCAGAGCAAATGGACCCACTGATAGACATCTGAAGGGTCTCATGACTGAGGGTTTACTAACCAGTAATAAATGACCTTTTCCTAACCATAGCTACCCCCCAAAGGGTCCTGGATACCTTATTTCCCAAATTCCTTAGAGGCTTGTGCTGTCCCTAACTCCCTCCCAACTTGAAAGGATACCATCAGTCACCCTTCACAACCCCAGTGCGGCTCTTTCTGCCCATGTGTTCCATTGTTACAGAACCTGGTCTGGATCACCTGGCGGAAGAACCAAGTGGCACTCAGAGATCGTGGAAGGCAGGAGGTTTATTTCACCCCGGCGGACTCAGAGGCGATTGCTCTCCAGAGGTCTGAGTCCTGAGCTTAAACAGAGGGGACAATTTGTAGTCTGTTATTTCCTCATTAATTTGGTGCATGTGGCAAGCGGGGCAGGAAGAAGAACCCAGAACGAGGCGGTGGGGGGGGGGGCAGTTTTCGGGTGGGGACTGGAATTCCCCTATCAGTCCTGTTGGCCATCTCATAACAATTTTTCCTTATCATCGTCCCCATGCTTCTTTAAGAAAACCACCTTTTTTCACTGAAGACATCTCAAGAATTCTTTCTTGGCTTTTGGCTCCGGACCCCAACATTTCCGCATCAATGATATTTAGGAGGTGGGACCTTTGGAGGGTGGTTAGGTCACAAGGCAGGGGATGAGTAGGGGATGAGTGCCATCTCAAGAATCCCCAGAGAGCCTGCTTCCCCCTTCCGTGTGTCAGGATATGGCCAGACGTCAGCAGTCTGCAGTCTGGACAGGAGAATCACACCAGACCTTGACCATGCTGGCAAATCCATCTTGCATTTCTAGTCTCCTGAACTGTGAGAAATAAACCCCTGTCATTTGTAAGCCAGAATGGCTGTGGTATTTTGTTGCAGCAGCCCAAGCAGATTAGGACAGCAAACAGATACCAAGAAATGGAGGTGCTGCCATGACACACGCCTGAACACGTGGAATCGGCTTCGGAACTGGTAATGGGCTGCAGGAGTTTTGAAAACATCCACACTGCCAGGAACAGGGCCTTTAAAGGTGATGCAGATGGAAGGTCAGAAAACAAAGTGGAAGCGTGAGCCTCAGCCTTCTTAGAGGTTAACAAGGAGCCCTGGACCGAAGGGTAGCAGAGACCCACCCTGAAGGCCATCTTTGAGGTCTCCACCGGAAATGAGAAGCGTGTCATCGGACAATGAAGGAAAGGCCATCCATGGCAAAGGATGTGGCAGAGTCGTGTTCATGTTCCAGGGTTTTGCAGAGGGCAGTGATGAGGTTTTTGGGTGATAGTGGGGTTTGTGGGGTGCAGAGTCAATGGCCAAGAAAGAATTCTCAAAGACATCTTTGGTGCAAAAAGGTGATTTTATGAAAGCACAGGGACAGGACTTGTGGGCAGAAAGAGCTGCCCGGGACCATGAGGAGAGACTAGTTATATACTATGGAGTCTGGGAGGTAAAGCCCAGGGGAAGTTTCCAGTGAGATTTTCATATGCTAAAGAAGACTCCCAGGATACTGGTGGCCTAGCTTTTGTCAAACTGGGGTTGTTTGCCCTCTAGCAAAGCATTAGCATTAAGACACAGGGAGTTCCTGGAAAAGCGTTTTTCTCTGGTTTTTCTCTGCCTGCCTCAAGTATTTGTCAGTGGGCTGCAAGGTGTAAGGAAATTTAGTTCTATCTGCCATATCCTTCTGCCTTTGTTCCCACATTGAAACAGGGTGCTGTCGAAAAAACAAACAAAAAACCACCAGACACCGAATAGAAGCGAGACAAGATTTTATTCACAGCCGTGCCAAACCTGATCTCCTGATCTTAAGGAGAAGAGTGCAGAGAATGGCCCCGAACAAAGGTAGCAGTGAGCTTATATGGATTTTAGCAAGTGAGAATACATCATTATTTAGTTAACCAATTACAATTTACAACATTTCATGGTAGCCAATTATATTGTGACAAAGAGACGTTAGTTTTGGCAGGAACCTATCAATTTAAAGTTCTTTGTCCTAAGAGGGTTTAAAATGACCAATCATAGACACCTAAGATACCGTGGGGCAGTGAGTTCGTGACTTTTTACATGTTGGTCTTGCCTAGGCTAGATCTTGGTAGACGGGGTGGGGGAGCATTTGCCACCTAAGTTATCTATTTAGCAAACAGACGAAGTTACAGAAGCGAGATTGGGCAGTTAGTAATTTCTGATAACCCTAAAAGGGAACTACATAAGCTTTTATCTCAATTATTCATGAAAGGTGAGTTTAAACCGAACTCATATACAATAAACTTTCTGATATCTTATAAGTTGACCTATTACAACATCACTATGGTGGGGTGATGTTGGGGCTCCAAGAATCGGAGTCTGTAGGTTTCTGGAGATTAGGCTGTTGATAAGATTGCCTTTTCCTTGTGGTTTACCAAGATATTTGTAAATACATGGAGACCCAGGTCCTGCAGGACTCTGATCTCTATGAGTTAACCATTTGTTTTTCCCCTTTCCTTTGTCTTGGGCAGCCAGGAGAGCCTGAGGAGTATCACACACTTCCCACCTGGTGGGGAGAGGGGTGCGTCTGTGGCACCCTCATCAGGCAACACTTAGGAGTCATGAAATTGGATATCTGGCTGAGGAAATACCTAAGCAAAGTGTTGAAGGGGTGGTCTGGTTTCTCATCACTGCTGCTATTAAATGCAAAGAGAGAAATGACTGAAAGACAGAATTGTTAATCAGAGAGGAAGCACAATCTAAACATTTAGAAACTCTCAGCCTACCCCGTTGAAAGGAGTGAACAAAAGCCGGTTCGGGAGAGAACACATGGGTGTGGCCAGACCAGAGAAGATTAGGAAGGATGGGCCACCTCAGCAAAAGCTACCAGCTATTCCTCAAGACGTGGGTGATTAGTCAGCATCTCCGCAGAAAGCAGGACACCGTCCTATGGAAAATTCACTCCTGAAGGCATTTCAGAGATCACAGCACTGAGCTCCCATCTCTGGCCCAGAGTGCACAGGCCTGGGGGGTGGCATGATTTCTAAGGAGCCATCTGGTGCCTGCTGCCACCTCACATTGGAGGCTCTGCTCCCTGTCCTCAAGCTCCTGGCTCCTCAGCAGACCCAGGTGCCCTACAGGCCTCAGTGTGGTGGGCACTGTGCCTCGCCAAGCTGTGGGAGCATGGCTGCCTCCACCTAGATTTCAGAGATGCCCTGGAGAGCTGCGGACCCCAGGCAGAAAACGACTGCGAGTGTGGGGCCACCACAGGGATCCCTCAATAGGGTGATGCTTAGTGGAGCCATGGGGGGCATGGCTGTCCCCAAGACTCCAGACTGGTAGAGCAAGCAGTGTGCATTATAGCCCACGGGGGCAGTAGGCATGTGACACCAATGCATGAGAGCCCTTGCACGGGCTGTGCCTGGAGGAGGCATGAAAGTGGGGACACCCAGAGATGTGGGGGCAGGGATGCTTGGAGCCCTAGAGGCCCAAACCCTGCCCTAGTGTGTCTGGAAGGTGGGACCTCCTGTGCCCCAGTGGGTCTGAAGGGTAGAGTGTGGAGCCAAGATTTTTCTCAGCTTGACCCTACTGTGTTGTGCCAGGTGCTGGGAATCCCCACCCCTTTCCCTAGGGCAGTGTGCTGACATGTCAGGAGCTGGGCACATCTCCACTACTCTCCCTCCCTCCCTGAAGGAGAGGTCTCAGAGTTAATTCACCTTTTACTAATGCCACATTGTCCAACCAGCTGGTGAGCTCCATGTGCTGGGGGGGGGGGCAGGGAGGGGGCACACAGGGCATCATCGGTGTGAGCACTCAGGCTGGTTGCTGGCGTTCATGAATGGGCTGGAGAGTGGGATCTGCAGGCTAGTTATTGAGATCCATGTGTTGGTGGCTGTGAGTCCTGCAACTTCTCTTTGTCCTCATGTGCCCCTGGATGATGTGTAGATCCCCTCAGCATGCTGGGTGGGTCGAGACATAAATGGACCTGTCAGGCAGTGCCCCCAAAGCACTGGGAAGCTGTTGCTCACTGAACTACCTCCCCTATGAGAGAAATCAGAGGCTGAGGGCATCTCTCTCCATGCTGAGCTCTGCCACCTTGAAGCAGGGACGACAGGTGACAGGTAAAGCATAACTCTCCTTACCCTTTTCCATATGGCTGTTGTCACATTTTGTACAACAGTGGCATGCTACAATCTCTCATTGGGGCTCCAGAGCTCTCAGAAAGCTATTTTCATCCATGGCTGATGTTTCAATCAGTGTTTCTGTGGAAAGACAAGATCTGGGACCTCTTGCTCTGCTGTCGTACTTCCTGAACTATTTATAATGATCCCTTATAGTTCAGTATTCCTAGTCCAGTATTTAGAGCCTGAACATAGTTGGAAACATGCAACATACACACACCCTCTGTCTCATGGAAGTTAGTCAACATATTGACTTGCTAAGCCAGGTGGGGCATGTTCAACAATCAGAAAGGTTTAGACAGGATGTGGAGGCCTGGTATAACTTTAATATCAGAAGAATGTTTTGATTAAAATGATTTAAAACGTACCAAGAGACAGAAGATGTTATTACTGTACACGACTAATTAAAAGATACTTATAGGGAGATATTCATGACTTAGGAGATTATTCTTTCATCAGCAAGAGAGAACTAGGTGAAAGGTGGGCCGAATATATCAGTCTGTCCAGCAGCTTTCTGGAACCGGCCTCCAAGTTTCTTTCCTCAGGACTACAGAGTCTGATCATCTCGCATTGATGGCAGTTGTGATGCGGCCAAAGCCTATTGTTCTTACAAGGTTGTGAACTCTTTCCCGTGTATCTGTAAGGGTTTTATCTTTCTCTTGTAATCCTCCTCCCCCCAAAACTATGATTCCATCTCATTAAGATTCCATCTCATTAAGTCTCTTGGGTTTTTTCCTTAGTTATATGAGATGTAATGGTTCTAGGATAAATCAGGATAACAGGTAGTTTGGGTCGTCTCTAGCATGCCACTTCCGAAGTGTAAATAATGGGTGCCATACTGTTTTAAGTGAATTAAGTCAGATTAAGGGTGTCTTCTAAACTATTAGGCTGTGGAACACTCACAGGAAATTAGTCTAGTTGAGGAACAAATATTGTGCACCCTATTTTGTGGAGTCTAGGTATGGATAAGTAACATAGGATTATATTGACTTGGCTGAGAGGCTGTTTATCATATCACCCCCCAAAAAGGCCTAGTCTTTGTAAAATAAATGCAACTCAGGTGTGGTGCTTATCCAGTTCATCCCTGAATGGTGGAGAGGAGGGAAGGAGGAAGAGAGAAAGACAGAGAATCAGGGTCTGTCCCTGTTTACACAGTGAACAGATAACCTGTCTTATGTCTCCAATGTTTTAAGGTCAAGTTGGCCATAACGTGAGTCAAGACTATACCAAATGATTGTAGAAAACGTCCACACTCCACCAATGAAAAACCAAAACCAAAGAAGACTTCATAAATACTGCATTAAAGAAGAAAGAAGGGGGGTCCTACTACCAAACCATATCTATTTAGTTATCAAAATTTTCTACATGAGTGAAAAGGAAAACTCCTCCTGAGAATCTGCTTTGAGTTATGTAATTGGGTTGACACCTTCCAACACTCGGGACAGGAAGGTGAGACCTCATGACACTCGAGATGAAGACGAATTTATAGTCAGAAGTTATGCAGCATCAGGGGGTGCCTGGGTGGCTCAGTCAATTCAGCATCCAACTTCAGCTCAGGTGGTGCTCTCACAGCTCTTGAGTTCGAGCCCCTCATTGGGCTGTGTGCTGACAGCTCAGAGCCTGGAGTCGGCTTCAGATTCTGTGTCTCCCTCTCTCTTTACTCCTCCCCCACTCATGCCCTGTCTTTCTCTCAAAAAATAAACATTAAAAAAAATTTTTTAAAAGTTATGCAGTATTAGAATGTCTATTTAGAAAGGGATACTGACAGCACACTCTCAAAAGAGGTCACTATATTTTTACAATAAAATGTTTAGGTCCTATGAAAAGGAGTTATTTATCTTAAGGAGTAATAGCTGGAGACTCTCTAAATGATCATGATGTTTCTTGACAGGAGGGAAGCATAAACGTCTCTTTGTTGGTTGAGGTTTTACCTTTTAGTGTACATAATACACATTTTTGTTAATCTTCAAGCTCTCATTTTCTCTCCTTTCTTGTTTTCATTTCCTTCCAATTATCTGCCATAAAGTGAAAATCCTTGTGTATTATCCCAAAATGATTTTCTCCTGCCCCATTCCAATTTTCCACCTTTTCCCAAGCCACAGCTCTTCCCACCCCTGTTATTTTCTGTATTTCCTCTGTATTTTGCCTGTGCATTTTCTTTGTAGTCTCTGTGTGTCTAATTACATTTTGTATAACTGTATCTTCAGGTTTTGTTAACCTTTTGGTCTTTTGTGACAAATTCAAAAAACATTTTTGTTACATAAATGGGCTTTCTCACTTAAAATTTAAAAAAAAATTTTTATGTTTATTTTTGAGAGAGAGAGAGAGAGAGAGAGAGCATGAGCAGGGGAGGGGCAGAGAGAGAGAGACAGAGAATCTGAAGCAGGCTCCAGGTTCTGAGCTGTCAGCACAGAGTCCGATGAGGGGCTTGAACTCACGAACCATGAGATCATGACCTGAGCAGAAGTTGGGCGTTCAACCAACTGAGCCACCCAGGCACCCTGGCTTTCTCGCTTTTAAAGAGATTGTGTGAATCTGAAGATGAGTCACAAAGAAGTAGTATCTGGAGATTTGAAACCCATATTTATTTGTTTTTATTGACAAGGGATAATAGGAATTGGTAATAAAGCTGGAAGCGTTTATGTATATATTCCAATGTTTTAGATGCAGAAACTTCCCTTCTGATGCTTTCCCTAGTTTCATTTCAATTTATGCTTAAGGGGTGCTTGATAATCTGAATAGATAAGTGGGGTTGGAATTGGAACCAGAATCCACCAAGATCTACAGCACTTCCATCTTCTTTTACAGGCTCCAATCTGATCCTCTGTGATTTTGCAGATGTCTCTTCTGCAAATGCCAGACAGATTTAGACAATGGTTTTCAGCAGAAGCCATACCACTTCTTACTGCAGAAGAAGAGAGGCAGTGAAATAATTAGTTCACGAGTGGAGTGTAAGACCCTGAGCCCTGTCACGTGTGAGGGTGGACGTATTCTGGCAGGACCAGTTCTGTGTGCAGAAAAGAAGCTGGACAGAGGACCTATTCAATTGTCCCATCACCTTCACTGTCCTTTTCTACCCAACAGCCCAAATGTTAACAACCCCCTCCTTCCTTCTCTCATAAGTTCCTGGCATTGCTAGTTTTTGCTTCAGTAAGAACTTTGGTAAATGTCAAACTGGAACAAGGGGGTGGGCAAAAATACATGTGAACATAAAATTGTGAGGAGGCAAAAATTAAGCAAGAGAGTTTATATGGGATCAGAGAATTGTAGTTTGGGGTACACAGATTTGAGTGGCAACTCAGAGAGTGTCCTACTAGGAAGCAAAAGTTCTTAAAGCAAAAAGGTTTTTTTATTTTTTTATTTTTTTAATGTTTATTTATTTTGAGAGAGAGAGCATAAGAGAGTGCACAATTGGGGTAGGGGCAGAGAGAAAGGGAGACAGAGAATCTGAAGCAGGCTCTGCACTGTCAGCACAGAGTTCGATGTGGGGCTCAAACCCACACACTGTGAGATCATGACGTGAGCCAAAATCAAGAGTCAGACGCCCCACTGACTGAGCCACCCAGGTGCGCCTAGAGCAAAAAGGTTCTCAAAGCAAAAAGGGAACGCGTTATATACGTCGTTCACAAAGAATTTTTGATTGGTGTTGGCGGCAGCAAAGCTGATCTTGACTGAATATGGCTGGTTGCTAAGGCCATCACTAAGCAAAATCGCGTTCTGTAGCCAGGTGTTCGGGCTGAGTCCGTGGAATATTTGCGACTGGCCCAGATCAAAAGTTTACGGCTCTGCAGGTGAGGGCGTGCATACAGCCCACCTCCTAAAGGGCCTCCTGGCTCCATTTTAAAACCCCTTAACATAAGTGACCCCATTTCATTTCCCTTTCACATATATGTTCTAAACACACCGATTCCTTCGTTGTTGCTCCTTTATATGGATCTTCGACAAATATTTGCTGAGCATCTTCCGGTCACCAGATATTTTTCTTTGCACTAGCAACAGAACAGTGAAAATGGAAGAAATGTTTCTTATTCTTACAGGACTTAACTTCAGTGAATAAAATTTGACCATGCAAAATTAGGTTGCTAAGCTAATTTAGGAAAGCGGTGTTTAGAACAAAATAATACAGTAACTGACCAGATATCGTCTGGAGGATGCAGTTAATGGAACGGACAGAGAGAGGCTTTCTGAGGATGTTGCATTTGAACTGAGGTCTGAATGATGGGTGTGAAGAAGCCAAGCACGTATTCGTGTGAGGGCATGTTAAGCATATAGAATAGCTAGGTCCCTTCCTTAGTGTATTGGAAAAACAGAAAGACCTGTGTAGGTGGAGCACTATGGAAAAAAAAAAAAGGTTTGGTAAGAAATGAGATGAGATAAGACAGAATGAAGATCATGTGTGGTTCACAGGCCAGAGTAAGCTTGCAGGTTCCTGGACCTGATGCAACAGCTGCCTTAAGAATCTGTATGCCCATTCTCCTTTTAAAATGTTGTTTTTTACTTGGGGCACCTGGGTGGCTCAGTTGGTTAAGTGTCCGACTTCAGCTCAGATTATGATCTCACAGTGTGTGAGTTCAAGCCCCGCGTCGGGCTCTGTGCTGATAGCTCAGAGCCTGGAGCCTGCTCTGGATTCTGTCTCCCTTTGTCTCTGCTCCTCCCCCACTAACACTCTGTCCCTGTCTCTCTCAAAAATAAATAAACATTAAAAAGAATTTTAAATGTTGTTTCTTTACCGTTCCCATCTCCTTCTTTCTCCTATCTGTTTAGCTCGGGGGTAAGGTGAAGTTTCAGGAAAACAGATCGTGTGGATCTGTGGTGGTACTCGTCTATTCTACACACACCAGTTGACTCTAAAAAGCTGAAAATTTGTCATCATGTCCAGGCCATTCTTTTCTCCAGATGACTCACATTAGAGCCAAGTTAATTTAATAGGAAACTCTCTAATGGTAGAGCTGATGACCTGGCAGTACAATCCTCAAAATCACTGTCCAGTAGAAAAGCCACCTAAGGAAGAGGTAGGAGAAGACAGTTAATAGCTCCAATTGGTTTCACCTCTGTATTGAGAATTTGCATAGTGTCAAGGATTTCCCACCCATGATGTAACTGAAGGTCCATTCAATAATGAATAGATCCCATCAAATAAGAATTTTTCAGTTGTCACATTACTTTTATTTATATTTGCCTATTGAGGCCATTCCTAGCTAAGAATGGTAAGACAGTATTTTTAGATTAAAATTTGGTGATAATGTCCCTGTTTACTGTAGCAGAATGACATATACAATATACCCAGTGGATCGAGTAATTTAAATATGTATTTGGAAGGAGAGAATTGAAAAGAAAATCAACATTGATTTCTGATAAACATTATTTTAAAAATAGGAAGAGGAGAATATTACCTTAACCAAATTTCGATTCATCTGAACATAAAAAATATCCATATAGCACTTCATAGTAAAATACTAGCCTTAGTCCCATGAAAATCAGAAGGCAAAGAAGAATGTCCACTGTTGATAGTGTATTAATATGTGGTAGGGGAACAGCCCCTTCCTCAGGAATGTGGTGGAGGCCTTCTCAAAACAAAGGAAGGCAACGTAGCCCAATCAACTCCTATACACATATCCATAGCTCTGACACAACTCAGTAACTTTGCCTGTGTCCATCCAGACTGTATGTCTGTATGTGACATTCCTCACGACCCTGTGATGTAGACCACCCAATCAGATAGCGTGTCTGTATGTTACCATGTGCGGGAGACAAAGAAGTAGAAATTGTATGAAAGGCTACACCCCGCTGCATTCGGGGCTCAGCCTTTTGATTCTTAGCCCACTGAGCCTGTGCTAGCACGAATAAAGCTGCTTCCTGGAAGGAAAGGCCTTGATGTCCCATGAGAATCCTGCTACAAATAGAGTTCTGAAATTTGTGGACAACACCATCAGTGATAAGAGGTCAGTGATGACTTGAGCATACTGGTTTTGCTCTCCTTCTATTCCTCCCCAGATGCTATTGGAATTATGTGGGTAGCATTTTGAAAGAATCTGTAGGAGTGCCCCAAGGCACAGAGTACCATCAGTACATCAGAAACAGAAGTTCCTGGAAGATGCAGAACAAATATGATGAGACTGAAAGAACGATTTAGGCTTTTGGCCACAATTGCAAATTAGATACTCTCAAGTGACTGCCGTCATGAAACAAATGGATCGTAGTATCTCTGAAACACCGCTATTCTTGAAAGTGGTAGGCCAGTGTCCTAGACTACTCGCTCCTTCAGGAAAAACAAGTCTTCGAACTGAAGCTTGAGCAGTGGGGCTCTGCACTGGTCGGCTGGCTGGGGTGGGGTTTCTAGAAGGTCATTACTACTATCAGCAGTGCTGACGGCGGTCCTTACTCCTGGAATAGCAGCAGTGGCAGTTTGTTAAGCCTGCAGCTCCTGCACTGAGAAGATCATGGAGGAGGTTTCATGGTGGTAGCTTTGGATGGTAACAGAGACACATTCTCAACTTAGATCCATAGGATACTGGTGGACTAAGGACAACCAATGACTTCACCATGACATGATCAGCAAGGTAAGGTACCATGAGCAAAAGTGAATGAAATAAACAACATATTTGGGCCCTCAAGGACTAAAAGTATTGGCATGACCAATGTGACAAATAATTAAACATCTATGTATCACATTGTTTAAAGAAATAAAACCTGCTATCACAAAGCTGTACGAGCAACAAGGAGGTAATATAGATGATAGAATAAGTGGGCAGTTTCAAAAAATAGAAACTTCTAGAAGTGAAAAAAAACTTTTTTGAAAAAAGAAATGAAGGTATTAATGACCAATTATTAGACACAAGTGACAAGAGAATTAATGAATGAATAGATACATCTAATTTATTTACCCAGAACTTAGTACTGATACACAAGGTCTCACATTTATTAAATTAAAAGCCGAGACAAGAGAGGAATAAGAGGAGGAAGTCTTAAAGAGATTCTCTGGAAATGATGGAAAAAATACAAATCCACAGATTCAAGATAAAAAAGCACTCCTAACTGATAATATAAAAGAGATTCACATTAAGTTATAAAACAAAACAAATGGTAGATCATAAAAACTTTGGGGAAAAAAAGGACAAAACACTTAAAATGAAATTAAGCCTCTGACTCTTAATTTTGGCACAGGTCATGATCTCACGGTTTGTGGTTCGAATCCCACATCAGGCTCTGTGCTGACTTGGCTGAGCCTGCTTGGGATTCTTTCTCTCTCTGCTCCTCCCAGGCTCACACTCACTCTGTTTCTTTCAAAGTAAATAAATAAAAACTTAAAATTAAAAATTAAAATAAAAAAATAAATGATAAGCTATGGCAGTAAAGTGAAAGTCAAAGAAGATGGACTGTGAGAAAATACCTGCTGGGATGGAATTGTGTTCTCAGATGTGCTTTCTTTCCAGAATAAGGATAACATTTACAGATTCACACATAAAGACTGAAATGACTCACCACCAATATATCTACCTCTAAGGAAGTTCTAGAGGACATACACTATGAAGAAAGAATTTAACACAGACAGAAGGTGGCCTCAGAGCCAAGGTAGAATTCTAGTAAATACCATGAAATTGATGACAGTAATAATAATACTCTCCAACATAGGAGGTTTGAAAAAGGACAGGAGTGAACTTCTACTTCTGTTTAGGATGTAAAACGTTACAAAAGGAATTGCTCTTTTCCTGAAAAAGAGAGCAAGCTGGATAATTCATAGATCACAGTTTGTTAAAAGCTCAGCCCAGAGCTGAGTGCTCAGAGAAAGCTAATTAACTAAAATCCAAAGTGATAAGGCCCTACTGAAAGGGGAGGGAGTGACATCACCACGGTGGGGGTGTGGGAGAGCCCAGCTTCCGTCCCCCCATGAAGATGAACAATTAGCTATCTGTGAGCAAAAACCACCCTGGAAGAGCTCTGCCTGTGCACTCAAGAAGCCACAGAGCAAGACAGCGAAACAAAACCCTGAGAATAACGTACACGAAGGGAAAGAATGGCATCAGATTACTTGTGCCATCCCATCCCCAAGGTCAGCATGCTCAGCCCCAAGGGGGATGTCCCCATCTAGAAAGAGCCCCCCTATCAGGGAAGGGAAGAGGCAGGTGAGCCACAACTTCCCTAGCCTTTGGGGGGCCTCCTGAAGGAGCTGTTTCAGTTTTACCCCACCCAGACTGGCAAAGCCGTGATGTGTGGCGGTGGCTAGGAACAGAGGAGAAAAGCAGGGGCTACCATAACCACCACATGCAGCTGGTGACTGCTGTCCCCAGTGACTTGCTCTGCCAGGACCCCAGCAACTTTTGCTATAGAAGAAACCAGTGGCCAGAAGAAACAGAACCCTGAAGTTTCACCGGGTTTTCACCCCACAGAGGTCCTTGGTCACTGATGCCAGCCACTGAGTCCCTTCCTACTCCTTCCCCTGCCCTGCCCTGCCCTGCCCTCACCAGAGCTGGGAACCTGCACCAGCATCCAGCCTAGGCCTCTGTGGCTTCTCTAGTGCAAGACATTAGCGTAGACCCCCACAACTGACCCCCATGCCACGTGTGCACTTTGAGGCTGTGCATTTGCACACCTCTGGTCCGATGCCTGTTTTTGGCCTCCGTTGCTGTGTCCGCTGATGGTGAGATCCTGCAGTCATGAAAATGCACGCCAACAGTCAAGGGCCCCACAGCAGCTTACAGACCTGGATTTGAAAAGTTGAAAAGGAGGGGACACTCCCAAACTCAATTGACAAGGCCAGCATTATTCTGACAACAAAGCCAGATAAGAACACTTTAAGAAAACTACAGACCAAGGGCGCCTGGGTGGCTCAGTCGGTTGGGTGTCCGACTTTGGCTCAGGTCATGATCTGACAGTTTGTGAGTTCAAGCCCTGCATCGGGCTCTGTGCTGACAGCTCAGAGCCTGGAGCCTACTTCAGATTCTGTGTCTCCCTTTCTCTCTGCCCCTTCCCTGTTCATGCTCTGTCTCTCTCTCTGTCTCTCTCTCAAAAATAAATAAACATTAAAAATTTAAAAAAAAACCTGCAGACCAATATTCTGGATGAAGATAGATACAAACATTCTTAACAAAATACAGACACACTGAATTTAACAGCACATTAATAGGATCATATACCATGATCAAGAATGACTTTTCCTTGGGATGCAAGGATGGCTTAGTTGATGCAAATCAATCAATGTGCTATTCCCCATTAATAGAATGAAAGGTAAAAATCATCTGATTATTTCAATAAGTGAAGAAAAAGCATTTGACAAAATTCAATATCTTTTCATGTAAAAACACTCAATGAATTGGGTGTAAAAGTAACATACATAAACATAATAAAGGTCAAATATGACAAACCCACAGCTAACATCATACTCAGTGGTAGAAGTCTGAAGTCTTTCCCTCTAGATCAGAAAACAAGCAAGGGTTTCCACTGTCAATACTCCTATTCAACATAAGTACTAGAAATCCTTGCTAGAGCAATCAGGCAAGAAAAAGAAAAAAAATGGGTCCAAATTGGAAATGAAGAAGTAAAATTGTCTCTGTTTGCAGATGACATGATATATATATGATCTATATAATTAACTCAAAATGGATTAAAGACTTCAGTGTAAGACCCAAAGTTGTAAAAGTCCTAGAAAAAAACAGGAAAAAATTTGCCTTGACTTTGGTCGTGGCAGTGGTTATTTGGATGACACCAAAAGCACAAGCCACAAAAGCAAACATAATCAAGTGGGACATTAGCAAACAGAAAAGTTCCTACACTGCTAAAGAAATATTCAACAAAATGAAAAGACAGACTACAGAATGTGAGAAAATTTTTGCGAATCATGTATTTCATAAGGGATTAATATCCAAAATATATAAGGAAGGCACATAACAACTCAAAAGCAAAAAAAGAAACCCCTCAAGTAATCCAATTAAAATATGGCAGAGGACCTGAATAGACATCTTCCCAGAGTAGACTACCAAATAGCCAGCAAGTACATGAAAATGTGCTCAACATCACTCATCATCAGAGATATGCCAATCAAAACCACAATGAGATGTCACCTCATACCTGTTAGAATAGCTATCATCAAAAAGACAAGAGATAGTAAGCACTGGTGAGGAAGTGGAGAAGACATGGCCCACTGGTACATGTTGGTGGGAATGTAAATTGGTGTAACCACTCTTCAAACAATTAGAGAACTACCATACGATCCAGCAGTCTCACTTTTGAGTGAAGGAGATGAAATTACTGTCTTGAAGAGATATCTGCATTCTTATGTGGATCAAAGCATTATTCAATTCACAATAGCCAAGACATGGAAACAATCTAAGAGCCCATCAATGGATGAGGGATGATGGATGAGAAATCTGTTGTGTATATAAATATCGAATATAATTCAGCCAGACAAAAAAGAAATCCTGCCATTCATGACAACATGGATGGACCTTGATGGCATTATGCTGTGTAAAATTAGAGAAGGACAAATACTGTATGATCTAACTTATATATGAAATCTAATATCAATCTCATAGAAACAGACTGTGGAATTGTGGCTGAGAGGTGGGGAAACGGGAAGATCTTGGTCAAAGTGTACAAACTCTAAATTATAAGATGAATTAAGTTCTGGGGATGTAATATACAGCATGGTGACTATAGTTAACAATTCTATATTGTATACTTGAAAGTTGTTAGGAGAGTAGAGATTTAATGTTCTCATGGGAACAACAACAAAATGGTAATTATGTGAGGTAAAGGACATTACCTTACCATGTGTGGTAAACGATTCACAATATTAACGTGTATCAAATCATCACATTGTTCATCTTAAACTCACACAATGTTATATGTCATTGACATCTCAGTAAATCTTGAAAAATTAAAAATTAAAAGAAGTAAAAGGGAGGGGGGCCCACATGTGTTTTTATGTGTGGATGCACGGAAAGAGGAATCAGCCCCTTCAGGAGATAAAAAGGAAACAGCTGAACTTCAAACAAATGTTTAAGGTCTGAGTGTGGGCTTTTGTAGCATTATGGTATCACTGGGTCCCAGATACATCAGACTCACTCTTTTGTCATGCCATTCCATTGAGTGTTTTTTAGAAAATCGGGTGGAGAGCAACAGGTCTGTGACCTGTTGGAGGGACAGGCACGTAGGGGCTACTGAAATTTGAACCCGAGCAGAATTGTGAAGTCTCACCCTAAGGCAGAGACTTTGTCCCTGAGACAAAGTCTTGCCCTGCCTCGTACAAGGCAGCAGCTGTGTGAAACTGTAGAGGATGTGGAGAAGGTAAGAGAATTCCCTCACAGGTACACAAGTAGAGAGTCTAATGCAGTCTGATGCATGGCAGGGATGCCAAGGGAGATTCTGGAGACACTCTGACCTTTCACTGAGTATGAAGCAGCTTCTGTCCAAGGCTAGACATAGACAGGAGCCCTGAGGGGGACCTCCTAAGGTGCACATGTGGAGGCCTACTGAGGGTGGAGGGGATGCATCAGAGCCAAGAGTAGGTCCATGGAGTGCCAGCTACGGCACCCTGTGATGGGGGAAAACTGTATGGAGGCATATCAGGAATTCAGATTTGGATATGTTACCTTTGAAATTAAACCAGAGATAGAAATTATGCCATTGGATATTTGTTACAAGTCTGGAGTTGAGAAGAGAAGTCCAAGAGGAGAATTTAAAAGGATGGGACTAGCCCCAAGGAGTAGATGGGGAGAGGGAAGAGAAGAGGCCCAGGAACTGAGAGCTGGGTCTCCCCAGTATGGCGAACACTGGGACAAGAGGTGGGAGTAGCTAAGGAAATGGAGGAGGCAGGTCCAGGCTGTGAATCAGGTGAATGCACTACCCCGGAAGCCAACTGAAGAAAGTATATGATGAAGGAGTGAGCGACCATCTGTTTTAAATGCTGATGATTGGCCAAGTAAAGTCACAACAGTTGGTGACCGTTAGATCCAGCAATGTGGGGACCCTTGGTGACCAGCAAGCACAGCTCACATAGCAGGGAGAGGGTCGGGAGAATGTCTGCTCAGAATATACTTAGGGATTCGAGAAGAAGGACTGGAGGTGGAAAATGTGGATGACTATCTTGAGGTGCTTTACTACCAAATGGAGCAAAGAAAGAGGGTGCTAGCTGGCATTGGAAGAAGAGGGAAAAAAAAGTTTGTTGTTGTTGTTTTTTTTAATAGGAGAAAGAACAGCATGCTTGTATGCTAACAGTAACAATCCAGCAGAAATAAAATTGATGATATGAACATGAGGGAAGAATTGCCACTAGGGATTGGTTTCTAAATGCACAAGAGGGAATGGGACCCAGTGTGCAAATTCATCCTACCCTTTCCTTTTCTCTGGCTGTCTGGGGCATCTGCTGTGATTTCAGCCTGTTCAATCCTGAGGTGGTTACTTTAAGTATGTCTCATTTTTTCTTGATCAGTGTCCCCAGATTATTAGTCTTTAAAACACCAACTTTTTGTTTTGGTGATTCTTTTACCTATTTGTGTCTCTTTCATGTGTTTCTCTAAATTCTAACTTACCTTCATGTAGCTTATTTCAGTGTAATTTACTTGCTAATTTTCATATTGATGTTTCCTTTGATGTGTGCTTTTTGTAGAAGTATATTTCTGCATTTCCAAATATTTATATTTTTGTTAATGATTTCTGGCTTAAACAAATTAGGTTCAAAGAAGTTGTTCCCCAATTTTGCAAAATTTTACTATTTTATTTTTTTCCAGCTTTCCTGAGATAAAACTGACATATAACATCGTGTAAGTTAGAAATGTATAATGGTGATTTAATATGCTAATAATTTAGATTTTTTAAAATTTTGATGCTTGCTTTATTTTTGAGTGTATGGTCATTTTTATAAATTCTTTGGCTGAACTGAAAAATGTGTATTCTGTAGTCGGATGTAGTGCTTTCAGATTCTTTCTGAGAAACCCGAGGGAAGGATCGGTTCCATCTCATTGGTTTGTAGATGGCCATCTTCTCATTATGTCTTCACACTGTGTTCCTTCTGTATGTGCCTGTGTCCAAATTTCCTCCTCTTTTAAGGACACCGGTCATATTGGCTTAGGTCCCACCGTAATGACTTCGTTTTAACTTAATCACTACTGTAAAACCCCAGTCTCCAAATATGCTCACATTCTGAGGTACCAAGACTTAGGATTTAACATACGCAATTTTAGGGGTGCCTGGGTGGCTCAGTTGGTTAAGTGTCCAACTCTTGCTTTCGGCTCAGGTCATGATCTCATGGTTCATGGGATCATTCCCTGTGTTGGGCTCTGCACTGACAGCGTGGAGCCTGCTTGGAATTCTCTGTCTCCCTCTCTCTCTGCCCCTTCCCCACTCACATGTTCTCTCTCTCTCTCTTTCTCTCTCTCAAAACAAACAAACAAACAAACAAACAAACACCAGGGGCTCCTGGGTGGCTCAATCAGTTAAGCATATGACTTTGGCTCAGGACATGATCTCACAGTTTGTGAGTTCAAGCCTCATCTGGGGCTCTGTGCAGACAGCCTGTGGAGCCTGGAGTCTGCTTCCAGTTCTGTGTCTCCCTCTCTCTGCCCCTCCCCCACTTGCTTGCGTGTGGGGGCTCTCTCTCATAAATAAACATTAAAAAAAAACTTAAAAGATGCATTTTTGGAGGGACACAATTTAGCTCATAACACTCTCCTTTTCTTTCTAACCTTTATGATTGCTTACATTGTAGGTGTTTTTGTTTGTTTTTTGTTTTACTTTAGTACCATGTAGTTGAGTTTATTTTTAAAATAAGCACTGACCATCTTCGATTTGAAATAGAAAAGTAACCTGTTTGCATTTTAGTGTCATCACTGATATATTTGAGTTTATTTCTACCATCTTTCTTTTCTGTTTGCCTAGTCTCTGTTCCTTTTCTCTCACTCAATTTCTCTTTTCTACTGGATTGTTTTTAAGCATCACATTTTTTTATTAGTTGGGAAATTAAGCCTTTGTCCCCATTCTTAGAGTAGTTCTCATAGAATTAAAACTTATATTCTTGGAGTGCCTGGGTGGCTCAGTTAGTTAAGCAACTGACTCATCATTTCAGCTCAGGTCATGATCTCATCGTTTGTGAGATGAGCATGGAGCCTAGGCATGGAGCCTGCTTAAGATTCTCTCTCTCTCCCTCTCTCTCTGCCCCTCTCCCCTGCTTGCTCACTCTGTCCCTCTCAATAATTAAAAAAAAAAAAATATATATATATATGGTCTTAATATAGCAAAGTCTAAATTTAATCAAAATATTTACCCTTAAACAATACAATGACTTTACAGCTTTGTCATCATCATTGAACTCCTCCCAATTATTTACTTTTGTTGTCAACTATTTCAATTCTACTACTGTTTTTAATTCCTACCACTTTCAAACACTTAATGGGTTTCTAAATTTGTTCACCCCAGTTTGAGAAGAGTATATTTTCACCTAGTAAAGCTGAGGATTCATATCATAAGATTCCATTCTATCCCTAAGATGGTGCTCCAGGGAAACCAAGACATATGTGAGAGAATTTTTAGAGTAAGATTGTTTATAATAGCCAGCAACTAGAAAAAAAAAGAAGAAATTTCCATCAAGATTGCAATAGTTAAGTGTGTCATTACTGTTGTGTCAACTGCAAATAAGAATAGTCAAGTGTTTTTCATTTCTAGTTCTTCTACTTCATTCATTTTCTTGTCTTATTGATTTGTCATTGTACTTTATAATAATTATGAGCATCTGTATATAGACAGGCCATTACCTATTTAGCTGTGTTTTGATTGATGGGAATCAGGTATGGGATCTCCAATCTTTTGTTTTTATAGATAAAGTTGTGATGATTAACATTATACACATGCTGCTTTCATATAGATGATACATATATATATATATATATATATCATATATATATATATGATATATATATATATAGGTGATATATATATAGAGATAGGTAGATTATATATATATATAGATATATATAGATTATATATATCTATATATATATATGTGATATATTCCCATGGGAATGGATTGCTGGGTCTAAAGCATTTAAAAATTTTGTTGCCTGTTCATCTTTCATCATGTAAAAAAATGTTTAGATTCCAGTACTGTTCACTTTTCATTACTTCTGTTTTTGAATGAGATGAGTTTTTCCCAGACCTAAAGCTTTGTGTGGCATTATGTGCCAGGAATTAATTTGTGTTAACTCTTACTTTTATTCAGACCAATAGAGATAAGCAAGTATAACATTACTCACAATACAATGTCTCTCTTACCCTTCCAGATTCACCTATAGATTATGTATTGCATATATATAGCTTTTTTACACCATTCTTGGTTTAATCTGAATTATCTGTTTGTCAAGTCCACTATTGGCCCCTGGGATGCTCTCACTAATAGCCCGTGAATTCTGTTTTTGTTTTGCTAAGGAATGTTTTTGAGTTTGTTCTTAGGGTGTGCCCTTACCTTCTAGAAGTGTTCTTTGCTGGAACCTCATAAGAAATGGAGACATATGCCTCTTTTTCTCACATTCCATCTATATCCTAGTTTACTTGAAGATGCTATTTTCAATTCTTTTTCTCATTCATGTTGTTTTTTGGTGATTTCTAAGCAAAAATGATGGGAATGCTGAAAGTCCTTTTATAGGCTCCATTTATTAGAATGTTTGTCTTACACTCTCTCAGGAACCTCCAGAAGGTCTTATATTTATTCTTAGAAGAATAAGCTATCCTCAGTTTCCAGGTTATCTTCAATTTCTTCATTAGTTTTATAGATACTTCTCTTTAAAGGACTGGAAAATGACAAGATGGATCACAACTCTTGTTAGCCTTATGTGAAATAAGAAAAAAAAAAACTATCCACACTCTTTTTCTTGTTTATTCAGTGTTTACTTATTATTATTTATTGAGCATGTATGTTTGACTATATAGTTCATTCCTGATTGAACTGCTAGCATGAACCACATTTTCTTCTAAATAAGAGTTCATTTTCATACCAATCAATTTGACACTCAGAATACTAGTTTTTGGGTTACTCTGAAGGACTCCAGAGCTGTAAGCAAAGGGAAGAAAGAGACTGGCACACTGTCACAAACAGGGGACTGATGTTTGTGGGCAACGAAAATGGTGAAAGCATCCCAGCTTCCACATATGTATATTTCCATGAAAACTTATGACCTCCCCATTTCCTTCACCCCCAGCTCTTGGGAACCACCAGTCTACTCAGTGCTTCCATGAGTTTAACTTTTTAGATTCCACATATAAGTGAGATCGGGCAGCATTTGTCTTTCTGTGTCTCACTTCTGTCATTTGGCATCACGTCCTCAGGTTCCTCCATGGTATTGAAAATATATGGATAAATCTTCATGCTGTACACCTTAAATATATAAATCTACACTTGTGTATCATACCTCAAGAAAGCTGGGAAAAACTTGTAAAAATAGCCTTGATGACCTTATTTTAGTTCCAGCTTTACCAAATCTTCGGGTGGCATGTGATTTCTTGAAAGTCTTGTTGCTGTTAGTTGACATGGTTTGATGTTCACCAGCTCAATATTTTAAATTCACTGACAGGCTCCTAGCAACTTTTCTCCATTTGCTCAGTCTGTGTGGTGTTTTTTCTGGTTGTTTCAATGGTATTCTCTTCCTTTCTCTTCTCCGATTCTGTCTTATTCTCTCATGTCCTTACTTCCATTTTCTTATCTTCTCTATTTTGTCTTCTCTTTTCATGCTACTGGCTTCCCCTAAGCATTACCACATACTCCTGAAGATTTAGACACATATTACAGAACAGTGACATGACTCATGCAGGGATTTCACATCTGAATATCAGGCCCATGTCTTCAAGGTTATATGCTTCTACCTGGAAGATGCCTAGGTTCCTAAAACTCAAGATGTTGAATCTGGTCCTCATTCTGTCCTTGTCTGAGCCTCAAAAATGAAGACACATGAAAACATCCTCCTCACTGTATTTTCTTTCTGGATTAACACCCTTTGACTTTATCCAGGAACCCAAGATTTATCATTCCAGAGCATTCATTTATTCATTAACTATAATCAATGATAGCTCTTTCACGTTCCCTCCACGTGTCCCTTCTCTTCATCCAGAGTTATTGCTCAGTTGTATTCTCTTACAGGTAAAGTCCCATGATCATTCCCTTTTAGGCTGCCCCTTCCTGTTCATCTTCTTCATTTCTTAAAGAGATGTTTCTAAGGGTAAATGAGTCTGTCCATTCCATTATCAGAGCCACACAGTACATGGCAAGCCCCTCCTGCCCCAGCACGTGGCGCTCTGTAGGCTGCCTCTGATTCTCTTTGCCAGCCTTCAGGCACAGTCACTTTGCCTCAACATCCCTGCGTGCTGAACCTGTAATACACTGTGACCATCATATCTTGGTGTCTTTACTCATATCCATTCATGTGTCTGAAGCCCCCTGCAGTCCTCAAATTCACTTTGCAAATCGTCTTTCATTTGCAAGCATATACAATCGTGATTTCTTGTTAAATCAATGTGGGCTTTTTTTGTACTTTGACTAATCTCACAAAAATAATTCATTCACTTCCTGTCTAACCTCGTGTTCCGAAACATCTATGCTTTAACTTTTCACTTATTTTGTAATAATTTTTTTTACATTTTTATTTATTTTTGAGAGACAGAGCACAAGTGGGGGAAGAGCAGAGAGAGAATGAGACACAGAATTAGAAGCAGGTTCCAGGCTCTGAGCTGTAAGCATAGACCCTGATGCAGAGCTCAAACTCACAAACTGTGAGATCATGACCTGAGCAGAACTCAGGCGCTTAACCGACTGAGCCACCCAGGCGCCCCATGGATGTACTCTTCTTGATTCAGCCTATCCTTAGAGTTGTCAACAAATTTAGCAAAGGATAAAAAGAGCAGTGTGTGGACAACATGGGAGATTAACATTGGAAACTCCATCAAAGCAGGAAATATGTCCCTATTTTTGTCACAGTATAGTTCCTCAGTGGACACGATAGTCCACTTGATATATTATTACCTAATATGAAATTTAGAACAGTGCCTGGCAGTTAGTATATCCTAAACAAATTCTCCTTTAATGTCAGAAGAAAGTATTTCCAAGTGCAAACATACTGATTATTTTGTCTGATATGTGTTTTCTTTTTTTTTTTTAAACATTTATTTATTTATTTTTGAGACAGAGAGAGACAGAGCATGAACGGGGGAGGGTCATAGAGAGAGGGAGACACAGAATCTGAAACAGGCTCCAGGCTCTGAGCTGTCAGCACAAAGACCAACGCGGGGCTCGAACTCGCCGTGAGATCATGACCTGAGCTGAAGTCGGCCACTTAACCGACTGAGCCACCCAGGTGCCCCTGATATGTGTTTTCTTAACATGCTTGGTCCAACTGATAGCAGCTCATCTTGTATGGCATACAAATTATTTAAACTCTTTCCACATAGTTGATTATCAGCCTCTGCAACTCTGACATATTCTTTTCAGATGCATGTATGAATACTTAAATTATAGAATTGTGAAGTATTTCTATGGACCTCAGTCATCTCATCTGAAAATGATGAGTTTGAACCTGATAACCTAAAAAAAATTTTTTTAATGTTTTATTTTTGAGAGAGAGACAGAGAGACAGAGAGAGCAAGCACGAGTGACAGAGGGGCAGAGAGGAGGGAGACACAGAATCTGAAGCAGGCTCCAAGCTCTGAGCTGTCAGCACAGAGACTGACACAGGGCTCGAACCCATGAACCACAAGATCATGACCTGAGCTGAAGCTGGATCTCCTTAACCGACGGAGCCACCCAGCCACCCCTGATCCTGATAACTTTTAATTTCCATCTTAGCATTAAGGATTTATGATAGCAGAGCATCTCCTTTGGTGTTACTGTCTCCATTTCCCAGCTCAACCATTTCTTCCACACAGCTTGTGGATGAGCACTCCAAAGGATGTGCTCCTCCTACTTGCTTCATTTTGGGGACCAGATATATGCTTTGGCACCTATATTCTTTAGCAGATATATGCTTTGGCAGACCAGTATTCGGTCTTCTCAGTAACCCTTCCCTGGGGACTGTAATCCTCTTTCTAAAACCCTATTCTGGGTCTATGCCATTTATGCAGAATGACCCTGTGGCCAGTTTGGCTGGGATAGTTCTAATTTCTGTCTGCTCTTGTGATACAGTTGTAACAGTGCTCCATTTGCTTTATTTTCCAAAAGTGTCTGTTTTGGATGAGAAAAAAAAAAAAGACATAAGATCAACCTAACCTTACTTTTACAACTATGAGCATACCTCTCCCATAATGAGAGCTGTGTATCGTTACTTCATTTTGACTCTGAATTCTTTTGGGAGCCAAATACTTACATGACAGATTCCCCCAAGAAACACCCTTAGCACTAGATCTCATTGATGGGATTCCATCCTTCTCTTCCTCTGACCTCGTGAGTAGATCTAATGGTAGATGCCTCTGAAATCCAATCCTTTTAGATCTGCCTGTCTATGAATCAATTGTCATGCCTCCCCAAGGCGTCCTAAGTACAGAGTAAGGATAAACAGAATGTGACTGCATCAGGCAAAGGAATTGTCTCTTTCCTATTTCACCGCGTTATAATCATACTAACGAAGCTGTTGATATCAGGTTTATGAATCTTGTCTGACCTGCCAGATAGCTTTCTAGATAGCAGACCTGAGCAATTAGCCACCGCCTTACCTGGGGATAAGAGTGTCAAAAAGAGGAGTGTGAAGAGAAACACATGGAGTCCCATGGCTGAACGACCAGTGAAGAAAAGAGGCATCGACATGCTTAGAGCCTGGGGTTGCTGAGCCGGGCAGATCCATGGCTGTTCATGATGCTTCCTGGGCCTGTGGTTTGTTCTTGGTTAGTAGAGCCTAACAAAAAGGGAATAAGTCAGGCTCCCACAGGAAATCTCCAGGGCCAAAGTACACAAAGGTGGTGAAACTCATGGACGAGAAAGCAGAAGGTCATACTGTCCATTTCCCACACACTGAGGACTTCCTCATTGTCAGCTCTGTTCTCCAGTAGGCTCCATGCATGCATGCATGTACAATCATCGATCATGCCTTATGTATCTGTGATGCATCAGGCAGTACAGCAAAACCCAGGGCTACACCAAATCCATCACAATCAGATAATGGGAGATGGAAAGTTAAGTGAGTGTGGGCAGTAGTCTAGGTAAAGGACACAACCCAGAAGAGACGGTGGTTATTTTATATAAATCAATAGTATTAGTTTCTACCAAAGGGTAGGAGAGGGGAGGGGTAACGAGAATGTCAGGAAAGGCTTCGTAACAAAGGTGATACGGAGCATGCTTCAAAAGAGTTCCGTGAAGCATGCTCTGTATCACCTTTGTGTTTCATCTTTATAGCAACACTGTTATGTTGAAAGCATAATCCAATCTCTTTTTATATGTTATATCCTTTTAACTTTTTAGTATTTTTAGTATTTATTTAAGTATTTGTATTCTAATTAAAACCTGGAATTGAATCTAGAAAACACGGAAAAGCATAAAAACATTAAATTGCTTGGAATTCCACTACTGAAATTCAATCATAGCTTAAGATTTTAGGAAATTTCTCCCAGTATAGGTATCCTTTGCTATCTTGGCAGAATAATCACTATGATAATTGTACTTCATTTTAAACTACATTGCACTCTGTAGATAAAAATCTACTCTGTTGGATACTATGATTTTCAGCTCTTCTGATGGTGCCCAGTGACCCCTGCCTCCTTTTCTTCATGCCTTTGTGCAGTCTCCTTTCCTCAGAGGAGGCTGGACATGGGAATAGGATACCGCAGAATGGATGGGATATTACTTTCCAGATTGGGTTACATTTTTTCCATCTTGGGCACCCTCTCTAACCCTTATTCTGGCTTATTCAGTTGCTCTGAGTAAAGCGGCTGCCATATTCTGAGCTGCCTTATGAAAAGACCCTTGTGGCAAGGGACTGATGACTCTAGCAATTAGCTAATGAAGACCTGGGCCCTGTCAACAATGACATAGGTGAGCTTGGATGCAGATTCCTCCCATGCACTCACAGTCCATCCTCCGGGTGAACCCCCAATCCGGGCCAAAAGCTGGACTGTGGGTGCATGGGGGCCTCATCAGAGCCCTTGAGCCAGAGGCACTCACCTGAGCCTCACCACATAAATTGTTTACATAGTAAATTCTTGTTTTTTCAGGCTTCTAAGCTTGGGGTAATATGTTGTGCGACAATAGACAGCTAATAATACAACAGTGCATCTGTCCTCTGGCAAAAATGCTTTCATAGGGCATGAGTTCAGGTGTGAGGATGCCATACGTGTCACAGTTGTGTTTTGGGTCTTTTCCAGCCGCGCGTTAAAGAGGGGGACGTATAAAAATATGTAAAATCGCCACGCAAATGACCCTATCAACCTTGTGTACAATTAGGTGTCTGAGTGTGTGTGTGTGTGTGTGTGTGTGTGTGAGAGAGAGAGAGAGAGAGCGAGAGCGCACGATGGGATGGGAGAGAGAGAGAATAAAGAAATACCATCAGGAAAAAATGATTGGTTCAGGAGTGTTCCCTGTGATAAAAAAGCATTGCTGTTTCTTTTTCAACTTTATGTTCGTTGTTGAAAGAAGGAAGAACAATGAATACTCCATGATAAAACTGTAAGAGACATTTTAGATCTTGCTGAAAAAAAAAATCATTGCTATTGGTAATAACCATAATAAGGAGGTGAGCAGAGACAATGACAGTGGTCAGTTGCAAAGTCCATTTCATGTCACCAGGAGCTATATAATCACAGGGAAAGAAAGCACACGAATACCCATTTAACAGCTTTTGCTTCTTTGTTTCTTCTCTTTGCTTCATTCAGAGATTCAGACAGATCAGCGCTTATGGCCAACTGATTCTGAGCCAGCAAGAGCTATGAGTGCCAAATCCACCACATTTTTGGATTTGAACCTGGCGGATCTCACACATTTTCTGATTCCCTCCCAGTGTGGCCATTTCACTTTTGCTCGACTCCCCCTCCCTTAATCCAACCATGACTACTGTCTCACCCCCCTTCTCCCACCACCAAACCTCACTGAGCCACTGACTATTTAAAAATATTGTCTTGTTTATTTTTTATCTTGCTAAATATTATTTTCATTCGTTCTGTACCTTTACTGCACTGTTTTATTCTTCATTTACACCCCAGCACATATTGATTGTGGTGTAGAAGGAAACACAATTCCTGTAAGATTTTGTTGTGTTCTGTTACATATATGGACCTACCAGTGTGTCATATGTTAAATAATGAGGAAATTGACGTTTTAAGTCCTTGAAATTGTACTAAAACCCTTGGCGGATGTTTAAGTAGATATCGAAGAGGATTTTAGTGATGCTCTTCTGCTAGTGGAGAAGCAAGAAACACGAAAATTATGTTTCAGTGGATACACTGCAGAGCACAGTCACCATCAGAATTGTTATCACATTCAGTTGAATAACATTTTACACTTTACATTATTTTACATCATAATCCGGTATAGTATGTAGAAATGTTGGCTTCTCTGCTAGGTAAACCAGTATAAGGAAGATTTTCATTATCATTTCCTTTCTGGTTATTAAGAATGTTCTTTAATTATTTTATGCTTTCTTACCTTAGTGTTCATTTCGTTATTAAATTCCAGTTACACTGCATGAGGATCAAATGTACTTGTCTGTGCTATTTTCACTTAGAATGATTGGGGATCTTGGGTCAGTTCTCCTTTATGTTCTGTAGAAAGAGAAATTGAGGGGCGCCCCATTGGCTCAGTCAGTTGAGTGTACCACTCTTGATTTCAGTTCGGGTCGTGATCTCAGTTTGTGAGTTCCAGCCCCACATCGGGCTCTGTGCTGACAGCATGGGGCCTGCATGGGATTCTCTCTCTCTCTCCCTCTCTCTGCTGCACCTCCCCAGCTTGCTGTCTCTCTCTCTCTCTCTCAACGCAAATAAACTTTAAAAAAGAAAAGAGAAATTAAATTATATCTCACATTGATAATGTTTAGAGTTGAACATATGTTTTCTAGATTTTACTTTACAAACTGTTGTTTTAGATCCTCTATAGTCTTAATGTATTTTTCACCTACTTGATCTATCAATTGTCAGTGATGAAATACAGCCTCCATTACGCTTTGTCTCTTTATCCGTTAGGCACCTAGACCTGTCTGACAGATTTAGAGGATGACGAGTAAGTAGCAGCAGCAACAGAAGGGCACAAGTAGTAGCCGTGACAGCAGGACTTATAGGAGCTGGGATTCAGGTGACTGGAATATACTAGTATTTTGAACAAATTTAAAACCAGATTGGTTGCACAGGTAAAGAAGGGCTCAAGAGAGGGCTGAGGTTACCCAGAGATGATGGCAGGCAGCAGGTGCTACCCCGCAGGGGGACACCAAAATGGAAGGAACCAAGAGCCTGCAGAGGGGTCTCCCAGCTCTCCAGCTCCTGAGGACGGACATGCCGCCCAGATGTCGTGGGCATCCTTGGAGCTCTGAGAAGAGACTTCTCTTCCTATGGAAAGGGGACAGGAACTAGCTGTTGCTGGTGTCTCTGTGTGGGCACGACGAGGTTGGCTCTGGCCGTGCCCTAACAAAGGGGACACTGCAGCTGAGTGGTTAAGGAAGCTCTTCCCCTCTTCTCCAGGCTCCAGCCTCCTCCCCCTCCCCAGTGCCTGATGTTTGTTGTGACTCAACTGGAAGCAGGTCAGCAAAGGAGTCTGGGAGGCGTAGTTTGCCAGCCGCTGTCCCAGCGTCACCGGATCACTCTGGGACACAGTGGTGCCACCGCAGAGACAGCATTCCACATTTTGAATAGTGATAATTTCCTCTGACGTGCAGATGTTTTAAGTGATTATGTTGTACACTCATTTATAATTGCTTGGATGCATTTTTAAGTCATCTAGGGAAACAGAGTTCCACGGCATCACACAAAAGATTAAGCATGGAACGGGGAGTGAATTCATCAGATTCGTTTGGACAATCAGACCTGATTCTGGTTGGGCCAGGAATCTGGTAGGCTTAGGAAACAATGGAGAAGTGAAAGCAAGGGACAAACAGTCTGTAAGAAAAACTATGTTAATAATGACGCTGGAGTGTCCAAAAATTTCTTTCCTATGCTGCGTGCCCATGAATTAAAGGCTATGCCTTTAATTCAGAAGAATAGATGTGGGAGTGGGTTGGTGCCTCATACCTACTTACAGGTGATCTGGGGTCTCCTAGGGAGGCCAGGACGTGCTCTTGAGGCAAGACATTGATCTTCTTCTGGTTCTTCTCATTGCCTCAAAGCCTATAGCAGTTTTTCAACCTCAGCACTGTCGACATTTGGGGACAGATAATTCTTATTGCTCTGTCTTCAAGGTCATCCCTGTCCACCGTAGGGTGTTTAGTATCATCCCTGGCCACCGGCCATTAGACACCAGTAGTGCCTTTCTAATGGTCAGAACTACAGTGTCTCCAGACATCGCCAGTTCTGTGTTGGGGCCAAACCTTGTCCTGTCGGGACTTCTGGTTTATGACATCTAAATCCTCATGCAAGGTTTGTTTTTCTCTGGCTGTTTGGACCAATTCTTAGGGCTGAGGCTTGGCTCTAGCGTTATCAGGGTGCAACTGACTTTGAAAGAACCTAGGAAGAAATGAAGGTTACATGAATGTATCCGGAGCGGGGCCTCACGGGATGCTTTGTCTGCTACCCCGTTATCAGTGCACAGGGCTTTTTACTTTGGACTGTGAGAGAGAATGAGGTGGGTTCTCTGCATGACTGGACCTCCTCGGGGTTGTTGTCTGCCCCTGTAGTTGAGCCAGGCCTCAAGAATCCAGGGAAGTTATGGGGATAGAAGCTGTGGTTACTCTGGAGGACCATGTTCTAGGCGGACAAATAAAACAGATTCTTATAAATGAATCCTATCATGGCACTGCTGCTTAATGAAAAGGAGGCACAAGTTATTAGAGTTATGTAAAGGGAACAGCAAAACTCTAAGACAGGAAGACATGATATTTGCTCTGTTGTATTTTAAGTCAGAATTATTGGGCTATCCCTTATACGCAGTAAAATTTTATTCATTAAATTTAGTGTACATTTCTTTCTTTTTTAAGTTTATTTATTTTTATTTATTTGTTTTAATTTTTGTTTTTTGAGAGAGAGAGACAGAAAGACAGAGTGCAACAGGGGAAGGGGCATAGAGAGAGGGAGACACAGAATCCAAAGCAGGCTCCAGGATCCAAACTGTCAGCACAAAGCCTGATGTGGGGCTCGAAGTCATGAACTGTGAGATCATGACCTGAGCCATGCTTGGATGCTTAACTGACTGAAACACTCAGGTACCCCTATTTATTTTTTTTTAGTAATCTCTGCACTCAACATGGGACTCAAACTCATGACCCCGAGATCAAGAGTCACATGCTTTTCTGACTGAGCCAGCCAGGCATCCTGAAATTCAGGGTACATTTCTATGAGTTTTGAAAAATGCATGTAGTCGTGTAACCAGCATCACAATCATGCATTGGATGGCTCCCTTACCTTTCTTCCTCTCTTTGTGCAGTCAACGGCTCAGGCCTCCAGCCCTTGACCACCACTTATCTTTCTGTCCATATGGTTTTGCCTTTTCTTCTTTCTTAAGTTTTGGTAGTTTGTTTCTTTAAAGGAATTTACCCTTTTCCACCAAAGTTGTTGAATTTAATGACATAAAGCTATGCCCAATAAGACCTTCTTATTGATCCAAGATGTGTTCCTTTCTTTTATTACTGATGTTGGTCATTTGTGTTTAGTTTCTCCCTTGACTTTCTCTCAGATCAGCACATAAGGGGTTTGTACATTTTATTGATCTTTCCAATGAGCCAGCTTTTGATTTCATCTTTGCTCTCTGTTGATTTTCTGTTTAATAAATTTTTCTTATTATCCTTATTACTCTCCTGTCTTTCTTATTTTAGATTTTCTCTTCTTTGGCAATGTGAACATATGGATGCTACAATGTATTTCAAAATGCTAATTTAGCTTTATTCCACACATTCTGATATGATGTGCTTTCTTTTTTACTCAGTTCAAAATGCTTACTCATTTTTATTCAGAGTGCATTGTTTAATTTCCAAATATATGGGAATTTCCCCAATACTGAATATTGGTTTCTACTTTACTTTTGTTAGGGTTGCAGAACATACTTTGTATGATTTCGATAATTTTGTTTATCAAGACTTGTTTTGTGGTTTATATTGGTAAGTGCACACTTAAAAAGAATGTTTGGGGCACCTGGGTGGCTCAGTTGGTTGGGTGTCCAACTCTTGATTTTGGCTCAAGTCATGATCTCATGGTTTGTGAGATCGAGTCCCATGTCGGGCTTTGTGCTGATGGCATAAAGCCTGCTTGGGATTCTCTCACCCTCTGTCTCTGCCCCTCCCCTACTCACATGCACTCTCTTTCTCTGTCTCCCAAAATTAAATAAACAAACTTAAAAAGAATGTTTATTCTGTGGTTGTGTGAAGTTTTTAAATAATATTAATTAGATTAAGTTGGTGGTCATCTTATTCAGATCTTTGATATGCTTACTGAATGTCCTCTCATGTTACTGATAACCGAAAAAGAAAAATTTTTATTGAGATATAATTGATACATAACATTATATTCGCTTCAGGTGTACCACATAATGATTCAATGTATGTCTGTATTGTGAAGTGATCACCACAGTAAGTCTTATTAACATCTGTCAGCACACACAGTTACAAAGTTCTCCTTGTGATGAGAACTTTTAAGTTTTACTCTTTTAGCAACTTCCAAACGTGTAGTAGTCGAGTGCTGTACATGACACCCTGAGGGCTTATTTATTTTATAACTGGGGGTTCATACCTTTTGACCCCCTTCATCCATTTCACCACACATCCCCCAACCCCTGCCTCTGGCAACTGCCAGTCTTTCCCTATATCAATGAGTTTGTTGTGATTTTTTTTCTTTGAATTACACATATAAGTAAACTCAGATGGCATCTGTCTTGCTGTGTCTTTCTGAATTATTTCGCTTAGTGTATGTAATGCCATCAGGATCCATCCATGTTGTCATAAATGGCAGGGTCCCCTTATTTTCATGGCCGAGTAATATTCCATTGTGTCTGTGTGTGTATGACATTGACTTCATCCATCCATCCCTGGAACCTGTGAATATGTCACCTCACATGGCAAAGGAGGTTGCCCTGGAAGCTGGAACTGAAGATCCCAGTCGGCTGATCTTAAAATAGGGAGATTGCCTGAAATTATCTAGGTGGGCCCAATTTAATGACACGCCTCCTTAAAAAAGGGAAGGGAGAGGCTGAAGGTTAGTTTTGAGTGTTAGGATGTGAGAAGGATTAAAGCCTGGTGTTGGCTTTAAAGATGGGTGAAGATGATGGCCCATCATGCACAGGGACATTCCACCATTGCTGCCCTAACCATGGAGGAAGGGAGCCGTAGAGCTTCCAGAAGGGAACTCAGCCCTGCTGATACCTTGATTTTACCCCTTTGAGATCCACGTCCATGGATCTCTGGTTAGATTCTGACCGACAGAGCTGTCAGATAATGAATTGTTTTTGCTTTAACAAAACAAAGATCTGTGGTAATTTGTTAGAGCAGGCAGAGGGAGCAATGCAGTGGCTTACAGGATGGAAGGAAAGCTGAATGGCCATGCCCAGTGAAAGTGGGAACTTGAGAAATTCCATGGATCTCAGCCAGAAACACATGGACAGGCCAGAGCGCTACCTCTGGAAAGAATGTAGAAGAGGTTGTCTTGTATCTGGGTGCTGCTCTGTCTGGGAAAATTTCCTGTACGTTGCCTCTTTGTCAGGGAAGAGATGCCATGAGGCTGCATGGAAGGAGGTAATGCATTTTGCCAGTGGGAAGGGGAGCGGTGCCCCCAGATGCTGGGTTCAGGGGCAGCAGTGCCTGGCAAAAGATAGGTATGATCACAGCTCCCCCACCCAACCCTGGTCACTTAACTAGAAGCTTGTCCACACCCGACAGAAAGATGGGGACCAAACAGTAATGGAGTGAAAATGTACAAGATGAACTTTTGAAGTTGGTCTTGTGCTTGCTAGTTTTGCTTTATTATTTACTGAGGACTCCATAAGAATCCCTGTGAAAAGACAGAAAGAGAGAGAGAGCACAGAAGAGAGAATAAAATGTCAAAAGAAACACAAAGCTTCAAAAAGAATTCATCTTTCCTTGGGTGTTGTAGGCTTGATGAAGGGCTCATTCCCCACAGGCAGGCAGCATGTTAGGCCATTTAAACATTGCCTGGCATGGACTTCTTTTTCAAGGCAAAATTCCTGGCAGGAGCCATTTGGGCGCTCACAGATCTCCTTGAATTTGCCCCTGGCTGTGCAGAAAGGAGGGTTATTGTAACTATTTATAAGACTCCCTGAATTAAAAACAAATTTTTTTTTACTATTTATTTATTTTTGAGAGAGGGGGAGGGGGGCAGAGAGATAGGGAGACACAGAATTCGAGCAGGCTCTAAGCTCCGAGCTTTTAGTACAGAGCTCAGCTCGGGACCCAAACCCATCAACTGCAAGATCATGACCTGAGCTGAAGCCCGGATGCCACCCAGGCACCCCAAAGGCATTTTTCTTACTTTTTTAAAATTGTTCTTTGCTAGTGAATCTTGTAGATTGCACAATGTCATATCTAGCTTTTTGCTTTCAAAACAGAAGCTAGAGTCACCATGCACACAAAAGAAGATCTGGTCTGCTTAGTCAACTTCCAGGTGAGGAAATGAGGCCAAGGGAAAAAGAAGCACCTTGGCCAAGCTCGATGATTGGGTGAGGGCGGGAGCGGGACAGAGGTGGAGCTGTGTTCTCGGCCCCATTGTATTTCCCCTTCATGCTTCCACTCGGTACCCCCCTCCCCTCTCCTGGCTTCCCAAGGAAAACCTTCAGTCCCGCTGCAAACGACCCCTGAGGGCAGCAGGAGAGATCCCAGTGCACCCAGCACAGGTATCGGAAACGGGTTTGCCTCTGCTTTTCTAAACACAACACTACTTTCCTTTCTTTTGGTTGAGTGACTGAAAACAAAACAAAAAAGAATTAGTTTTCAAAATTTGGAAGCTGTAAGACTTCATTTCCTATCTTCCATGCAACCCATCTGGTTAGTGAGGATGACTGCTTAGTAAGTACCAATCAGACGGGTCTGTGGCAATGCCACGTGGACATTTTAAGCTGAAGTTCCCAGCTCTGTGTGCTCCTGAGTTAATGTCCTCGGATATGGCTTCACCTCTCACCAGGTCCGGGAGTCCGAGAAAGGAGGCAGGACCGTGGAGCCCTGGCGGGGAGGAGGTGAAGACCAAGCCTTGAGTGACAGCTCCCTCCTGCAGCCTGGGGGAGGCCCTCACTTTTTTTTTTTCCATATATGAAGTTTATTGTCACATTGGTTTCCATACAACACCCAGTGCTCATCCCAAAAGGTGCCCTCCTCAATACCCATCACCCACCTTCCCCGCCCTCCCACCCCCCATCAACCCTCAGTTTGTTCTCAGTTTTTAAGAGTCTCTTATGCTGAGGCCCTCACTTTTCACAGCCTTGACTTTTCCTCTATAAAATACAAACAATAGACTAGAACATTGAGACCTTGTCAACGACAAGGTATCTGCACCTGTCATACATAGCTTCTCTGCTCATTGTAACAAGGATAAATGCTCTTTTGTTTTGATAAGAAAATACTTCTGCATCGTTTAAAAGAATACTTATTCTGGGGCGCCTGGGTGGCTCAGGTCATGATCTCGCAGTTTGTGAGTTTGAGCCCCACCCCACGCTGGGCTCTCTGCTGACAGCTCAGAGCCTGGAGCCTGCTTCAGATTCTGTGTCTCCCTCGCTCTCTGCCTCTCCCTCTGTCTTAAAGATAAACATTAAAAATAAATAAATAAAAGAATACTTATTCTTCCCTTTAAATAAGAGAAACATTTTCAAGTTAATTCATAATGAGCTCAGCCAGGCTTTTGCATATTAGCTCTTCACAGTGGGATGGAGTAGCTTGACCCCAGACCCAGAGGTATGATTCCAGACTGTTGTTCCCGCCCAAACCCTTGTGCGTGTGGAACGGTGGATATACTTCACACACATGCACACACACAGATTATTACTAAGGGCAAGATGCAATGAAAGCCCTGGAGAGACAGCCTCAGACACTCCCAGTACCATACTGCTGCCGTGATTTTCCATCCAAAGCCTGCTTCTGCAGGGCGGGGGTCCTGAAGCATTCCAACCTTGTGTTGCCTTTGGCTTTTGTCACTCGTTTGGTCATGTCTTATTCCTCTCCCACCTCTCATTTAGGGAAGCTCTCCTTCATCCTGTGCCACAGCTCTGTTTTGGGGCTTGGTGACTCTCTCCTGGGCTATACAGCCACCAAAGTGACTGGCCTGTGACTTCTTGGGAATCAGGGGCCATCATATCTTCCTTGGCATGCCTGTTTCCTGGTAAGGGCCTCCCCTACTGTGGGAGCCTGACAATATCTGATAAACTGGACCGGCTTCCCACCCCCAGCCTCTGCGCACCCGAATCTCGCCCCCGCTGCTTCCTCCAGAGTAGCTCTCCTGGAACCGAGTTGCAGCCACTTTATAAGCCGTACCCTCCCCACCAACCTAAAGTACTGTCTACCTGTTCGCAGTAAGCAGTCCCTTAAAACCCAGGCTTCGCTGGGGAAGTCGGGATTCACCGAGACTAAGCGTGCCTCCCATTATATTTTCTGGTGGAAATTTTGGGAAGCATCCTTTTGCAAACAACATAAAACGCAGGAGTCAACAGTTCCCTGACAAATAAGAGGACAGCCCAGCTCCTCTTATCTCTGCCTGTTTTCCTATCCCTTCCCGATCCTCGAGGCCCCGAATTGTCAGGAGCAGATGACAAGACATTCCACTTGATGGAGAGCACTACGTTGCTCGTGCCTCCTTGGAGCTACAGGTCCCGAGTTTTAGGGAATTTAATGATCCATTTTGGGTATCTGGCCACTTCCTTGGGTGAAAGCGAGGAGTGCCCATCCAATTACATGTCTGTGCAGGGCGCCTCACACCCGTGACCCGTGTTTGCATGCTGAATGCAGGAAGATACACTCCACTGGGGTGTCGTTGCTGATGCCTGTGTTTAAGTTTAACTTTGTAAGACTAGATGTCGGAAAGGGGGGAAAAAACTAGGGGTTGGGGTGGAGCCTCAAGGGACAGAGTCAAGCACAGGACACCAGCAGCACTAAGGAGCAAAGGATTGGACATTTCTGAGATCAGAGTAAGCCTTTCGAGGAGACCCCCTTGCTCATCCCTCTGCCGGGGCCCATACAGCTCTGGTGGGGCTTTTACGCCAGTACCTTGGAATACCCTGGACTTTTGCTGCAGGTAGGTAGAGGACCTTGGAAACCAACAATTATTAGAAGAATGCCCCATTTGGGGGGTTATGTGGATCTAGAAAATACTGGTAAACTTGCCTAATTAAATCCATCTTCAGTGGTGGAGCAAAGAGGGTTTCAGACACTTAAAGCACCCCGACTTCCCTTCATCTGACTGAGAGCTGCTAGTGGGGACTGATGAGTCAGGTGACTGCAGGTCCCAGCCACAGGGTCCTCCGGTTTCCTGCGAGCCCGCTTCTCGGGGTTCAGGTGACGGCGATTTTGCTCCAAGTACTGGATCCCCATAAGGTCTCAGGCACTCGACTCTTACCAAGACTTTGGCAAAGTTTCTTTTGTTACCTGGTAGAACTTGGCTCATAGACAACGGTAAAGAGGAGGGCTGGAGAGAGGAGAAAGCTTGGCTTCATTTCCGAGAGGCAGAGAGGACTTCCGTCTGCGGCTCTCCAGCACTGGCAGAATGTCTTTGTCTGGATGATAAGCACCCTTCTGTACCTCATTAGGGATATTCATGGACCCAGGTGTTCTACGCATACACAATTGCCTTCAAGGGAAGACTGGGCATCCTTGTTCGGTCGGACACTCAGTTCAGTAGGAGGACGTGGGTGCACCGTTTGATCAGAAAAGCTTATTAAATGGGGACAGAAGCTCCAAACACCTTGGTGGCAGATCAAAGTGTAGGAACAGAGCCATCTATATCAAGTTACAAGGAGAAACCAGTCGGGTTAGTTAGTGACTAGACATGTTGTCGGTGAATGCTGCCCGGGCTTTCCTAATAATAACCACCTCGCTCGCTCCTGGTCTGAACGCCCTCGGTGCCCTGCTCCTGGGACGGTGCTTACCACCCTGTGTGTTAGTCTGCTGAACACACGCGTACCTCCCCCACGAAGGTGTGGGCTTCTTACTTGTGGGGATCACACTATGCTCCTCGAAGCGTGGATCACATGGTCATTTACTTTCAAACGCTCCTCATGAAATGGAACAATGCGGGGCAGTGACATGCCACTGAACGTGGAGACACAAGGTCTGGATGGAGGTGCTGGATCTCCAGACCTGCTACTGACTAGGTGTATGGACGTTGGCAGAAGATTGTCTTCCTCGGATGTCCACAGCGCCTGTACAGATCTGGATCTGTTGAATCCACATCGGGGGTCTCTTAATCATTATTGTGTGTGCGACTAACAGGGAAAGTTGCTGTTTAATGTGAACGTGTAGATGCACTCTCAACATTTTCAGTGTGGTAGGGTGGGGTGGAGCCTGGAAGTCTGCTTGAACAAGGCTCCCTGGTAATTACTCTGAAATTTATTCTGGAATACTCATTGGAAGGTGTCAACTTGAATATTCTCAAAGCTTCTTTGTAGCTCCAATATCAGAAAATCCTAAGTTCGCTTGTCTTAGGATAAATCTCACGTTTGGGTTTTGTGACTGACAACAGTGCAGGACCAGAGCCCTTCACCCTCCGCTCAGTATTCTTCTCCTGAAGAGGTCCATGCACGGGTCTCTGTGCTCACGCATGCCCACTGACAGCTACCCTTCCTCCTGTGGCTCACATGTACAACCATGGAACACAGGGAGTGGTGCAGTCTTAGGACTCTGACTCCAACCCACCCCATATGCGTGCCTCGTCATTCACGTAGAGGAGGATGTACCATGATCGCTACCTCCTTAGTTTAATATTACTGTAACTACTAAATTCATTAGTATTTCTGTCACTTTGTTCATTATCATGATAGTTCTGATTGTTATTCACCATTAATTTTTATTAATTATTACCATTCTTACTGTGAGTCATTTTTGTGTGGTTATGCAACACTGAAGAGAGGCTGACTGTTGATTAAGGCTGCATATTTACTGAAGAAGATTTCAGACGCGCACAATCCAGCTGCAACCCTACTCTCCACTGCCTGGGTATCCTTGCACTTCCAGAGCCTCTGGAAAAATGTGGCAATACCCCTGAGGACCCAGCAACCACGTTTGCTGTCCTGTCTCCTTGTCACATCTAAGTCAGCACTAAATGCTCTAAGCTAACTCTGGGGCACAGGATCCACTCCTGCAGGCATGGATGAGTCACGAATGACATCCATGGCATTCCCAAGACTCTTCTGTAGGCAGACAGGGTGTCCAGGGGGAGTACTCTTGATCTGCTGAACCTCTAAAAATTTGCAAGTCCCCTCACGGTGCCAGCACCTCTTGTTCTGGCATCGATGACCCAGGAAGATCTATCACAAAATTTTCTTCTAAGTCTACTCAGGGTCCTGGGAACTGCCCTGTTGTCCTGGGAAGGATGGACAGGGTGTCTATACCGGCATGTGCCTCCTTAGAATTTGATGTCTGCTGAGAGCCCAGAAACTGCCATTGCCACACCCGAAGAGTGTCCTAGGCCTTTCTGAACCTCTGGAAATAGTCTAAGTACCTTCAGGTGTCTTGGAAATGCAGGTACTGCCCTGGAAGGCACAGAGATGATGACCCTCTGGCCTGAGCAAGGATGGCCTTCATGAAGTAGGTCAGGGCATCCTTGAACTACTTGTGTTGGTCTGTCGCCCCCTGCTGGTCCAGGAACAGCATTGAGGACACCTTCTCACAGCCCCCCTGCAGTTGCCCTGCGTGGCCTCCCCCAAACAAGTCCCCCAGGGTTCTGTGGGGAAGAGCTGTTGGAAGGGCATCCAGGCAGCGAGAGCTGAGGCAATGCTGGGACATAACGTAGGTATAGTTGGGGCCTCTATGTGCAGAGGGTGGGTCTGGCTCCTGCCTTCCCTGCTTGGAGCCCAGACCCGTCATCCAGAAGGCGGAACTTCTGAAACCCGGTGGGTGTGCAGTGATGGGCAGGCCCAGGACTGAAGTCCCTCTGTTTTCCTCAGGACACCCCTCTGAGCTTTGTGCACGGAGCTCCCAAGTTCACTCACATCCTTCTCCTCGGCTCTCTCTTTTCCTCTGCTGCTACTTTCTGCCTTAATTTTTTTTCTTTGTTCAGACCTTGGACTCTGGCCTCAAACTATCCCATGAGGCCAGAAACTGGTCCCTTGCCATTCATACAGGGGAGTCTGTACTCTCACCTCCCATTACCTTAGGTTTATTGTTCTTGTCATTAGTAGTGGTGGTGTTATTATAATCATTATGTTGATTATCATTTCATTTTCATTGTTAGTCATTATTATTCTTACGAGTATTTTCTTAGTAACAGTATTCATCTATTTTTTCTTATTGATTATGATTTTTTAAGTTTATTTATTTATTTTGAGAGGGAGGAGGGACAGAGAGAGAGGAAAGAGCGAGAATCCCAAGCAGGTTCTGCACTGTCATTGCAGACATGGGGCTCAAACTCACAAACCATGACATCATGATCTGAGCTGAAGTCAGATGCTTAACTGACTGAGCCACCCAGGTGCCCCATGGGTTATAATTTTGTAGTCAACTTATAGGACACTGAGGGCTTCCTGTGGGACTTAGAAAACCCCAAAGTCACTCAGGCAGGCAGGTGGACATTCCTGTGCCTTCCAGCGTGGTAACAGGATTTCTGGGGCCACTGAAGGGACTAGGAATGCTTCCAGGAGCTTGGGTGGTCTTTGGGCACCCTTGTGACACCTCAATTGAGGCAGCTGTGTGTCTGTGTGTCTGTAGGGGACCCTTGTAGTCGTGTCTGGCAGCCAGATGCCCTTCCTGAATAGAGAAGCTATATGCCATGCTGTAAGATAGAATCACAATTATAATCGGTAATAACAATAATAATCGGTCATAATAAAAACCGATGCGTATCAGCAATCATGATGATAAGCATGTGATACTGACACTCATACCTATTGACTATATTGACAATAATAGTAAACCTATGGACTTGAGACACAGAGAAGAGATTTCCCTTAGTGAATGTAGGTACAGATACTGGGCCTCATGAGGTAGTTTGGAGTCCTAGGAGGCAGAGGTGACCAGCCAGAAAGAGAAGAAAATCAGCTGGAAGTAGGCGTGTGCAAACACGGGGAACCCGAAAGGAACCCCAAGCCCTGAGCATCCAGGCCAACCAAGACCCAGCAGCTTTGGGGAGATGAGACAGCTGGCTGATGGGGCAGGGCCCCGTCCCAAGAAGGCAGGGCTCCAGACCTACATATGGCGCCCAGAAGCACGGACTCTGACAAACAATAAGCCCCTAGCATTGTGTCGTCCCAAACCATCTGGCTGCCCTTCTGCTGTCTGCTCTTCCGTGGCCCTCCATGGCTGGGACATCTGGGTACTTGTATCTCCTCCAAAGGCTGCTGGAGGGGTTGTCACCCTCCATTCTCCCCTACCTGCAGCGGCGAGACAGACAAAACCAGTGGTTCCCGGCTTTGCTAGAAGATTCTGTGTTTGCTCCAACAGGCCAGTCACCTGCTCAGTGCATTTTCGTATAGCTCCAGCCATCCCTGGACACCTGAGGAGACTTAGAAAATTTCCAGAAGCTCGGGAATTCTGGAAAGCACTCTGTGAGCATCCTTTGCCTGTGGCAGTGGATTCATGGGCTCCTGAACAGTCTTAAAATTTTTTCGGAGGCTCTGGTGAACACATGGGCCCGTTCCAGTCACAAAAGGGTGTTTCCTGGGCCCTGAGCTGATTCCCCCTGGGATCTCAGTTGGGTAACAGAAACTGTTCACGACCCATCCCTGCTGGCATAAGGGGCTTGTGGACCTGAGTTTATTTAGAGAAACTTTAGGTGGCCCAGTTGATGCAAGGAAGCCTTCTCTAGGGGCTGCAGGTCTGCATATAGAGTTGCTGGCATGTGGACGATGTGTCTAATATTTTCCAGAGCCTAAGATAAGACGAGGGTGTCCTTTCCAAGTCCCCCCCTGCTGGTATGGGCAGGTCCTTGCATCCAGAAGGAGCGTGGAATATTTCAGGGGGCCCATCCTTTGAACTAGCACCAGACAAGACAGTACAGGAGCCCCAAGGTGCTGGGTGTATGTACGTCTTCGGGTTACTCTTCTAATCATCTGCAGTAGTCTGGACAGCTTTCGCAAACCGAGAAGCTTTACACAACATTACATAACAATCACACAAAAGATCCATGATAACCATAATAATACATGGCGAGTAACAGTGACAATCACAGGGATGATCCTAATGACACAATCATTAGTCATTTCAATGAAGATATTGTTAACGTAAAGAGACGGAGATTGAGCATATATTTCTTTGAGTATCTGACAACGTACTGATTGATATAGGGCCCTGTGGTGTAGTTTGGAGGCAGAGTCCTAGGACCGCACCGTGAAATGTGATCCCGGGAGGGCAAAGAAGGGCAGTAGCAGGGAAAAGGCAACAAGCCACATGAGGCCACGCGTGAAAGCGGGGCCTCGCGCACCACTCTGGGACGCATTACTGCCGGGCATTGATGAGGGACACTGGTCCAGATCCTGCCTGCCACAGGCCACTCAGAGGCTTTCATAGTTTTGCCACATGGATGGCGGGGCAGCGCTCCAGTGAGAAAGCAGTACTGAAAGGGCGGGCCTACGCCGGCGGACTCCATCTTGTTCTGTGTCCTTCACCTTGACCACACCTCCTCCCCTTGAGTAACACCCCCCCTCACCTGCCTAACAGGACTCGGACCCTTCCCCCAGGACCCTTCCCCAGCCAATCGGCTGGGGCCACAGCCATTACCTCACCAACTGCCCCTAGGCCCCAATAAAACCTTTGTCCTTTTGAAACTCGCTCTCTCTCCCCGGTATCTCACCGCTGCGTTGGTGCAGGTAGGGGATTGAGCTTGAGCTCGAATAAAGACTCTTTTGCTTTTACATCGGACTCGGCTCCCTGGCGGTATGTGGGGATCACGAATTCTGGGCATAACAGTACCAGCCCCACATCGCCCCCTCCAGGTCTCAGAAGCTCTACTTACAAGGGGCATCAAGCCCCCAGCGCTCCATCAGCTCTCACCCCCGTGGCTAGCCTGCTGCCATCTGGTTTTCCCAGCCCCATTATGGTGAAGGTATCTCCATACCAGTATTCACCAAAGCCTGGGGAGGGCATCATCCTGTACTTCTCCACCAGCAGGGGCAAAACAGGACAGCACCCATGGTTCTGGAGCCTCCCTAGAGGACTTAGAGAATTCTGAGGTTGCTCAGACGGGCAGATAGCCCTCTCTGAGACTTGCAGTGGAGCTCCAGCCTTACACACCTGAGGGTACTTAGAAAACTTCCAGAGGCTCATGCAGTCCTAGGACAGCCTTTGTGCAAATCAAATGAGTACAGTGGTGGCTCCTTGAAGTCAGAAATGAACTTAGGAAAACCTGGGGAGTCTCTAGAGGAAGGAGAAGAACTCTGCTGCCATTCCAGAGAGAAAGGAACAGTTTTGTTGCCTGAAGGACACTCCTGCGTCCAAGTTCTTGAGTTGGAGGAGCACGCGGAAGAAACAGAAACCAGACGACTGTGCCTTGGACCAGTGGAAATTCCTCCAGAACAATCCCGGCCAAAGCCTGAATCCAACCTCAGGAAAACAGAATTCCCCCTGCCTTCCAATGTTGTCATGATTCACTAGCCGAATACAGCACGGGAATTCCTGAACGGGAAAACCACCTGCTCAACCATGCAGGTATGTACAGGTGGCAATGCACGTTGGCAAGTCCCGTGTCGGGAGGAGCTCCAGGGGTAACAAGAAGAATAACAGGTCTCCGGATGTATCCCAGTCATCTCTGTCCAAGTGTTGACACACGAGCATATCCATGTGCGCACACGCACAGTTACTCGTGGATGAGGAGGTGAAGACAGAAGGTTTGTGGTTGTGCCCACAGGTAGCGGAGACAATATTCCAGGTGAGCTCACACACAGGACGTATTTTGTGACGTGGCTTGTGGTTGTCTAGGCAGGCGGGGCGCTGTCTTTCTGCATATGTTCATGGACATCGCATGCAGCATGCATAAGTGTTTACTGGGTATTGGGCTGTAGGTCTCCACGGCAGGATTTCTGGAGAGGAGCGGGTCTTACTTCTGGGTCTGAGGATTTGCCAGTTGTGGTGTGTGGAAAGTCAGCTGATGATGGATGGGGGGGCGTTTCCATTTTTGCAATATGTGACCCATGTTCAGGGACCTGGAAGAACTGCATTGGGAATGGATTTGCCTGATGCGTGGGTAGGTTTTTCTTTTCACCCATTTCCTACTGGTATTTAGTGTTGTCAAAGTAAGTTCAGTTTTTGGCAGGTTGTCAAAATAAGTTCAATGGTGCGTTCTCAAGGAGCAGTGGGCTGTGCCATCTACATAGCTTCGGGCATGTTGATCACACATTTTGTGGTTCATCTGGTGGGTATATGGGGTAAGCGTGTGCATCTGGGACTGCAGGTGTGTGTGCACATTGCCTGGCCTTGGTCAGATTTGGGATTCATTTAATTTGGGATTAAATGGATTCAAAAATGTGTTTGTGTTCTATAGAAAGATGATATTTGAATTCATAGACCTTTGTGGTTAGATAGAGTGCAGGTAAATGGTTTATTTAAAAATAAGGAGCAAGTGATCCTCTGCCTTAATATTGGAGGTTTTTATGGAGATGTAAATGAGTCAGGAATAATTTTTCCTATGTTCTAGGCTACGTGGTATCAATATCTTATAAAGTTGTCCCAATTGCCACTTCTCACAGAAACATTATCTGCCACCTTTCATTAGATGAATAGCAAAGGTGATTACTGAGAGCTCCCCCCACCCCCACATACACACCCACCATCCCTGCAGGTGCCTGTGCTGTGAGGTGTGTCCTGAGGGACCAGGCACATTGTCCTGGCTGCACATTGTCCTGGCTGCAGTGACCTAAAGAGGCCATTTCTGGCCCTCCAGGGCCACTAGACTTTTCCACCTACATTTGTGGATGTAGGAACTGCTCTTGTCCTCCTGAAAAGGCTGGAGATGGTGAACTCTTGGGGCCAGGAGGTTCCTCAGAGTTGTCTGCATCAGCTTAGAGTCCAGAATCTGACATTTCTGACAACTGAGATCCAGTAACAGTGTTTTCGGCCCAACTTGACACTCTGGAAATATTCTGGATCCCTGTTGGAGAGCTGGAAAGGTGTGTGATGCCCTCGAAGGCAGCTTGGCGACCCGCCCTCCCAGGGAAACTGCAGAATTTCCTGAGTCCTTCAGGAAACCCATGGACCTCTCACACGTGCCTGTTTCGCCCCCTGCGACACACTGAGATGCATGAACGCAGACATCTGGGATTTCCAGGCTGGAGAGGATCAGGAGACAAGCAGCCAGACATTAAGGGTAGCAGTAATGCTTGGAATTGGAGTCTGTGTGAAAATGCCGGAGCGTGATGGTGTGGGCATCCTGGTCCTTAATTTCTGTTCACATTAACAACGACATTTGCCCGGCAATACCCATGGCTACAATTCTATTGGAAGGGACATGGAACTTTACCAATGTCAGCTAACAAGGGCTAGAAGAGAAAAACCCAGTGCATCTACACAAATAAATAGTAAACCTCGGTGAGCCTTAATGAACCAGAGCTACATGGGCCCACAGGGAGATTTTTCAGGAACAATTGTTTGAGTCAGAAGGTAAGGTGCAGAGTGAAACATAAAGCGTATTAACAGGGGCACCTGGGTGGCTCAGTTAAGCGTCCGACTTCCACTCAGGTCACGATCTCATGGTTCGTGACTCTGAGCCCCAGATCGGGTGCTCTGCTGTCAGCACAGATCCTGCTTTGGATCCTCTGTCCCCCTTTTTCTCTGCACCTCCTCCACTTGTGCACGCTCTCTCTCAAAAATAAACATTAAAAAAAGAAAGTGTATAACAAATGTAATGGTTTTACTTACATAAAATATATGTTGTTAAAAGTTTACACACGTATATATTAACATTTTTCAATGCTTATAAATGGTGAACAATTACTGTATATTTTTTCCAGAGAATCCGATCAGATGTGATTGGATCCCATAATTATATTATATGGAAGTGAGTTAAGCAGGCTCCAAAAGGTAGAATCCTGTGTATAAGAATATCTTATAAATTATGATAAATCTTTCCAAATTGTCCATCAAAACACATTAGTCATCAAACTGCCTTCAAAACAGCATTAACTGTGTACAATTCCCCAAAACAGTATATACAAGAGTTTGCTTCTAATTAGTTAACAAAAGACAATATTAAGAACTTTTACATTTTCCAGCTTGGTAGAGAAACTGTATCAAATGAATATTATAATATCTGTTTTCCCAACCAGCACTGAGGCTGTTTGCTTTTCATACCAAAATGATCGTTCATATTTCTTTAACTGTTAAATGTAATGTTTTATGTTCCATGACTTTTTATTTGGTTCATTTCTTTTCAATTTGATTGAGAGGAAATCCTACTATATATTATATACATGGCATCTTCTCCTACAGCATCCAAGCAGGTGGATGTGCCTGTGCACAAGGAAGAAATCTGTTCTAGAAGCTGTTCTCACAAGTCGGCCGCATGAGATCCCCTGCCCTATGGTGTCTCCCCTGAAATGACCTGAACTGACTTCCTCACCTCATGGACAGAATAAAATACAGGTAAGGAATGTCACTGAACCCCCCCCCCAGCCATGTTCCAAATACTTTAGCCAGGACCCCTCCCTCATTGTCAAGGTAGCAGACGGCAGGCCGGATGTCGGCTGTCAGGATGTTCCCCAGGCTGCCATTCCTCAGTCCCCAGGAACAAGCCAAGTATCCTGAAATGAACTCACATCCCAGCCCACATCCTGCTGCACATAAATTGGGCCAGGACTCCAGATTCAGCATCAAGGCACCAGGTGAGAGATCTGCCCAGATCCCCATCCATCCAGACTTGGCAGAATCCCTCAAATAAATGGAGTCCCAGCCCCTTCCAGACCTTCAGTGGAGTATGATTTTGGGGGGCTTTACAGACTTTCCAGTATCCCTTCAACAGAAATGGATTTAGTCCCAAAGACCATGAGGACACTTGCCCAAATGCCAACCCCTGACCTCCAGGCTCTCCTTGGGAGACCTCACCTAAATACTGTCCAGGCCTGCACTGTGCCCCGTCCTCCACTGTCCAGCTGTGTTCCAGGCCAGTTCCTCCAAACAGGCTTCCTGGGATTAGACAATGAACAGTGGAGCCTCAGGTTCACAACAGCTCCCTCATTCCAGCCTCCTGAGAAGCCAGCCCCTCATGGTCAGAGTCCTCACATCTTAAAGAGTTCTGAGGAACGCTGCCCCTATATCCTGGTGTATCCACGTGCGGTACCTTTTGGTCAACTCTGCCTCTGAGCAGAGTGACCAGGGGTGACAGAGGAGACAGCCTCCAGCCTCAGGTGTTGTGGAAGGGACTGTTGGATTGAGGAGGGAGGGATGAGAGGAACACCTAAATACCTCCCAGAGTCCTATCCTTCCTCCTCTTCGTAGAAGGGACCCAAATGATGGTCCCACCCTCCATTGGTTTGTTGGTTCACAACCTCAGGAGTTCCTGGGTAAAATTTGAAGCTGGCCTCCACACATGGAGGTCAGGGAAAGACCGAAGAAAAGAGAAGACCACTCCAGATTGGTAGGTTACAGTTTTAATAAGCAAAGGGAACTTACATGCAAGGCATGACTTGGGAAGCTGCAAAATGAATCAGTCTGAATACCAGTCACCAGGATCTTTGTATAGAGGCCTTAAAGGGGTTCAGTCACATTTACCATTGGATGGTCTCAGCACGTTGCACTCTCAAAGCTGCATCCTTGAAATGGTTTCTAGTATGGGCACAGTGGGCAGAACATACATTCCAAGGATGGGGAAGGGGCGAGGAGCTTTCTACAGCCTGGATCATGTCCTCTCAGTGACCTCCTCCAACACCCTCATGACCTCACCTAACCCTAATTACCTCCAAGAGACCCCATCTGTAAACATCATCACACTGGGGGGCAGGGCTTCAACATAATGAGTTTGGGGAAGAGGGACACAGTTCAGTCCATAGTACCATGTCACTGGTTGAATGTTCTAGAGCCCAAGTTAGTGGAAAAACCATGTGGTTGCTGAAGAGAGCGGAACTGGGGCATGGGGCTCTCCTAGGGAGACCTTGGGCACACGTGCAGGGTTTCAGATGGAAACTCTTCTCGTACATGTGCCAGGTGGGGCAGAGATTGGTTCTGTGAGGTGCACAGGCCAGTCAGTGTCCTGTGCCCATGCATGGCCAATGTCACTGGGCATCACTGAGTATCCACAAATCAGGTGAAGACTCAGCCATCAGAGTGTGCTCCTCAGCGACCCCTACACCAAACGATGCTGACTCTAGCTCTCTCTGACCACCCTGACCAGAGGAGATATGCAGGCATTTAATGAGGAACTGCAATGTGACATCAGTGTTCGGGTGAGCCGAGCCTCACATCCAGGAGAACAGACGCAAACACCCTAAAAGGAACCCATAAAAGTTGACTATGCTCTCTGGAATCCTGACACTCTTAAGACAATTCCAGAGCCAACCTTCATTCTTTCCTCCATCGGCTAAAGTCCTTCTTCCTCCATAAATACCGGAATGAAATGATCCCTGACTGAGCAGGCACTCATACTTTCTTGGGAAGAGAGCTCCTTCAAAGAGTGACTGTGAACTTCCCTCAGGAGTATGCAGGCATCCTGATCCCTTCTCTGAGGACTCCGAACAGAGACATGGCACTTAAGACGAGAACCTGGTGTCTGTGGGTGAGTCTGTGTTGCCCTGTGCATGAGGACCTGCCCTGGAAATGACTTGAGATCCCCCGGGACACAGAGCTCTGGGGCCTCTAAAATGTGTAACTGAGTCTGGATGTCAAGTCAGCAGCCCATGGATTTTCATCACAAACTCACTCTTTGCATTCTTCATCCCCCACTTTCTACCTCTGGGTTGTTGTCTTCACTTTCAACATGGCATGCTGAGAGTATTAATGTACACATCCACACATGAACATATTTTCATCATGAAAGCAATGAGACAAATGGTATTTGAGCATTCCAAAGGCCTCAGCAGAACCTCAGGACAAAAGGCTAACAAATGTCTCAACACTGGGGGGCACCATATTCAAACTTCACACATTACACCCCCTCGTGTGCTCACATCCCCACGCGGGAATCAGAGTCTCCAAGCTTAAGCTCCTTCATTCCACCACCCTAGAGCCAACAGAACAACTGCTCCATTCCACAGGAGCTCCCTACTTTGACTCATAGCACGTCTCTGCTCTCAGCTGGAGGCTCCCAGATGTTAGGACATTCAGGGTACTTGATGGGCAAATGTACTAGAACCAGAGACATCCCCAGAAGGGAAGGCATCATCATCCCTGGGATGATGTGGGCACAGGCACCCCTACACATGCATTCCAGTCTAGAGGGGCCACCTACCCACCAGGCCATCAGAGTGACCCTCATCAAAATTCTATCCTACAGTCATTATGATTACATAGGGTAGTGTTTCTAAGGAATGCCTGGAAAATGGTTTTTCACTGTAATAATAATGAAAACAGAAATAGAAGAAATTATACTTCAATTCAGTCTCATTTCTTCTTTTCACTCCTCAGCTTTCATCAGATCTAATTCCCAGCCAGGGAAAGAGACTCAGAGGTGTGGGAAGACCTTGTTTTACTAAGACACCATCTTTTAAAATTTTTTTTTTTCAACGTTTTTTATTTATTTTTGGGACAGAGAGAGACAGAGCATGAACGGGGGAGGGGCAGAGAGAGAGGGAGACACAGAATCAGAAACAGGCTCCAGGCTCCGAGCCATCAGCCCAGAGCCCGACGCGGGGCTCGAACTCACGGACCGCGAGATCGTGACCTGGCTGAAGTCGGACGCTTAACCGACTGCGCCACCCAGGCGCCCCAACTAAGACACCATCTTATGGGCTCAGCTTTTCATAAGGAGCTTCCAAATAATACACATCGACATGTGCACCCAAGAAAAATCACTTCAGTCGATTTATGGCCTCCCAAAGCACTCCGTATAAAGCAGAACACAGAGGATTTGATGGAGGAGGTGGCTTGGAGGCTGGATGGCTTACACTGGTGGAACTGTATCACTTGACTTCCATGTAAAGAGAGAGGGGGATAAAGAAAGACTAAATGGGAGAGAGGTTCATGTACCGGGATTCCTTGATCCCTTCTTAATCTGTGCCCAGCTCCTCACAGGTATGAGAGGAGTGAGGTGAGTTCAGATTAAGTAATCTCTGCCCTGGAGACCAGGAGGGATTGTGGGTAGGGCTCCCCCAACTCGCTCCATATGAACTCCACGGTGTTTACTGTTGCCCTGCCTGAGAACGTTATCTTCCAGAATTTAAACCCATTTGAGTCCAAATATTTAATATTAAAAAAATGTAAAACTAGAGAAATAGGTGTTATGAGAAAACCAGAAAGGTTCTTCTCTGGAAATAATCTTTGAGAAATCCTGCAGCCTGAGTAGTTGGGATTTAGTCTTGCCAAATTCCCTCTAGCATGAACGTCAGAATTTACAAAGGAAACAGATTAAGATTTTCACTCACACACTTTCCCTTAGAATTTATTAAGGGTATGAATGAGGCAACTAAACTCTGAAAATCCAGTTTCACTATGCTTTTTGGTGTTGTCAAAAAAGAGACATTTCAGTGAGATCTATACAGAAATAATGAAAAATTAATACTTGCCCATACTCGACACAAAACATTAGGAGACAGAAAAAAAACAGATTAAAAAAACCCTGATTTTTCAAAATTAAAAAGGCTCTTTCGGGTAGTACCTCCGGAATAAAGAAAAATGTGAAATTACAACAGATTCAGGAAATACTAACTCCGGCAACTTGCAGAATGTCCTGCACATCAGTCTTAAAGGTATGTGAATTTATAAACCTCAAGCCCTGCGCAGTAACACGAGGGCCTCAGCCGACCATCCTCACGGCCCAATCCTGGGCCCGTGTGTCCCTCTGCCTCCCCGCGAACAGGGAGGAGAAATGTTAGAAATGTTAGCTACCCTCCGCTGTGGTCCCGCTGAACCCCTGGGTTCGCACAAGTGAATTCGGCGTTCACACTCGTTCTACCGGAAAGGAAACCACAATTTGATAGGCGGAGCCGCAGACGCCCCTGCCCCGCCCACGCCGCCGCAGGGGTGTCCCCGCAATCAGAGGGCCTCTCGCGGTCCGCCGGACTCTGGCACGCACGAAGGGTTATTTAAGCCGTTCTCACGCTGTTGCGAAGGAAACAACTCCGCATTCGGTATTACCGGCGCGCCAACGCTAAGCTTTTCCCTTAGCGTATCTGAGTCATTTAACGTGGCGTAGGGTGGGCAGCCCGGCGCCACAGGCCACCCCGCCACCTGGAGGCAAACGCCGGGACCCAAGCTCCGGGCGGAAGAACTGGCAGGACGGAAACGCCCTGGGGGCGGGGCGGAGACTTGCATAAGCCACACCCAAGCCCTTCCTTCCAGACCCCGCCCCGTCCGAGGTCCCCGTTTCCGGCCGACCCGGATGCAGATTTCCCGGACGGAAGGGCTCTTTTCCCGGTGCGGGTTTCAGCGTTTCTAGTTGCAGCTGGCACGTTGATGGTCTGGGTGTTGCGGCCTCCACACCCGGAGTCCGGGCCCTCGCTAACTTGACAGTCCCCGCACCCGCCAGCCCCGCCCGCGGGGAGCCCGGCCTGGTCGGGAGACGTTGTGCTGCTGCACTGGATCCGCGTCTGTTTCCGGTAAACTGGCTCCCAGGCCGTTTCGCCCGTTTTTCTGCCTCCGTTCTTTTCACCGTCTCTCCCTGGCCCCCGCGCGTGTCAAGGCCCCACTGGCGAGGCGCATTCTCGCCCTTCGCGGTACCGAGGGGGCAGCACCACGACGCCCTGCTCTCCGGATCCTGCAGACCCCAGCCCCCTCCTGAGTTCCTCTCTCCCTTCTCGCGTCTTTCTGGGGCCGGCCCTGCTGGTCCTTGGGCTCTCCGCAGTCACTTCCTCAGGGAGGCCCTGAGTCCCTTGCTGGGGCTTTCACCTGCCCCTGTCCTGTGGCACCCCTTGTTCTGTCCCGTCCCATCCTGCTGGCTGTGCCTGTCACGTATTGTTTACATTCCCGATGAGCCACCACAAAGCGTGCTTCTGGACAGGGGCATCTTCATTCTGTTCCTGTGAATGTGGAGGTGGGGCCGGGGGATAGGGGAAAGAGAGAGACCAGGGAGAAGCAGGGAGCTACAGCCAAAGAGAGTGATGAGAAAAAGCAGTTGTGAAATTGAGGAGAGGGAAGTGGGTCCGATGGGCTTTGAAAGACCAAATAAGAGTGAGAGCGTGACATGAGCTAGAAGCAGTGGAATAAATGAAAGTGGCAAAAAAAGGATCAGCAGAGAGATGGAAAAGAGCAGAAGGGAGAGGAGTCGAGCAACAGTAGCAATGGGGGCAAAAGAAGGGTAGATCCCAAATTCATTAGAATTTTGTTTTTAATTCCCAATGTATATTCTCTCTTAAATATGTCAGTCAGATGATGAGGTCTTAATGGTTTTATAGTCTGTTATTATATGTTGAAAGTATTCTTTGGTGCTTAGTAAATAATTGTACACTATTTCGGTGTGCCCTTGATTAAGGATATTGGCAATTTTTTATATTAACAGTCAAAACCTAGTTTAACCAATTAGTCTAATATTCCACATCTTCTCTTTCTTCTTATGTGATCTTTTAACCTAGTGGGCTGTGAACTAGTTCCCAGTCAAGTGTGTATCTATTTCCTTTGTCCTTTCTCTGGAAATGACCAAGGATGGGTTGGATTGTTGTGGGACTTTGTTGAAAGATAGCCCATCTGTTCATAATTGGATAAATTACTCAGCTGCTTCTATTGACCTTCTTCCACGGTTTTCAGTGCTACTAATTAGGTCTTCTTAATTACCTATTTTTTGGTAGTTTAATCTGATGTTCTGGAAAAGAGGAATTATATATTTGAGATAGTGATTAAAACCATGAAAGCAGCAGCTCTTGCTCAGGTGTATGATATGTGATCTGTAAATTTTAGGGGTAGGGGTGAGAAGTGCAAGCCTTACCACTGTCCCATCCAGGCCATGTCTTTCCTGTGAGGAGAGTTCTGCTCTGCTGGCCTCTCCCACCGACCCCTTCACCTGCCCCAGTACACATGCAGGGAGTCACGGGGCAGTTTGATGGGAAAGGGCCCAGGCTTTTTTTTGTCTTTTCTTTTTTTAAGTTTATTTATTGTGAGATAGCACATGAGCCCTTGTGAACAGGGGAGAGGCAGAGAGCGAGGGATAGAGAGAATCCCAAACAGGTTCCACGTGCTGTCAGTACAGATCCCACACGGGGCTCCATCCTCCAAACCTCGAGATCATGACCTGAGCCGAAATCAAGAGTTGGACGCCCGACCGACTGAGCCAGCCAGGCGCCCCCGGACCCAGGCTCTTTTAGCCAAATAGAGAACAAAAGCATCTCTCCAAGGAGGAGGAAGGAGGCGGTGCTTTGCTCTGTGAAGGGAGCCTGTAGAAGGAATTAGAGTGCTCTTTGGGGAGTTAGGGGTCCTGGAATGGGGGAGAGTTTGAGAAGCTCTGACCCTGTGCTCAGCAGGTATTAGCAGAGACTGGGGTCTTTGTCTTCAAGGGACCGTCAGGCCAGTGCGTAGACTCACCACTGCCGCGGACCGTGTGGGCTTCACTGGGATAGGAGAGTGTTCTGAAGAAATGAGCAGAAAAGCCCGACTGTTGATCTTCACGGAGGAGCGTAATCCTGCTGAATCCCTGTTATTTCAGCGTGCAGCGGAGGACTGGCTTTGCCACAGAGTGAATGCCTTCTCCTGGGTGTGTGTCTGCAGTGCAGGGAGGGGCCGTGCTGTTTCGAAGCCCCGAAAGCCATCGCCACGCTCAGGAGTGAGGGAGTGACTTTCAAGACGTATCTTGGCTGAGAAAGAAGTTTTTCATGTGTTCTTTTTTAATTCCTGACCTGACGAATCATGTGAAATCATGACCTGAGCCAAAATCAGGAGGTCACTTGACCAATGAGCCACCCAGGCGCCCCTGCTTTCTTTTTTTAAATTCAAGATGTTTAATCCAATCAAGATAGGAAGATACTGCAACGTTTAAGTTCTGGGAGGATCAAATAGAGAGGAGTAGTGGAAGTTATTATTTGATAAGTAATAACATAAAATTCATGATACGGCAGGAAATAACAGGACCCAAACATAAAGTTGGAGGTAAAGAACCTAGCTAAGATTAAAAGTTATTCCTCACCTTTTACGGAGAAGATGGCATAAACACCAGATACGAGTGCAGGAATACTTTACAATTTAACAGTTGAGGGGCACCTGTGCGGCTCAGTTGGTTATGTGTCCAACTTCGGTTCAGGTCATGATCTCGCGGTTTGTGGGTTCGAGCCCCGTGTCGGGCTCTGTACTGACAGGTCAGAGCCTGGAGCCTGCTTCAGATTCTGTGTCTCCTTATCTCTCTCCCCCTCCCCAGCTCACACTCTGTCTTTGTCTCTTTCTCTCTCCCTCTCTCTCTCTCTCTCTCTCTCTCTCTCCTCTTCCCCTCTCTCTCTCTCTCCCTCCCCCCTCTCAAAAATAAACATTAAAAAAATAATAAAATAAGATGAAGAGTTGAAAGCATCTACCTCCAAAATTACCTACCTTATTTGTGAAATAAGTTACCAACCATCTGATGAATGAAAGAGGAAGGACAAGTCTATGGAAATTCATCTGTCATAGCTAAATTTTGAAATAGCATTTATTTTGCATGGGAGTTGGAATTTACATGCAAGACCTAACACGATTGCCAGGTATTTTTGAGAAATGACCAAAATGACCTGAGATACAGTTGCATATTTACTGTGCTGTCTACTGGAATTATTTCATTGTGAGAGGCAGAAATTTTCAGCCAAAAGATTTTCTCTGCAGACATAGAGATTCCACTTAAATGTATAATTCAGTTGTGAATGAGATGGCAGTGAAAGTATTTACTGCATTGTGCTCTGTATTAATATTTTATTTATTTTCCCATTAGCCAAAAGATAAAGTATAAGGCTGGCTTCCCATTTTAATTATAAATTAATAAATTCGTAACATGTTCTTGAAAGCCCCCTAACACTCTCCTCCTCCACCCTAGTAACATAGTTTATGTTTGCTGCATCATAATATATTTGCAGATTTTCATCTTATCTTCGAGCCCAGATTTCCCCCAGGGAGTTTGTGTCCATAGAATCCCAGGGTGTCTGGTTCCCTCCTGTATCTGTCTTTAGACATTTGTTGTATCAAAGCAGCATCTTAAATCTGAATTTTACTGTTAGCAGTAATCAGTCCCCCATTCTCATGTCCTGTTTTTGACTATATGTGTCCCTTTTCCATTTTTGTCTTTAATCTGTTTCATTATTTTGACTGCCTACTCCAAGGTTTTAGAGCTGTGCTATCCAATAAAGTAACCACTAGTGACATGTGCTTATTAAATTTAGATTAATTACAATTAAAGTAACTAAACTTAAGACCCTCAGTAATGCTAGCCAGATTTCAGGTGTTTTTTTTTTTTTAAGTTTTAAAATTTTTTCAAAAGTTTATTTACTTTTGAGAGCATGAGTGAAGGAAGGGCAGAGAGAGAGGGAAACACAGAATCCGAAGCAGGCTCCAGGCTCTGAGCTGTCAGCACAGACCCCAATGCGGGGCTCCAACCTGCGAACCGCGAGGTCATGACCTGAGCCAGAGTTGGATGCTTATGTGACTGGGTCCCCCCAGGCGCCCCAGATTTTAGGTGCCCTTTAATGACATGGATCTGATTGCTGCTGTGTGGATAATGTAGATAACAGAGCATTTCCTTCAGCACAGCAAGTTCCACCGAACTTCTTGTTCTACATCTTATGTTTTTACTGGACTTTTTTGGCTTATAAGTAATTTCTGCTTCTCCCTATTCCCTTTTATGGGTTTCCTCAAGTAGTTTTTTCATTTTATTTCTTTTCTTGAGGTAGGTGCTTATATCATTTATTTAATCTTTAATTAATTAAATATTTAAGATAAAATTTTCTGTGATTATTGCTTTAGTTTGTTTCATTGGTACATTTATATATGTATAGGGACATTGCAGGTTCCTTTTTTTTTTAATGCGAGGTTTTCCTCCATCCTTGTCACAAGCCCTTTGTATTCAGGGACCGTTGTGCACTGGAAAGGGAGATCTTCTCTTTGGGAGTGTGATGCTTTCATATATGAAATTCTAGAATAATTATAAATTTCATGCTATTTTCACCTTTTCTGAACAGCTTTGGATGTACTGGATGTTAAAAATTATGAAAGGTTGGATTTTGATTTGTGATCAAATGAGCTGATAGGTGTTTCCATTTACAGTATTAATTTGAAAGATACAGTTGTTCTAGTTTTATACTTCTTCATATGTAAAGCTATTTTCCTGTACTCTGTGCCTTTGCTTTCCAATCTGTGTATTGCTAGAAGGTCAGAGGCAAGAAGGCAAGACTCTCTTGGTTAACCTGTAACCTGCCGTCTCCCCAGCACCTGGAATAGCTTGGCCCATCACTGGTCTTGGGATTTGAGGGAGCTCACTTAATAATATCATTTTTTCAGACTGCACTTCGGAAAGAAAAGGAAACACAGGTGAATGGGAATAGATACCAGTCATTTTTTTGACACATCTGTTGGAGAACCTGGTTTTGGAATGGAGAAAACAAATGCTGCACCCCAGACCTAAGCGGCTATGTTCAGATAGCCTGGGAAGGACTGGGAAGTCTTCATGGTTAGTTAGCAGTGCTCTAAAAAATAGTGAGGTGATATTGAGGATGCAGAAGGCCTTCTTCCCAGTGACCCTTTAAGGGATCTCGAGGGAGGGGCTGGACTGTGTAATCACCATCCTGAAGTCACCAAAGACGTGTCACTATTCCCGGTTGGGTGGGAAGTTGGTTAGTATGGTGTTGTGTGAATGAACAGATGACTTGGAACTGCTAAATAGGTTTTATTGGTTCTAAAGTTGGCTTATATAGCTATTTTATTTATTTGTTTATTTGTTTGTTTGTTTATATTCATTTTCGAGAGACAGAGAGAGAGCGTGACCAGGGGAAGGGCAGAGAGGGAGACACAGAATCCGAAGCAGGCTCCAGGCTCTGAGCTGTCAGCACAGAGCCTGACCCGGGGCTCGAACTTGTGAACTGCGAGATCATGACCTGAGCCGAAATCCGGAGTCGGAGGCTTAACCGACTGAGCCACCCAGCTGTTCCCGTCCACGAATCTTTCTTAAATCCATCTCTTGTGATAGTTGAGGAAGAATTTACTTGGTTATAAGGTTAAAGGTCACAGTTGGTTCCCCATTTTGTTCAGTGAATGTCCTTTTATACCTCACTTGAGTTTTTACTATGATCCTCAAATCATTCTTCGTCTATGAATTACAGACTCTATGGGGACGGGGGCACTTTTGTTTTGTATTGCTGTGTATATGTTTTTCCAAACAGTGCATTTTCACGCACGAATTGCTTTTTTGTATGTTTTAATACTTCTTTATTGAAATAATTCATAAAATTATTTTTTGTCATATTATTTCATTTGTTATCTTTACCACTAACATGGGTTTTCTAGGTTGTGGGCTTGTATTTCACAGCTTTCAGTGATTTTTTATTTAATCCTTTTACCTTTTGCTCATTTTAAGCCTGTCTATGACATTAATGAGTGACTTTTCAGCAGTGTGTCTGTTCCTTTCTCTTCTCTCCCAATGTAGTCTGTTTTATTTTTTATTTTATTTTATTTTTTTTTAATTTTTTTTAACGTTTATTTATTTTTGAGACAGAGAGAGACAGAGCATGAATGGGGGAGGGTCAGAGAAAGAGGGAGACACAGAATCTGAAACAGGCTCCAGGCTCTGAGCGGTCAACACAGAGCCTGATGCGGGGCTCGAACTCACGGACCGTGAGATCATGACCTGAGCCGAAGTCGGCCGCTTAACCGACTGAGCCACCCAGGCGCCCCTCAATGTAGTCTCTTTTAAATGATTTTTTAATTTTATTTTTGAAAGTTTTGGAGTTTTGCCAAGTCATTTCCTTCTTCCCTTGTCTTGTGATCTCTTTCATCCTAATTCTGCTTTGAAGTCCTATTTTTAAGGTTTCTAATGATTTGTTGTCTATCCATTACTAAAATTATTGGATAGCTTCTAAAGATGTTTTGCTCCAAGCCACGGGATTCTTTGAATATTAATATTCAATTACTTTTTCACTCCTGCCTCTTTCTTTTTAATAGCTACTGTGTTGGTTACTTCTTTCATGTCATTTTTATGAAGTTGAATTCTTAAACCCAATGAATTCATGGTGGTAGTTTGCAGAAAAATAAATGTCGCGGTTGTGCTATAGGAGGACCTCTTCCTGGCTCAAAATAATGACTGTTTAACACAGGACATTTGGAAAGTTTGTGGGACCTAGTTGGGAGTTTTCATAATATAAGAAATAATGAGCTACTGAGCTGCTTTTTATTCATGGTTCTCATTCATTCATGTCCCTCTTTGATGCCTACCACTTGGAAACACAGACAAAGCACAGTGATACGTAGGTAAAATTTTCCTTCCTACTCATAGGACTTTCCTGTTCATATGTGTAGGGATTCCCTGGATATCCCTAGATTTCCTTTGAATAAAAATTCTAAAGGTAGAACATAATTTTACATTTCAATCTAAATTTGTCTTGAAGGCAAAATCTAACATAATCCCACGGCCAGTGCGTTACTAGTTTCCTGAGATCTTCCTTCTCTCTCCTTGGACTCTCCCATATGCTCTGGATAACTCAGTTGGTAAACCATATTTATAGAGAATCTTTTGGGCATTGTGAAGTGTCCTGGATATTGGCTACCTTTCTCCAGTTATCAGATGCTTGCATTAATACAGAGTTTCTCTTTCAGATCTGAATCAAAGCTCTGTCCTCTCCACTGGGTGACTCATAGGAAAACAAGAGGATACAGTACCCAGAATCCAGCTGTCACCTCCCCAGAAATTTAAACACTTCTCCAGTTCCTCAGACCCCTCAACTTACCCCAGAAGGCAAAAGATTCAATTTCTTCATCATAGTACATGTATACAACGGGCAGAGAGCAAAGCTTGGTCATCACCTTGGCATTGCCTATCTGTGTGATGCTGAAGACATTCTCATCTCTGTGCATTACAGAAGAGATTCAGATTTCCAGGTGTGGACCAGTGTGCAGGGGAGGGGTGTTCCCACTGTTCTGAAGGGCAGGTACCTTGAAGCTCAAGAGAGGTACTCAGAAGGGTATAGAGTCTCAGTCCAAGTGCCCTAAAAGGGAAAATATTGGAATAAAAGCTTGGGGCACAGTTGGAACAGGATATCCAACCACTTTCTGGCCTCGTAGCCATGGAGAAGGACAGCAAGGGACCGGGGTGAAACTGGGGCTCTTGTCAGTCTTGGAGATGAATGCCAGTTTTCTTCCTCTACAGAGTCGGTAAGCTTTGGAAGATGCTAGTGGAGCATTCTGCACTATGGAGACTTGTACGTGACACCTTACAGCGTATGTATGGACTCTGGGAAAATGCTTGAGGGGATCCGCTTTATGTGGATGGCAGCTGGGATGGCAGTTCTTACACAAAACCCATCTTGGGCTCTCCAGAGGCTGTATATATGATGGGTCAGTGGAGCTTTGATACTGTCCAAGAGCCCTGAACATCAATCATTCCACTTTTTTCTTTTAATCTTTATTTATTTTCGAGAGAGAGACCGACAGTGTGCAAGTGGGGGAGGAACAGAGAGAGAGAGGGAGACAGAATCCGAACTAAACTCTAGTTGCGTGTCGCATACTTGAGGAAACTCCCAGTCACCAAACTTCCCCAATTCCTGACAAGTCTAGAACTGCACAACTCTAAACTTTCTTTGAGGAAAGTGACTTCTCTTCACTATTCTTCCAACACAACTTTGGCCTGGACCCTGTTCCTGTCTTCATGACAGGTAGGTGGTGACCTCGTCCAGGCTGAATGCTCTGCATTTCATGGGAGTAGGGGACATTTCCTTGAGTGTCAGGAAAGGGGCTCATGATGGCCCTCTGAGGTTGATGGGTTCCACCACCTAAAACTGGTGAACTTCTCAGCAGATGGATTCCTACAGGCAGTAGTCTGTATCTTCAGAAGCTTTAGAAACTCAGTAGGAGGAGAGCGAATGGTCTCACAAGCCAAGTATTGTTTCAACTGGAAAGGATGGATTCACTGCAGCCGCTGGAGCCAAATACTCCTCCCACCACTGAAGCCTTGCCCTCTACTTCACACATCTGTGTTGGCCTCAGGCCCAGACCCCAAATCTTCAAGCTCCTGGAAGTCCATGCCCCATGTCAGAAGGGAGGATGCCAAGGCTTTTCCGCAGGAAGTTCTGCGCTACTCTGGTCCCCTTTAGTTCCAGCCCAACCTTATCCCGAAGGGTGGAAGTGATGCCACAAAAGGACTCGGTCCCATTTCTCACCACCCTTACTTACAAACCATATGCCCTTTTTATCCTTTCTCTTCCTGCAAGTGGTTATCCATCTGGGGTTCCTGTTTTTCTGAGACATTTGAAACCATGAGGACATAACTCATAAACTGTGGTCAGGCAATAGGCTTTTGAGCCAGATAAATATGAGCAAATAGTTGAGTAAATTATATGCTGTATGGTTTTTGTCAGGTCATGTGAATCCTCTGCAAGCTGGCTTTCTAAGAGGAAAAGTGAAGATAATAATGGCAAACTTATAGGGTCTGAATAAATGGCAAGATTATAAGTAAATACCCGTCACCTAATATGTGATCAATATTGATGATGTATTTGGGCAGCTAGCTTCTTAGATCTTCCATGACTTGTCCATAGACTTCGTACAGAGCAGGGCTAGAAGATGTCACTGAGTTTAAGAGAATCAGTAGTCCTGGAATGGACACACCTCTGCTGGAATGGAGTCTGGGCTAGGGACCACAGCGCTAACCATGATTATCTTTGGGGACGTGGGTTTGGGGGTTATAGAAATTTTGAAGATTTTGAAATGTCTATTTTTCGTATTAAACACTTTTTAAAAAGTGTGTGTTTTAGGAATGGTAAAAAGCATGTTACTTTTAAAGTAATGTTACCAATTTTAAGTAAAATATGCAAGATTTTATATGGCACATGACGGAGGAAAGTAGTATTCTCTCAAGATGATGCCCTTGGAGGCAAGAAGCAACATTCTGTGGTCTTGTTGGAAAGGGAAACATACAGGTCAGTGGCCTCTGGAGAGTAGTAGTTAACTGACTCTCTGAAACAGACAAAGCACTGATTTATACCATTTGCTGGTTTCCTTGTATACCATGGCAAAATTCAAGCTAACAAAGGCTTTCCATCCAGTTTCCAAACCTCTGAATATTTTATAAGCAACTCTTAGGAGCCAGTCCATGCCAGATCAAGCATAACTACCAGAGGCATTGAAGGAATATATAAAAGAAAATTAGTAACTCTCTTTTGTTGCCCCAGGGTAGGAGTATAATGGTGGACTTGAGAAGAACAATCTCACTAGGATGCTGTGGCTTATGTTTTAAGGAAGCCAGGTAGGGTAGTTCCTCTTACCTCTGACCCAGTGACCTCTTGAATGGACCTAGCTTTTTGTAGTTGGGAAGAATAGAGAATAGAGTCCAGAAACATGAGCCCACTCCCTTACGAAACCAGCCCTGTCACAACTGTCACACTGTCACAATCATTCTATTTGTTTGAAAAGGGAGGAGCTGCAAGGGTCTTGAGTGCTGCTGTAGTTGGAGCTCGGTGACGGTGAATGAACGAAGTTCCATGATTCCACACAATCAGGACCCAAGGGAAAACCGTGGTTGTGAATGACTTTCTTTCTGCAGTATTAGTATCATTCCTCTTTGAGGGTTAAATAGATCCGGCATTGGTTAAATCTTGGTGGAGTTCTGGGATGCTGCCAAGGCTGATGCCCCAGGGCAGAAATCCAAAGCTTAAGTGGTCCAGCCTCTTCAACTCTTAACGACATTCTACGAGAAGTTATTTTAACTTTCAGTCACTAGGTGTGAAGGATGTAAGCTGCTTTGGACATATCTATGTTCCATAGCTTAAAATTTCCCTAATGCGTAAAGAAGGTGTTTGGGGATGGGTGGATGGTAGTCCAAATCAAACTTCTATTTTAACTGTAAGTCAACACTATGGTCATTTTAAATTCAGAAAAGCGAGGTTACTGGATGGACTGGTCTAAGGAAGACGAATCCATCTACTTCTGGACTTAGTTACAAGTTATTTCTCTCAACAATAGGAAGAATATATCCTAAACCCAGACAATGTCATTACCTAATCTCAAAGGAAAGATGAGCTCCAGCACCATGTCAGAGCAGAAGGGGGCTTTTTATATACTCCAAACTCCAGGAATTTTCAAAAGGACGAGCTGTCAAAGGGAAATGTAATAAAAGTGCCAAAAGTGAAAAGAGAGTTGAGTGGGCACTCGACTACCTCAAAGCCTTTCCAGTGCAGCTTGGAAGTAGGTGCCTGGAAGTGATGAGTTGAGTGGATAGTTGACGTTTCTTGGATAAGCTGGCTTCTCTTTGCATCCATTTACTTCATCTATGAAGTAGGAATAGTACGGGGACCTGGCTGTCATTTAAGTCCAAAGCTGCTGATTCTGTGAGACTCCCTAAGGGTACATTCGGCACCCTTTTTTATTACCATGTTTCTGCCATGTGCTTTTTCACACCTGTGCCATAGTTCCCTCATAATGATGTGAAACATAACACTTTAATATTTTTTGAGTTTGATTCAGCACATTTAAAGTACACAGACTCTTGCCTGGTGTGTATTAAAGCTCCAGTTAAGATTTACTTACTGATACGCTTCCCAAGACGGCAAATAAAGGTCAGTTGCCCCAGAAATTTTATTTAGAAAAGTGTATACGTGAGAAAGAATTGATCTAGTAATCCAACAGAGTGATCCAAGTGACTTGAATTATCTGGAATATGTAAGGGCAGTTCTTGATTTTTTTTTTAATTTAAACTTTAGTTGACTTATAGTGCAACATTGGTTTCAGGAGAATTCAGTGATTCATCACTTACCTGTAACACCCAGTGCTCAGCACGAGCACCCTGCTTAATACCCATCTGTTTGTTCTCTCTCATTAGGTGTCTGTTATGGTTTGTTTCTCACTCTTCTCCAGCCCCCCACATATGTTCTGTGTTTTGTTTCTTAAATTCCACATATGAGCAAAATCATACGGTATTTGTCTTTCACTGATTGACTTATTTCCCTTACTATAATATGTTCTAGCTCCACCCATGTCATTGCAAATGGCAAGATTTCATTCTTTTTGATGCCTGAGTTAAAGTCCATGGCATATATGTACCACCTCGTCTTTATCCATTCATCAGTCAATGGACCTTTGGGCCCTTTCCATACTTTGGCTATTATCAGTAGTGCTGCTGTAACCAATGGGGTGCATATACCCTTTCGAATCCATATTTTTGTATCCTTGGGGTAAATACCTAAGAGTGCAATTGCTGGATCATAGGGTAGTTCTATTTTTAGTTTGTTAGGGAACCTCAATACTGTTCTCCAGAGTGGCTGCACCAGTTTGCATTCCCACCAACAGTGCACGAAGGTTCCCCTTTCTCCACATCCTCACCAACGACACTTGTTGGTTCTTCTGACAGGTGGGAGGGGGTATCCAATCATGGTTTTGATTTGTACTTCCCTGATGATAACTGATGTTGAACATCTTTTCATGTGTCTGTTAGCCATCTGGATGTCTTCTTTAGAAAAGCATCTATTCATATGTCTTCTTCCCATTTACTGGCTTGTTTTTTGGGTGTTGAGTTTGGTAAGTTCTTTATAGATTTTTGGATACTAACCCTTTATCAGATGTGTCATTTGCAAATGTCTTCTTCCATTCTGTAGACTGCTTTTTAGTTTTTTTGATTGTTTCCTTTGCTATGCAGGTTTTTATCTTGATGAAGTCCCAATAGTCCATTTTTGCTTTTGTTTCCCTTACCTTTGGTGACGTGTCTAGTAAGAAGTTGCTCTGGCCCAGGTCAGAGAACTTGCTGCATGCGTTCTCCTCTAGGATTTTTATAGTTTCCTGTCTCACATTTAGATCTATCATCCATTTTGAATTTATTTTTGTGTGTGGTGTAAGAAATTGGTCCAGTTTCATTGTTCTGCATGTTGCCATCCAGTTTTCCCAACACCATTTGTTGAAGAGGCTGTCTTTTTTCTATTGGATATTCTTTCCTGCTTTGTCGAAGATGAGTTGACTGTACAGTTGTGGGTCCATTTCTGGATTTTCTATTCTGTTCCATTGATCTATGTATCTGTTGTTGTGCCAGTACCATAATACTTTGATGACTGCAGCTTTGTAATACAGCTTGAAATCTGAAATCGTGATGCCTCCAGTTTTGTTTTTCTTTTTCAGGATTGCTTTTGCTATTCAGGGTCTTTGGTGGTTCCATACAAATTTTAGGACTGTTTGTTCTATCTCTGCAAAAACTTCTGGTGGTATTTTGATAGGGCTAGCATTAAATGTGTAGATTGCTTTGGATAGGATGGACATTTTGACACTGTTTGTTCTTCTAATCCATGAGCATGGAATGGTTTTCCATTTACTTGTGTCCTATTCAGTTTCTTTCATGAGTGTTCTACAGTTTTCAGAGTATGGATCTTTCCCTCTTTAATTAGGTTTATTCCCAGGTATCTAACTGGTTTTGGTGCAGTTGCAAATGGGATCGATTCCTTGATTTATTTTTCTGCTACTTCATTATTGATGTATAGAAATACAACAGATTTTATATTTACAACATTGATTTTATATCCTGTGACTTTGCTGAATTCATGTATTAGTTCTAGCAATTTTTGGTGGAGTGTTTTGGGTTTTCTCTATAGAGTATCATGTCGCCTGCAAATAGTGAAAGCTTGACTTCTTCCTTGCCGATTTAGATGCAGTTTTTTTTGGTTTGGTGTCTGATTGCTGAGGCTGAGACTTCCAGTAGTATGTTAAATAGTAATGGTGAGAGTGGATATCCTTGTCTTGTTCCAGACCATAGGGGAAAGGCTCTCTCACTTTCTCCCCACTGAGGATGATATTAACAGTGGGTCATTCATAAATGGCCTTTATGACATTCAGGTATGTTCCATCTGTCTCTGCTCTGTTGAGCGTTTTTATCAAGAATTGATGCTATATTTTGTCCATTCTTTTTCTGCATCCATTGACAGGATCATATGGTTCTTTTTTTTTTTTTAATGTAGTATATCGTGTTGATTGATTTGCAAATATCGAACCAGCCCTGTAGCTCAAGAATAAATCCCATTGATAATGGGATCAATGGGTGAATAATTCTATTAGTATACTGTTGAATTTATTTTGCTAGTACCTTGTTGAGGAATTTTGCATCCATGTTCATCAGGGATATTGGCCTGTAATTCTCCTTTTTAGTGGGGTCTTTGGTTTTATAATCAAGGTAATGTTGGCTTTGTAGACTAAGTTTGGAAGTTTTCTTCTATTTCTGTTTTTTGGAACAGTTTGAGAATAGGTATAACTATTCTTTAAATTGTCTGGTAGAATTCTCCTGGGAAGCCGTCTGTCTGGCCCTGGACTCTTGGTGGTTGGAAGATTTTTGATTACTGATTCAATTTCTTTGCTGGTTATGGGTCTGTTCAAATTTTCTATTTCTTCCGGTTTCAATTTGGTAGTTTGTGAGTTTCTAGGAATTTGTCCATTTCTTCCAGATTGCCAAGTTGGCATATAATTTTTTATAGTATTCTCATGATTATTTGTATCTCCCTGGTGTTGGTTGTGATCACTCCTCTTTCATTTGGGTCCTCTCTCTTTTTGATAAGTCTGGCTAGGGGGTTCAGTTTTGTTTATTCTTTCAAAGAACCAGCATTTAGTTTCATTGATGTGTTCTGTTTTTTTGTTTTTTTCCCTATATTGTTTATTTCTGCTCTAATCTTTATTATTATCCTTCTTCTAATGGCTTTAGGTTTTATTTGCTCTTCCTCTTCTAGGTCCTTTAGATGTAAGGTTATGTTGTGTATTTGGATCCTTTTTTCTTGAAATAGGCCTGAATTGCAATATACTTCCCACTTAGGACTGCCTTTTGCTGCATCCCAAAGGTTTTGGACCCTTGTCTTTTCATTTTCACATGCTTCCTTGTATTTTTTTTTTATTTCTTCTTTAATTTCCTGGTTAACCCATTTTTTCTTTAGTAGGATGTTCTTTATTAACCTCCATGTATTTGAGGGCTTTCCAAATTTTTTCTTGTGTTTGACTTCAAGTTTCATAGCATTGTGATCTGAAAATATGCATACTTTGATCGTGATCTTTTTGTACTTGTTGAAGGCTGATTTGTGACCCAGTATGTTTCATGTGAACATGTTCCATGTGCACGAGAAAAGAAGGTGTATTCTGCATTAGGATGAAATGATTCGAATGTATCTGTTAAGTCCTTCTGGTCCAGTGTGTCATTCAAAGCTATTGTTTTTTTGTTGATTTTCTGCTTAGATTTGTCCATTGCCATACGTGGGGTGTTAAAGTCTCCTTCTATTATTATATTATTGTCAATGAGTTTCTTTTTTTTTTAATTTTTTTTATTTATTTAATTTTTTTTTGTCAATGAGTTTCTTTATATTTATTAGTAATTGATTTATATATTAGGGTGCTCTCAATTTGGGGGCCTAAACACTCAAACTGTTAGATCTTCTTGATGGATAGACTCCTTAATAATAATACAATGCCTTTCTTCATTTCTTGTTACAGTCTTTGTTTTAAAATCTAGTTTGTCTAATAGAAGTATGGCTACTCTGGCTTTCTTTTGATGTCCATTAACATGATAAATGGTTCTCCATCCCCTCACTTTCAATCTTCAGGTGTCTTTAGTCTCTTGTAGGCAGCATAAAGATGGGATCTTATTTTTGTTTTTTTTTTTACCCATTCTGCTACCCTATGTCTTTTGATGGGAGCACTTAGTTGATTTACATTCAGAGTGATTATTGAAATGTATGAATTTAGTGCCATTGTGTTACCTGTAGAGTTGGTGTTTCTGGTGATGTTCTCTGGTCCTTTATAGTCTTTGTTGCTTTGGTTTTGTTTTTTTTTTTTTTTTTTTTTTCTTCTTTTTCCCTCCAAAGAGTTCCCTTTAAAATTTCTTGCAGGGCTAGTTTAGTGGTCACATACTCCTTTAGTTTTTGTTTGGGAAACTCTTTATCTCTCCTCCTATTTTGAATGATAGCCTAACTAAATAAAGAATTCTTGGTTGCATATTTGCCCCATTCAGTACATTGAACATTTCCTTCCACTCCTTTCTGGCCTGCCATGTTTTTGTGGACAGATATGCTGCAAATCTGATCTGTCTTCCCTTGTAGGCTAAGGACTTTTTTTTTCCCTTGCTGCTTTCATGATTCTTATCTTTGTGTTTGTGATTTTTGACTTGACTTTTATGACTTGGCGACGATTGGCTTTCGTTGAATCTAATGGGAGTTCTCTGTGCTTTTTGGATTTTGGTATCTGTGTCCTTCCCCAGATTATGGAAGTTTTCAGCTATAATTTGTTCAAAGAAACTTCCTACCTTTCTTTCTCTCTCTTCATCTTCTGGGACTCTTATGATGCGAATACATTTTTAATGAGTCACTGAGTTCCCAAAATCTGCCTTTGTGGTCCATGACCTTTTTTACCCTCTTCTTTTCAGCTTCATTATTTTCCATAATTTTATCTTCTGTATCACTGATTTGCTCCTCTGCTTTGTCTATGCTCATTTTTATGGCCTCCATTTGGGATTGTATCTCGGTTACAGCATTTTTAGTTTTGGCATGACTAGATTTTAGTTCTTTTATCTCTGCAGTAAGGTATTCTCTAGTGTCTTCTATGCTTTTTTCAAGCACAGCTAATATCCTTATAATTGTTGTTTTAAATTCTAGTTCAGACAATTTACTTATATATGCATTGATTAAAATATCTGGCTGTCCTTTCTTCCTGTTCTTTCTTTTGAGGTGAATTCCTCGTCTTGTCATTTTGGAGAGAAAGAAAAATAAAGCAAAATAAAACAAAAAGTAAAAATTGAAGACAAAAAAAATCTAAAAAATACATGAAGTTAGATCCTAGGTGTGTTCTGATCTGCTTGTTACAAGAAGCTTGATAGGAAAAAGGTAGGAAGAAAGAAAAGAAAAAACTAATAAAAATATATCCAAAATAAAACAATTTAAAAATGATAAAAAATAAGATTAGAATGCTCTTTTTGTATCAAAAAATAAAAAGAAAGACAAAAACAAAAAGAAACAAACAGAAAAACCCCAAAGGATGCTAGATCTTTTTTCCTCTAGAGCTGAAGCTTTGCGCCAGTCTGATTCATAGACTTGGTGTGGGCTAGGTGTTTCTGCTGGTCTTCTGGGGAAGGGGCCTGCTGCTCTGATTTTCAGGTACAATTGCTCTCCTGGAGATGTGTCTTCAGGGTGCTGGGTTGGGGCAGGACTTGGTGTAGCAGCTCCGTCCTCCACTTGGTGGCGCTGTTTAGCTCACCAAGATGGATCAAGCTGGTGGGTGCGGGAGAAAATGGTTTCTCCCCATTCTCTTGTTCTCTCAACTCAGGAGCAGGAAGTGTACACCACCCCTCTTCAGTAAGCCCTCACAGACGCGCAGCGATGCCACCTGTGTCCCTGGTTTCCGTCATATCCCCACCTTCACCCCGTGTCCAACCTGTCCACCTGCCAAATAGTGCAGCGCTACTGTGTTTTAAATCAGGTGCGGCTGTGTTTCAAAACCCCATACTTCAGAGACCCCCACAGCACAGACCTGCACTGATCTTCTGGGGACAGTCACGATGACTTGCGGCTGGTGGTGCCAGTTTGTCACAGAAGACAGCCGCAGGATCATGCAGTGGATCAGAATTTATTGTAAATCACAACACACAGCTGGCGCCCGGGTTTGCATACCTCTCTTGGCTTCTTTGTTTTGGATGTTGCCTGCTGGGTCCTGTGTCCATTGAGAGGCCGAATCACCTCTCCCAGATGCACTCCAAGCAGCCAAACCGCTTCTCCCCATGTGATCCTGGGGATCCTCAGGCCTCCTGCCGTTGGGGCTCAGCTCTGCTGTCCCACTGCTCAGCTCCCCAGGTGCGAATCTGGAAATGTCACAGACCTCCGAAACTTAGGAATGTGTGCTCCACTGTTTCTGGAAAACTGGTGGTGGTGTAACCCTGTCCTTTTTCCTTGTCTGAGGTTTTGGGGAGTAATTTTCTTGAGCAGTCCCTTGTGTGTTTTCCCTCTTACACGCCCCCCCCCCCTCTTTTTCTTTCCCTCTCCCTCCTCTCCCTACTCCCACTGAGACCAGGGCTTCTTTCCCTGGGGAGCACCTGCAGCTCTTTTCTCCCACGAATTCTATGCAGTTCCTTCCTTCCATGGGTCATTTTTCTGGTTTTTAGATGTGCAGGTTTGTTCTCTGAGAGTTATGATTGATTTCTTGGGTGTTCAGAATGATTTGATATTTATCTAGCTGTGTTCCAGGGAGGATGCGTGCTTAGGGTCTCCCCACTCCTCCACCATTTTACTCCATCATTTTCTGTATTTTCTTAAGACAATAGATTTTTGAACTCCTAAGGTATTATCGTAACAGCAATATTGGCGCAGTGATTTTTATTTATTGAAAATAAGATAATAGCAAGAACAAAATTCACATCTACTTAATTTGATCAAGGAAATTTGCTTTTCACAGAAATAACAGGCACAAAAGAAAAGTATAAATGCTGATGTATGTTTTAAAACAATTTTACGAAACCAAATTTAAAAGTTGTATTTTTATTGAGCTCTCTAGAGAATCTTCAAGCATTTATATGTACTTGTCCGTAGCAAATGCTTTCTGGATGAAAAGTCATCGCTATATAATAATATTTTACTTAAATCTTTCTGTATCTAAAAACAAAGCCCAAGAATTTTCATGGTAAAACACTTAGGAGAATCTGCTGTTTACCCAGCATTCGCTCTACAGCTGTCCCAGATAGAACTGCCTCATCATATGCACACAGGCACCTGCACAGACTACGGACATGGGGGTCTCCAGTTTAATACTGCAGTCTGGCAGGACTGTCTACAGACATGGACGGCAGATAATTCATCAGCCGGTGCCTAAGTGAGATACCTCCCCCCATCTCCCAGCCACTTTCTGAGGACCAGTTGGACACCAGCCCTGGGCCAGCCCTGTGGATCCCAGGAAGACCTTCGACCTTAAGTCTCTTCAGCTATTTCTTGTGGAGGTTGATACTGAAGTCAGTTTGCAAACCAAGCTGTGAATTAGAGGAGGAAAAAACCCCCACAAATTCCCCAAAGAGGACTTGCCATCAGCGCAGAGGGGGGTTATTCCACTGGGACGTAAAACCCCAGGATCCTGAGCCTGTGCTCTGGAGTGGAGCCTTCGTCGTCCATAAATTAGTCCCATCCCTTTGCGTTTCGTTTGAAGGCTAAAAGTGTTGTTTCTGGTAGAAGGGCGGAAGGCGAGAATAGTGCCGCCAAAGCACTAAGGTTTAGTCCTGTGTTGATAGATCTAAAACAGAAGGCTTTGTTTATATGAATTGTTCTCTCACTACTTTTAACATGCATCGTATCTCTCCATATCCCATACAGTTTATGGGGACCCGGGGACAATAATGAGCCAAGCCAAGTGTTTTTGCTGTCCTCAGCTCACACAGCTCTGAGAAGGAGACAGTCAAGGTGGCAGTTGCAGGGAGGTGTCCTAAATGCCCTCCTGGGATAATGGGGAGGTTTGGCACCAACATTAGACTGAATGTTCAGGGAAGGGGATCCCATCTCCCAAAGGGGTATGATATGTAATCAGATTCTTAAAGGGGAAGTTCAAGAATGCCAAGTGGGGGGATGGGAAGGAAGTTCTAGTAAAAGGGCTGTGCACGGGTGAGACAGTAAAGCCAGCTGGCCTGTGGCCCATGAATGAGACAAGTGCCTGTGAGGCAGATGATTTCAGTTCAACCAGGGATGAGTGAGTGATGAATCTGGCCGTGTCTTATGGTGACCTGAATCCATATTAAGAATCTGTCTTTAGCTTATTGGCCACTGTGTCACATTTTCAGGGTTCTACTCCTACATCAGGATCCCTGATGTACTTGTCAAAATGCAGACTCCCAGTGTCCACCCCAGACCAAAGGGAAGACTGTGACTGGTGTTAAGTCAGGAGCCCCATAAGTTTGGTGCTCATGTTGGGCTATTGTCTTCCTCACTGCTGCACTGTGGCTATTTAATTTTTTTTAATTGTGCTCAGAAAGTGCTATCATGGCATTGTCAGCACTTTGTAGAATATAAGGTAGCTTGTTTCTTTACTGCTTCCTCTGTGTTAACGGTTTGCTGTTATTTACTGGGCTCTATGTCTATAGAAGATCAGTCTATCCGGAAGACCACGAAAAAAGACAAATACACGTGGGAGACGCCAGATGTAAAAACATGGGCTCAGGGAGCTGTGGAGAGTGGTTCACATTTGGATCCAAAACCCTCCGCGCCACGTACTCCTGCCTACTTAGCTGCAGCTGGCCTTTGCTGCTCCCGATACAAGTAATTACAGCAGTGACTCAGTGTGAAAACGTTACACTCATTAACCCATTTTTACCTCTCAATAGTCCTAGGAGGGAGTAAAGGCCATCTCAATTTAACCATCACCCAGCATGTGGGGGGCCTGGCTGGGGCCCCAGCGGGCTGAGACCAGAGCCTTGGCCCTTGACCTCTGAACAGTTTGGCTCCAGCAGGACCTGGTTCGACGTTCTTTTGGCCTTAGGACACTAGCTTTTGATGGTGATGATAATGCCAGTGATACTGATGACAAGGATGAAAATGACAATTTTTTCTAAATCAAATGCTTGTATTTAAAATGTATACTGAATGATTTTTCTTCAAAAACAATCTGTTCTTTTGGATCTCGAGATTTCCGTGTATCTTAAGATATGTCCTACTTCTTTGAAACTTATTTTCAAAAACAAAGCACATCCTATTTATAGTAAAATAAGTAATGAAGCTACGTTATTTATTCTAGAAAGCCTTAATACTTTGAAGCTTGTAGGGTTTTACAGTTGTTAGGCATCAATCAACTAAATCTGATGAAGAGACCTATACTGATTTGTTTTTCTATTTCCTGACAGTAAAATATATACACTCGGTAGCCAAATATATATTTTAAGCTCAAATGTTTCATTTATCTGGAGTCACCAGGATGCTCACAGCCTGAGAGATGTCACACGACGAGTCCTCTTGAAAATAAAGAGCAGCATACAGCTCTCGCATTAGCTTCTCTCCAGTGTTGCCTGTAACAACCCAAATCCACAAGATGGATGAAGACTGCTTTTGAGACCTTTAGAAGGATGACGAATTAAACTATGTAATCTGTTGGTGAAACAGACAACTATATCAGTGAAACACAACAGGGAGCCCAGAAGTATACCCACACAAATACAGTCAACTGATATTTGACAAAGAAATATAATGGAGAAAAAAAGCATTTTCAACAGTGAGAGGGCAGGTAATAATTGAAATTCATATACCAAAAAAAAAAAAAAAAAATCTAGACACAGACATTATACTCCTAAAAAATTATCTCAAAATATATAACATCTAAATATAAAACACAAGACTATACAACTCCCAAAGGAAAAAAACCAAGGTGACCTTGAGTTTGGCAATGACATTTTGGCTACAACATCAAAGGCATGATCCATGAAAGAACTGATAAGTTGAACTTGATTAAATACTTCTGCTTCAATACTGAAGAAAATGAGAAGACAGAGCCACAAGCTGGGAGAAAATATTTGCAAAACACACATCTGATAAAGGACTTAACCATAATATAAGATATTCCTAAAACTCAACAATAAGAAAATGACCAACTCCATTCAAAAATTGGCAAAAGTGGGGTGGCTCAGTCGGTTAAGCATCCGATTTCAGCTCAGTTCATGCTCTCGCGGCTCTTGAGTTTGAGTCCCATATCAGGCTCTGTGCTGACAGCTCAGATCCTGGAGCTGCTTCAGATTCTGTGTCTCTCTCTCTGACCCTCCCCCCCAGTTGCTCTCTGTCTCTCTCTCTCTCAAAATAAATAAACGTTAAAAAGGGGGGGGGGATCAAAAGATCTGAACAGCCATCTCACCAAAGAAGATAGAAAATAAGCATATGAAAGTATGTTCAACATCATGTCATTAGGGAAATACAAATTAAAATAAAAATGAGAGTACCACTGCATGCCATTAGAATTCTAGGGGAAAATCCAAAATACCAACACCACCAAATGCTGGTAAAGATACATAGCAACAGGAACTCTCCTTCATTGCTGGTAGGAATGCAAACTGGTACAGCTGCTTTGGAAGATAGTGGGGGTGTTTTTTTTTACAAAACTAAACAGACTCTTACCATGTGATCCAGCAGTCATGTTTCTTGTTTATCCAAATGAGTTGGAATACGTAGGTCCACACAAAAACCTACACGTGGTTGTTTTAGAACAGCTTTATTTGTAATTGCCAAAACTTGGAAGGAACCAAGTTCCTTCCTTCAGTAGGTGATGGATAACCGTAGTATAGCCAAACTGTAGAAATTATTCAGTGGTAAAAAGAAATGAGCTTTTAAGCCAGTGAAAATGGAGGAGGTTTAAATGCCTGTTACTAAGTAAAAGAAACCAATCTGAAAAAGACATACTGTATGATCCCAACTATATGACATTCTGGAAAAGGTAAAACTATGAAGACAGTAAAACAATCATTGGTGGCCAGGGATTGGGTGGTGGGCAGGGATGAATAGGCAGAGTACAGGATTTTTAGGCCAGTGAAAATCTTCTGATGATACTGTAACAGTGGATACATGTCATTGTATGTTTTTCAAAACCAGTAGAATTTACAACACCAAGCGTGAACGCTAGTATAAAACTAAGGACTTTGGGTGATAATGATGTATCACTGTAGGTTCATGAATTGTGACAAATGTAGCACTCTGGTGGTATATTGATAGTGGGGAAGGCCGTTCTTTTGTGGGGACAGGAGGTATATGGGAACTGTCTGTATCTTATGCTCAGTTTGCAGTGAACCTAACATGAGTCTAAAAAGTATTGTTAGAAACAAAAAAAAGCATCATCTTTTTTTCCTTAACTGCATCTATATGATTTACCTAATTAGAAAAAAAACGCATGCCTCAATTAGATTTATATTGACTGTCATCCAGACTGGCCAGGGTATGTCTTTTGGTTTACGTTACTGATGACGTTGTCAACTGCTTATAAAGACGGATCACCATCGAAAGAGTGATCTGTCTAGAACTAGAAAGAAACTCTGAGGGTCTTTGTGTGGTGGCTGCATCCTCAAAGAGTTGGCTTTGTTAGCTTTTCCATCTGTTTGGGTCTGGGGAAGTACTGGAGAGAATTTATACCAGAAAAGACTGACTCCTGTATTTCAGAGAGGAATTTATAATCAGAAACTGATGGTTTATCTGACCACAGGCATTTGGGGGGAGGTTTCCTTACTGTGGGCATAGAATTTCTCTGTTTTCATAATTCAGATGTAACGATCAGAGGGGACTTGCCTAACTCTACCATTCATAGGTGCGTTTTTCCGCATTTAGACCATCGAGAGGACAGCATAAGTAAGTAAATATATAACAACAAATTTCATGAGGGACCTGAAAGGGCAGCAGTTCTGTTTAAGTCAAGGCGGAGGGCAAGGGAGAGGCTTACTCTGGTTGGAGTTTAGTGAAAGTGTCTCTGTATAATTGAGATGCAGACTGAAACTGGAGGAGGAGGAGTATGGGGCAGGACGTTCGTGGATGGAGGTGGAAATGAAGAATGACACCAGTGGCCAGTTTAGAAATAATAGCAGCGTGTTTGTCGGGTGGATGAAGGCATTTACAATACCAACACTCAGATGGAGCCATTAGCTAAGATTCAGACAGACGAGGAATACATTTGATGTTTCGAGCGGTGGAGTTACTGTCCTGGGAAATATTTCATTTTAGGTGTATGTACGTTTGCAGGCAGAGGTGATCATTCAGAAATGGAATCCAGACAAGAAATTGGTTACTTTCAATTTAGGGACAGCAACAGAAAAAATGTGGAGCAGTTGAAGAAATGCGTGAGCCTACCAGGACACGGTATAAAAGGAGAGCAGGAGCTCACGTGAAGTCTCGAGACATTCCGACAGGATTGAGGAATTCTTTGCAGAGGACATGGGAGAAGGACCGATTGTAGAGGAGACTTAAAGTGTCAGGTAACAGCAGCAAGATGTTCAGAAAAGGAGGTCAGGGTTTAACTTCTCCTCATTTCCATGTAAGGATTTATTTATGGAGACAGTGATATTAACAACGTGTACTTACAAAGTAATCATTGGTGGTCTTTGTAAGTCGGAGGGAGGGGACGACGTGAGTGAGGGACACCAGCACTTCCGGTTCGGCTCTGAAGGGAGGATGGAAGGCCAGGGGCTGGAGAGAAAATCCGTCCAGAGGAGATTTTTGCTTCAAGTTACGAGAGAGATAATGAGCGTCAATGAGGAGATAGGTGATTGTGGAGAGATGGACATGTTTTGGGGAAAGGAGAGTTCATAATATAGTTCTGAACAAAACAGGAGAAAGGAATTCAGTTGGACACACTGGACTTAGAGGCAACAGGACTTCAATTTGATAGAAAAAAATAACCAGTGGACATGAATGTAGGACTTGTGGGGAAAACTGAGGCAGAATGTCACTGTATGTAAATTCATCTCTGTTATAGGTTGAGTTTTGTGTTCCCAAAAGTCAAATGTTGAAGTCCCAACCCTAAGAATGTATTTGGAGATTGGGCCTCACAAGTGGTAACTAAGGGAAAATGAGGTCAGTGGGGTGGGCTCGGAGTCCGTTTGGTGTCTTTGCAGGAAGAGGGACTGATGTCACCGATGTGTGGCAAGCAAGAGTGTGGAGACACAGGGAGAGGACAGCTGTGAGCACACTGGGTGGGGAGGCCTTGGTCTCGTGCAGCGGCCAGATTCATGAGAAAATACACTTCTGTTGTTTAAGACCCTCGGTTGGCGGTACTGTGTTACAGCAGCCTGAGCAAACTAACACAGTATTGTAGTAGGGACGAATCGTGTCTTTTGAAAGGGGAGAACGTGTAGATTGAAGAGCCTGCAGATTTGAAGTATTTATGGAGCGTGGAAGAATGATTCACTTCTCCAAGGTAGAGATGCCAGACAGGTTGGAAAAGCCCTAGGAGTGGTGGTGCTGGTGTTAGGCAGGGATCGGCTTCTTTGCCACGTGGGTCACATTTGGCCACAGAAAAGGCAGGTGCACGGAAGTCACCTGCTGTCGGTTCCCGCGCACACAGACCTGAGTGTGGGGTGTGTTTCTTGAAAAAGTAGGAAGAGGACGTTGTAGTAACAGCGGAGGGCTTCTCATTAAGTCAGAACTGACATGATTTTCCAGGTTAAACCCAGGCATGGGGTGTGATTCTTAAGGATTGAGCATGGGAGACAGGCAGAACAAGATTAAAATACAGAAAGTTTTTTGAACCTCTTCTCTTCGGGTTTTTTGTTAAATTAGTAAATCAATTAAAATCACCAGTTTATTGTGAGGATTAAATAAGTGGATCATGTAAATATCCAAGCAGAGTCACATTTGATACAAATTTCCTTTTTTTCCCTCTTTTTCTGGACCTCAGGTACAAATGGGTGAGTTATCCTATTTTTGCTTATGACACATTGTCGTCATTTTCCCATGAAATACATTTAATTATTATTGGTATTTTAGGGGAGAATTTACAGTTTATAAATGGCTTTCTCACTCTGTCTTTCACACACATTTGTGTATATACGTAAATGTGCATGTACGTATACGTGTATGTGTGTGTGTGATGCAGGATAGTGCAGCTAATGAAGATTCATATAGAATCGGATTTCAAGGCCTTGTGCTACCACTTAGCTAAAATAAAGAGTAGCTAGATATCCTCCTGAACCCCAGCCATTCCAAGTTACCTGAATGTCCTTGACCTGGAGGGTTGGGACAGTACATAACAGGAATGCTCTGACTCCTATACTCCTCCTTTCTGATGCAGGGGAGCAGAATGAGTGCCACTGATCTCTCCAAATGGAGTAAGTCCTTGAATTGAGTAATCCTATCATAAAACAAACTTAGTTTTTTGACATCCACATCTGGGAGGGGCAGATTGCAGAGGTGGAGTTGAGGGAGAGCAGAAAGGCAGTGTGGCTCCAGAAGGTTGCCATGGATGCTGGACAACCACTGCTTGTGTAGGAGAATGAGGAAATCTGAGAAAGTCGAGTATTTACCTCCAGATGGAAATCAAACTCGACGTGCGGCCGAAGTCCAGGATCCCCACGCTCCGGAGTCACAGAGGGAACTGAAGAACTCTGGATGCCGTGGGCCGATTGCCATATACACTCAATACTTTCAGTGGTCTTATCCTGAGACATCTATATTTGTATGTTGTTTTTTTTTTTTTTTTTTTTTTTTTTTTTTTTTTTGGTTTTTGTTTTTGTTTTTTTAGCAACTGTAGTCAGTCTTCTTAACTTTAGACCACGGGAGAGGAGGCGAGTCCTCTGCATTTCTTGTAGAGTGCACTGCAGGTTGGTGGGGCTGGGTGGGGAGTGTCACATCCAGGTGAAGGTTTAGGGCTTCATGACAGTTTAGACTGGACATTATGTGCAGGACTGCATGTCATGGCTTCTTTCTCCGTCCTCAGCTTTGCCTGCTTAGTGCTTGGACTGCCAGTGAGCGAGGACCCAGAGAAAGACACCTGCACCTGGGTTATTGACAATGCAGCCACTGGTGAGTGGGGATCACCTCTTTCCGCTTACACCCTTGTGCCATCTGACGGGCGGGATTTTCCCATTGGCACAGATATTCCAGGTGCAGTGAGGAAGTATTCAGGGATTCGAGCTCCAGTGAAATTTCCCCAGGACTCTGGGATGGTTCTAATGGCTCAGGAACTCCTCAGTAACTAATAACCTTTCCACCTCACACTAGTTTACTCTCGCCTCCATTAAGCTTATGTATTTACAGAAAAGAAGAAAGAAGTTTTCTTTCTCTAACTTAGTCCATATCCTTACCGGGAAATGATTCCTTTCTCTAACTTAGTCCATATCCTTACCGGGAAATGATTCACTCACTGATCACGCTGTTGGCTATAATGGTCCTTTGTAAAGGGTTGTGATGAAGAGATGAGCCAGGAGGGCAACACTGTAGTCCAGTAGGGAGGTGGGTTCTGACAGTCCAGTGTTACAGGTCCTGGTTGGGGTCTTTGGGTGTGAAAGGAGCACGAGAAAAGTTTAGGCCAGAAAAGGCATGAAGAGTCACTCATTCTGTCCAGTTTTAAAGTTTTGATAGAGTGTATTTGTACTTTTGGAAACTTCTTAAAAAGAGAACTAACTTTTCACTATCATTCATGTTCCCAGTCACACATTTTGCCTTACTGTAATTAATTAACCTTTTAAGAAAATATTTCTTAGCTGCAATTAGTGTATAGAGAGTATTATTTCCATAACTGTGGCTATATACTCAGGACAAGGGAGTAAAGTACAATTTAAGATCCTGCAGAAACTTTTTAAGAATTAAATAAACCAAAACCAGTCAAGAGACTTCTGTTATCCTTTAGCAGAAGGACCAGATAGGAGACGGTGATAACTGGTGTCTGAGGTCCCAGAGAAGATTGGGATTGGGAGTCCTCGTGGCACAGAACCGGTCAGGCCAGGACTGTCCCCCAGCACAGCCATCTCAGAGGTCCCTGGCTTTGCTGCTGAGCCTTCTGACCTTGTCCTTTATTATGAATATCTGCGTCCCATAGAGATGAGCGAGACGACACTATTTTTACCAAGTTCTTTATGAAACCTGTTCATTTTTGAAGAATGCTAGAGACGGTTTCAAGGTTCTTGGGACAATGTAAGGCGTAACAGGCAAATGGCTTACATTTAATACACGTTTACTTAGATAGGAAGAACTTCGTACATTAGTTTATCAGGTCTTCCAGTACTCGTAACAGTTTATTAAATGTTTACCTATGGGAATGGCGTCATGGTTTAAAGAGACAAGTCACGGTTATTGTTTGCCTTACAGTGAGTCGGTCAAGTTACTTGAAATTACCAGAAAGTGAGTTTTAGTTATTAATTTTCAAGTGCCAGTTTTATAATCACATATCAGAAACCATCATTACCAGTTTTTATTTTAGATTTTGTCTTTATTTTATGTATTTACTTTTGTAAGTAGGCTTCACACCCAGTGTGGGGCTTGAACTCACAATCCAGAGGTCAAGAGTCACCTGCTCTACTGACTGAGCCAGCCAGGAGCCCCTAGAAATACCAGTTGTTGTTGTTTTTTTTAAAGTTCCAGGTAATATTATGTCACGCTTCACATGATACCCCCTTATAAAGAAGTTTTATTGCTTCAGACTGGATGTATCTCTGTGATGAATCTGAAAGGCAGCTGCCAATTCGGTACTGAGAATGAGCTGACGGAACCCCACGTTCAGTTTGATCTTTCGACACACCCGGCGCCTCCGCCCCCTTCCTCAGAGCTGTCAGCTCAACCCTCCTACTCTGGACGCCTGTTGGGAGTGCTCGGTCTAAACCGGAATATCCATGATGTTTCAGGAATCAGTGACATTTGAAGATGTAGCTGTAGACTTCACCCAGGAAGAGTGGGCCCTACTGGATGCATCCCAGCGAAAGCTGTTCAGAGATGTGATGCTGGAAAACATACGTCATCTGGTCTCCCTGGGTGAGTCTGCCAGTACGTATGTGTGTATCTGTACGTATGTATACGTATACAGATGGGTGGGTCGGGAGGTAGTCAGTCCGTCCGTCCACAGGGATCTGGAATAGCTTCGACATACCCACTCCACACTCTTCCCTGAATCTTTCATAGACCTTCCTTGAAAAATAAGTTATTTCTTTGTATTTTGCTCCATCTAGTTTGTCACCCCACTAGAATGTAATCTTAGCCACAATTTAATGTCTTTGTTGCTACTCAGTCTCTAACACAAAGAAAACTGGGAACTCAGTATTTCTGAATGTAGAAATAAGCTGATTAAACATTTTCTAAATAATTATTCTGCTCTAGTCACTGTGGCAAGAGTTGAAAGCAGACTAATGAAAACAATAGAACTTGGTTATTCTTGTAGAGCTTATGTTTATTGGTGTCTGTTTGAAAATAATATTCAACCCACTCTGGAGATATTCAGTGTGTAATACTGACTGACTGGCGTTCTTTGAGCTTTGGGCACGGACATCAGCATCCAGAGGTCTTCACTGTCGTGAACACACTGTCTGGATGTCAGTGTTCTTTTCTATCCAAGTTGTGCCCGGGGTGAACTTCAGTGTTGTCCTTGTCCTTCCTCAGTAGCCTGTCCTGGACTTGATGATAATTACTAGCTTCGGGGAAGGAGAGGACTTTTATCAGCACAGAATTCAAAATCCATGTACCTTTTTTCAATGACCAGGGTACCAACATTGCCAGTCAGATGTGATTTTCCAGCTGGAGCAGGGAGAAGAGCTGTGGGCTGAAGGAAGCGGATCTCTCCAAAGCCAGGGTCCAGGTGAGCCGCAGGGACCTGTGCTTAGTAGGCGATGTGCCTACTCAGTAGGGAGCATGTTCCTGGAAATGCCGGCTGAAGGTCTTGTCCAGTGAGGGATGCTTCCTAAAATGCGAGGAAGGACACTGGGGCAGAATTCTTCAGTTACCATTATTCCTCTCATGTGACAGGCACGGTTCATGTTTCCTCCTGCCACTGTCTTTTTTTGGCTTTAGGGAGAGCATATTCATGTACTTATCGCAGTTAAATTTTCACGCAGTAACTCACACTGCCTACCCAACTTCTCTCCCTTAGAATTTTTTTATAATTCAATTTGAAATCTTCACTTGCCAATTACTTAGTATTCCTGGAGTATTCCATCCCTTGATTTATTTGCCCCCATCAAAGTGCTGATTTTTGAAACCTAATCCCATGGGTCTTGGTGCTTTTCAACATTTTCATTCCCCTAATGCCATTCGAAATATTTGTGTTTTTTTCAATTGTTTTAGGTGGGGAAAGTGCCCTTAAAGAACAAGACATGATAGCCCCACAGCGTATCAGCAGCAAGGACACATCTACGGTCACGCCAGAGGTGAGTTCCGGGGGTAGTCACCCAGCTCACTCAAAGACCTGGAAATAGGATGTTAGTAATTGAGCACAATAGCCTAATTTACATCAAATTGGGATTAAGCCTTTTGTTTTTGAGCAAAAGGTTTAATGAATCTGAGCTCAAATCCATAACCTGGGATCTTTAAGAAAAAGTTTTTAAACATTGATCAAAAGTTCATAAACACTGATCATATGCCTAGTCTTTGAAACACGTTAAGGTCTCCAAAATCAGGTAATAAGCTCTGCGGTTGGGATGCTACAAAAGGGAAAATCTTCATGTATGCAGGGGAGTAACCTATCATGTGTATGCAAGTAATACTGAATTTTGATTGGAGACCATCACTGAACGATTTCTATTCCTATAGAGAAGGGAACGTATGGACACAGGCAAAGCTTTACCAACCTTCCACCTCTTTCCCCAAAGCAGAAGTCTCCTTCGCCAGAGGATCCCTTTGAATGCAGTGACTTGGAAGAAGATTTCACTCGCAGCTTCATGGTGACTCGGCGTCTGTTGACTCCCACAGAAAAGACCCCCTGTGTCAGTAAACAGCGTCAACAATCCGCTAGTGAGTCGTACCTTAATCAACACAAGCACCTTCACACTAGAGGTAGATCATGTGAGTGCCATCTGTGTGGGAAAGCCTTTAGCAATTGCTCCAGCCTGAGGAGACACGAGATGACGCACACCGGAGAGAAGCCCTACGAATGCCGTCTCTGTGGGAATGCCTTCATTCAAAGCTCTGACCTTAGAAAACACAATCTGACTCACACTGGAGAGAAACCGTACGAGTGTCACCTGTGTGGGAAAGCCTTCAGCCAGTCCTCCAACCTCAGACAGCACGAGAGAACGCACACGGGGGAGCAACCGTACGAATGCCACCTCTGTGGGAAAGCCTTCAGTAAATGCTCTGCCCTCAGACGGCACGAGAGAACGCACACTGGGGAGAAACCGTACGAGTGCCACCTCTGTGGGAAAGCCTTCAGTCAGTGTTCCGCCCTGAGACGACACGAGGGCACCCACAACGGAGAGAAAATTAGGAATGCCTTCGGCAAATGTCCTGACCTCACATGACCCGCGTGGCACGACTGTCACGAAGGCGGGCGCCACGTCCACCACAGCGGTTAACACTGAAACGCGCCACAGGACTCGCACGTCGTTCGGTCTCATTCGTCGGACTCACGCAAACTTCTCTGGGAGAAATCCGCCGTGTGCCGTCCACGCGGCAAGACCTTCGGTCAGTGCTCCGACCGCAGGCGACACGAGCGCACTCACCCTGTAAATGCGAGGAAGGGACAGGTTTGCGGCCACGGCTCTTGGCCTCGGCACCTCCGCACGGGAGAAGCCCGAGGTCGGTAATCACCGTGCACGCCGCTCAGCGGGCACCGGGCCTGCGCCCAAGAAAGCTCAGTGAGGTCTGAGTAGACGCTCGCCCCAGATGGAAGAGGAGGAACGCTCTTAAGGAACACCAGAAGTCACACCGCGGTGAAGACTCACGGGAACCCTTTGGCTCACAGAGAAGCCCCGTGGTGCGTGTGAGGACACAGACCCTACAGAGCAGTGTCACCAGCAGAGGAGAATCCAGTGGTCACTCCCTTCTTAGCCAACGTTAAAGTTCTTACCCTGAGGAGACATCAGTCGTGAAACCAAAGCGGAGGTAACTTCAGCTAGATTTCACATCAGAAAACTAAGTCGGGGGACAAAAACCTCTAAAAGAGCCTTTTGACGTAGAATTTAGCAAATAGTTCAGGATTTTGAGAAAATATTCATGGGGAAAATGTGGCATGTAATTGCAAAATAGTAAGGTGATCCGGGAATACTGAATGCAGAAGTTTGTAAGAAATTAAATTTTTCAATAGATTATTACTTGTAAATATTTAAACAATAAACCCTGTTGCTGAAAAATCTAATGTTGGTGAAGTTCTAGTTTTCTCTGCGCGGTTGTAAACAGGGGCTCGAGCCTGCGCTCCTCAGTACGTGGGTGAGACTCAGCAGGACTCCGTGTCTCCCCCTTTCTCCAGCAGTTTTTTTCACACAGATCAGGTCCACTCTTTCCAACGTGTCACCGTCAGCTGCCTCCTGCGCCCTGGTGGCACACAGCAGGGACACTCGGCCCGGCCTGGCAGGACCCTACTGGACATTAGTGTAAGCTGCAGGGTTGTCTCCTGCCTGTGCCCCTAGGCGACCACATGGGGCCAGGGAAACAGGCAGTGGTCTTTCCAGACCAACCATGAAGCTTCTTTGGGGGTAGGAGTTCAACCCACACCCATACCTAACATCTGCTCAAGTGAGTCCTGAGTTATGTGCCTACCTGCGCTCCAGAGCTACGGCCGTGTACCCCCAAACAGTCCTGCAAAGAAAACTAGTACCATAAAATCCCCTAACCTGTCAGACATCACAGAAGACTTTGGCATACATGTAACGTACTCTTCTCCAAACAAAATGAAAGTTCTCACAGGGGCCGTCTCCCCAGCTTTGGTCCCAGGCCCTGGAAATGCTCTGCCCTTCAACAAACCCTAATACTGGACCTAAACCTCAAGGGGGGATGTTCTCTTCCCAAGCTGCCACAATCCTAAAATCTTAGCCTGGGACCAATTAAATGAGCACATCTCTGGGTGGAACTGATCGTTAAAAAAATTTTTTTTGAGAGACAGGGAGAGAGGCAGCATGAGCGGGGGAAGAGCAGAGAGAGAGGGAGGGAGACACAGAATCCAAAGCAGGCTCCAGGCTCCAGGCTCCGGGCTGTCAGAATAGAACCTGATGCGGGGCTCAAACTCACAAACCATGAGATCGTGACTTGAGCCAAAGTCAGACGCCCAACCAGTGGAGCCACCCGGGCGCCCCAGATCATTTTTAAAAATTATCCACCAGTGATTTTACCCTGCAGCCAGGGTGAGTCATGTGCGAGGACAATAAGCAATCAATGTCCAACATCTTGGCACCCAGGCTGGAGAGGCAGGTCTGTGATCAGGCAGGGACACAGGGAGGTATGAAGGGGACAAATTTGTGATTAGAAATTCAGACCCTGGAGACAAACCTCATGGGTTTTCATTTCCACTGTCACAGCCAGTGAGATCTTGTTACTGAACCTTTCTGTGACTCATCAGTTCTAAGGCAGAATTAAGCTTACTGCTTTCATCTTCAGACTTACTGGAAAGACTAAGAACTCGGTTCTACATACACCAAGTTGTTATTACAGGTAATAGGTATTTTGTATTTGCCAGGAACATTGCATAAGCAGAGATGTGAATTTACCCCTCTGCCCTATTTTTATATTGAAATATTTCATAACCATTCTTAAAAATATAAACAGGTTGTATTATATGTCATCTGTTTATAACAATATGTACCTTATCCCCATGCTACAGTTGATTTTAGCTATAATCCTGAGCCCCAACTAAATTTGAGACCATTTCTGGTGGCTCGGCTGCGAATCACACACCCTCTGCCCCAGCGTGTCTCCAGGAAGGAAGGGATCCGTCCTGGTGCCTCCTGGGGGTGGGGCCTGTGCTAGAGTTGGGACCCCTAAGATTAACGCACACACCCCCTTCTGAGAGGATCTCATGTTCCGAGGGGCTTTATCTCCACCGACCTATGGATGGAAGTGTGCTGGGCCGCTGTACTGAGATCAAGGGACTTCAGGGCAGATAAAGGAAAATCCATGACTACAAGGTGATGGAGTGACACAACTAGCTTTGCCTGGGTGGCACGTTGACAACTTGCTGTAAGGGGAAGTCCCTCACAAGTTGACTCCTTCCAGAGGAAAACCGTGTGGGGCCACCACCCAGAAGGGGAAGCTGGCAACAGAGCTCCGGGCGGGGCGGGGGGAAAGCCATCTTCGCATCCAGATGAAGTCTCATTCGCACACGGGGAGTCCCCGGGTCACATCTACGGGGGGCTAGCAGCGCTGAGAGGATTGGATGGTCCACGGTTTACCTTTATGGCTAGTGGCTAGCAGGTGCAATGTCAGTATGCACAGCACGCAGGCTCTGAATGGTTAAAAATCTGCTAATCCGAGCTGTTTACAACAATTGGGTGTAAAAATGCGAGTTTGGCACTGGTGGGTTTTTAAGCTCATGGGCCTGGTTTGCTGCAAAGAAATAAAAAATACGGAGACTCATCTTTGGCTCTTTTGTCATTGTACTCTTCGGAATTGTGCTCTTCGGCTCCAGAACTTCTATTTGATTCCGTCCTATAACTTCTGTCTCATTATTGAAACTCCCAACTTGGTGAAATAACGTTCTTCTGGTTTCCTTCAATCCTTTGAGCCTCACGGAGACACCTGTTCTGAAGCTTCTGTCCAGCACGTGCACGGTCTGTGCTTCCTCAGAGACCGCATCTGTCCGATCTTCTTTTCCCGAGGGTGGGGTATACCTTCTGATTTCTTCACATGACTCATAATTTTATGCTGAATACTGGATATTTTGAATATTAGAAGCTGTCCTCAGAAATCAGATTCTCCTACCGTCCCAGGGTCTGTTGTTACTACGCTTGTTCAATGATTTTCTCAACTCTTTGTAACGGCTGTTTGGCGTGTGTGGCCCTGAAGTCTGTTCCGTCAGCTCAGGGGTCACCTCGTGACTTGACACCGATCTCCTTCAACAACTGCAGCCAAAACACCCCGGTGCGGCGCCAGTCACGGCAGACTGACTCTGTAGGCGCTCTCCTCCAGGGCTTGGGCAGGACTTCGGCCCTGTCCCACCCTTCCCTGCACCTGCTCCGGTGTTGACGGTGGGCTCGCGTGGTGCCCTCACACGTTTTCCCAGCACGTGTCCAACCGCAGGCATCAGCGTGGCCTTCAGATGCCTCGGCGCTCGGCAGGCTTATCTCCCAGCGTCCTCCCTCGGGGGCTCCCTGGTCCACCTGCCTCCCGCCCCTGTGCTCAATCCCTGCAAGTGCAGCTAGTAGATTTCATTGAGACGCTCTTGACATTGCCAGCCAGGAGGGCCCTTCAGCCCCCAGAAAGTTCTAAGGCCATCGCAAAAGGAGAGCCCGTCCCTCCTGGAGCCCCCAGACGGGTCCAAACGCACAACTACGATTCCCTGAGAACAACGTTTGCGTTGCCCTGGCACCAGAAGGCTGCTTCGGGAACGTGGGCCACTCACGGCTGCCACAAAGCTGGGGAGTGTGGCAAAGTAGGTGGGCAAGTTAGAACATCACACTGCTGTTTTACTGAAATCAAATAGCTTTTGTTCTTCATGAAGCATCCCCCCAATTATTTGAACTATCAATAGCTCATTCTCCAACTTAATTTTGCAATTTTTGTTTTCCTAGTCCAGTTCTGTTTCCCCTGGCATTTGAAGATTTTAACTTACCTCTACTCTCTAAAAAATCTTACTAACATTAGGTAAATATGTAGAAAGAATGCTATCTGTTGTGTCCAAATTCCGAATAACCAACAATTTATCCTCAAGGATTCAGTTTCATTTTATTACTTCCTGAAGACCCCAACTAACTGCCTTGTGTTTAGAGACAACACACATCATCATGGTATAACATATTTAAATACCCCTACCTTTATTTTCTAGACACACTACAACATAAAAAGTTATTAGCGTGCATTTCTCTGCAGAAAGCTTAATCTATGGCCTATAAGAAAGAATTATGGGAAATACCCTGCTGCCGCAGTTTTGGATTTTTGTTTTTTGTTTTCCCAGGACAAAAATTTAGTAGAACCCTAAACCTACTCCATACTTTAGTTACCTCCATTTCCAAAAGTAGAATACAAACTCCCAGAGGAACTTAACATTGTTTTCTCCTGGTATATTTTACTAACACCCAGCAGGAGAACTCAATTCAAGACTCAGAGCTTTGGCAAGGCTGTTTTCCACATTACACAAATATTCTTGTGGTTAATACCTTTCAAACACTGCTCACATGTCACTCCATAAAACCGGTCTTAATTCTATCAGCCCAAGTTAGGTCCTGGACCCTGAGACCTTTCACAATACTTGGCTTTCATGTCTCTAGTACAGGTTTTATTTCAGTGTATCACTTCTCTGGAGAATTCTCCTTGAGTGTTCATTTATTCATCAAAACCGTGTACATGAAACATACCAGGCACTGGTCTGAGAGCTCAGGATGCAGAGATGAACACAGAATTATTTCTGACTTCAGAATCTGGTGGCTGTTATATCCAGATCTTAGCTTGAGAAGCAGCAGTACAAGGCAGAGGTTACAGGAACAGATTTAGAACCAGACATTGTCTGAAGACCACGTCTACCGTTTAGGAGCTGTGGGGCTTTGAGTAAATCATTTAACCATTTACTAATTGTGGATAATATTTCATAGGCTTTTTTGAGAACAGAATGAGTTAAATCATGTAACGCATTTACAAACATGGCTGGTCTAGAAGAACTCCATGAATATATATTTTTAAAAATTGAGATGTTTCCTTGGAAAGCTTTCTTAAATGTCTCCACATTGTTCAAAATACCATGCTAATACCATGCTAAAGCAACACATTATGCTAATTATAAATTTCTATGCAACTAATCACTGTAGTATGGTATTCTGAACATACACATTTGATACATGTCACTAATTTGATCGATGCCATTAATCTGTGAAGGAAGCACCCTGACTGCATTTGGCTTGATCCCCCATCTTGTGTGTTTGTCAAGTAGTCTTCAAACCCATGAGAACATCCCACCTGCTCACCAATTTCACACACAAAAAATGGGGACCTTTTGTTTGTACACTATTTAAAAAGACTACCCTACTTAAATGCACAGAATAAATTTTGCATACAAATAATGAGCTGAGCAGAGCACAGATCTCCCATAACCATGGGGTGTGGGGAGACAGGGTGGTAACAGCTTCCACCCTTGCATACACTTGCCAGAGCTGCTCTGTTGTCATGGCTCATGCCAGGTACGCTTTTATATCAAAATCATCTTTCATTAACTTCTTCATAATAAGATCATTTCCAGCTTTTCTTTCATATCAGTAAAGTCAATAAACTATTTTGACTGTTGATATTTTATGATTATGTGAACATACCTTATAATCTAGTATATTGTTCATAATGAATGACTCCTGTTGCAGAATGGAAAAGCATGAAATGTATTTTGCTGTGTCCTTTTTTAACATATCTTTTTAATGTTTGATTATTTTTGAGAGAGAGAGAGAGAGAGAGAGAGAGACAGTGTGAGTAGAGGAGGGGCAGAATCGGAAGCAGGCTCCAGGCTCTGAGCTGGCAGCACAGAGCCTGAGGCGGGGCTCCAACCCCGCCTTTGAGATCATGACCTGAGCTGAAGTCGGACACTCAACTGACTGAGTCACCCAGGTGCCCGTGCTTCATATGTTCTTAACAGTATTTGAGGCCTACTGTGATTTCCTCATTAGAAATTCCATTTGAATTTTGTTAAACATAACAGGCAAATCTTTTGTGATCATTAACTACGTTAGCTATAACAACTTAATAGTAGCTTGTAAGGCCAACTATAGTTACAACCATTTCTAGGGTTGGGCCTCCAATAACACTATGAGGTATTTCTTTCCCCCCCAAAAATAACAGCATCTGAAAGCTTTTACAAAATAGTCTGACATTTTTACTTTTTGTTACTCTGCAAACCACCATCTACGAAACTCAGATGAAATGTTTTTAAAACTCTCCTGTTTGGGTAAGCACTACGAAAAGCTATCAGATCTTCATGGTGCTACATTCTGTTTACACTCTTACAAACCTTAACAAGTTTCTCTTAGTTGGATAGATTTGACTGTGCTAAAAGTGTGTATGGAAACACAGAAGAACAAGAATCCTTTGGAGTAAGGAAGCCAATTACAATGAATCAATTCACCATTAGAAGTGCTTGAAATCAGCCTTTGGAAATGTTGAGACAAGATATGACAGAGAATTTTAAAATCTGAATGCTGACCCTCTTAGAAAAGCTATTTTTAGAGAGTAAGACACATAAACTCAACTATACCAGAACCACATACACAAAAAAAAACATATGCAATACACAATCACATATTAGTTCTATTTACCCATCTATGTCAAAATTCTTCCAAATTAAAAACATAGATAATATGACTAGTACACTGTCAATTACGAGTTATTAATAGTAGGAATAATCAAATAGGTAAGTAAGTGTTAGAAAATTATAATGGAGTTTTAATAAACTTTTAATTTTGGAATAGATTGTATTCAGAATAAATTTACAGAAAATTTGCAAAAATATAAAGATATTTCCCATATACCTAAGACCCAGTTCCCTCTCTTATCATCTTGCACCACTATGCCATTTTTGACTCAATTTATGAATTAATATGTCATCAACTAAAGTCGATACGTCATTCCGACTTCTGTAGGTTTATCTTTACTGTTCAGACTCCCATCTAGTATACCACATCATATTTATTCATCATGTCTCCTTAGGATCCTCTTGGCTATGACATTTTCTTAGATTTTGGTTTTTGATGACTTTGACAGTCTTTAGAACTACCATTCAGGTTTATCTGATTTTTCCCCCCATGATTAGAATGTCTGTGGTTTTTGGTATTGAGAGGAAGATAACAGAGGTAAATAGCCATTTTCATTACTTCTTTATCAAGGCTCTATGCTTTCAAAATGACTTAACAGTGCTGTCAGATTTCTCCACTGTGAATTTACTTGTTTTCCCATCCTTACTATTCATACTCTTTGGAAGGAAGTCACTGTATACAGCCCACATTTAAGGAGTGGGGAGTTATGTTCCACCTCCTTGAAGAACAAAGTTATGAATCAGTTACTTTTTTGCTCTTGGTATGAGTACTATCTATTCTTTCCCATTCATGTATACACATCAATTCATATCTATAGATTTTATACTTTGAATCAGAACTCAATTCTACTTTATTTTGTTGTCCAAAGTATTTCAACTTTGGCATTAGGAGATCTTTAATTCGGCTCTTGTTTTCCTTTGGCTTAACCTCATCTTTATTTTTTGTTTTATTAACTAACTTCCTTTTTAGAAACTCAAGGTTCTTCAGGATTGTCTGTACATTTCCTGCCCAGTCCTAATATCAGCCATTTCTCTGAGGAGCCCTGGTTCATCCTATTGGAGACCAGTATTAAACCCAGGTTCTAGAGCTAAATGTGCTTGCTACGGAGCACATTTTTGCTACGGAGTGCCATTGCTTCTTGACCCTCTCAGTGGACAGTGCAAGGAACTGTGTGTGTGCACGCGCTAACCTACGAATATACACCCAACTATAAATATTGTTTATGAAAGCCATCTGTATCTGTGCTAAGCTAAGCACTAGTTCATAGTGATGTATCCAACATGGATTATTCTAACCTCCTTTCCATGCTTATCTCTAACTTCCTACCCTAAAAGTGAGGTACCTGGCTCCTGCTATCCGCCATCAATTGTTAAATTCCAGTTCATGTGTATAGTGGTTTCAGAATTGTTAACTAGTACCTCCCCGGGAAAGAACTTTATCAAGTTGAGTACACTGTTTATGTAACAATTCCTTTTGGTTTTGGTCTTACAGACTCCACTCATTCCAAGTTACTTAGGCCAGCCCCATCCTTCCTCCACCTACAGTTTCTTTGTTTCATACTTTTTAGCAAATTCATTCTGTAACATTCTTATTCCATTTTGGGATTAAGCTAGTTCCCAAAGGATTATTTTCAAATTTAAACTCATTACGATTCACCATTTTTGCTGTAAAATCGTAAGGGATTTGACAAATGCATAGGGGCAGGTAACCACCATTAAAGAGTCATTTAGAATGTTTCACTTATTCAATCTTCTCCTTTCATAGATCCCGGGAATCTACTCATCTATTTAGCATTTCTATAGTTTTGCATCTTCTCCAAGATCATAGAGATAATACAGTATGTGTCCTTTTCAGACTGGCTTCTTCTACTGAGAAATATGCATGTAACCTTCATCCATGTCTTCATGTGGCTTCATACTTTATTGTTTTTTCATCGCTGGATACTATTCCATTTCACGGTTGTACGTTTTGGTTATATATTCACCCACTGAAGGACGTGTTGGCTCCTTCCAGTTTGGGGCCATCATGATAAAGTTGCTATAAATATTGGTGTGCTGTTATGGTGTGGGTATAAGTTTTCAGTCCAGATGGATAAATATCTAGAAATACAATTATTATGAGATGAGACCATGTTTGCATTGTAAGAAACCTGCCAGACTGTCTTCTAAAGTATCTGTGTCACATTCCTTCCCACCACAGGTCCTCGTGGTTCCTCAGGCTGGTCAGCAGAATGTTTTGTGAATTTTTCTAAATTTTAGCATCATCTTAATGTGCAGTAGTAAGTGGTAACTCACTTAATTTGCTTTTCCCTAAAAGTGAGTGGTGTTGAGGATGTTTCTGTATATTAACTTGCTATCTAAGTTCTGTATTGGTATCTCTCCTCAGAACTCTACTCATTTTTACTTTTTTTTAAATTTTCTTCTTTTTAGGTGTTATGAGTCTTTACCATATTTTCCATACAAATCCTTTCTTCTGGTATCTGTTATGCAAAGATCTCCTTGTCTGCAGAAGCCTTTCCATTCTCTTAGCAGAATCTTCTGCAGAGTAACATTATAATTTTGATGAAACTCGCCATTATCGATGTTTCTCTTTCATGGATCATGCTTTTGGTGTTGTATACAAAAACTTACCTCTATGCCCAAGTTCAAGCAGGTATTTTCTTTTTCCAGAATTTTTTAAGTTTGCATTTTGCTTTCAAGTTTATGTAAGTTCTAGCGTGTGGTGGGTTTTCTGTTCATTTCTCCACGCGGCCGAACAGTTGCTGCAGTTGTTACGGAAAAGAATCCACCCCAGCCCCCCTCCCGCTGTACCGCTGTGCTCCGAAGGCCAAGCTCCGGTGACTATGGGTCTATTTTCAGGCCCTCAATTCTGTTCCATTTACCTATGGGTCTGTTCTGTCGCCAATGTCATTCTCTAATCGCGATGGCCCTTTGGGTTAATTTTTGGAATGAGCCGAAGGGGGTGAGGAATCTTCGACTTTCTCTAAGTGTGCAAGCTATTCTAACGTTGGAAACGGTTTTAAAAATCTACAACTTACCGGGATTCTGATTCAGATGGCATTGAATCTACTGACAAATTTGGGGAGGTGTGTCATGTTAACAATACTGAATTTGCCTATCATGAACATGATTTGTGAAGACTCTCTCTGAGGGGCACCTGGGTGGCTTGGCCAGTTAAGTGACGCTTGATTTCGGCTCAGGTCATCGAGGTCACAGCACGGCGCCTGCTAGGGATTCTCAGCCTCCCTCTCCGCCCCTCCCCCGCCCGTGCTCTCTGCTTCTCTCTCAAAATAAATAGATAAACAAATGTTTTTAAACACTCTCTTTTATATCCTTTCACGGTGTTTCCGTTTTCGGCATGCAAATTTGTATTCATTTCGTTATATTTGAAATCTAAGCATTTCACTTATTTGTGCCGTAGAATCTGAATACACAATTGTCAGCAAATTTAAAATTCCTTGACAAAATAAAAGACGTTGCACCCGCCTGAGGAAAATTTTCTCCGCGACCCACAAGAACCCGGAGGGCAAAACCACCAAAACTGCGTCATTACTGGGCACGCGGTCACCACACTGGGGGGAACCAGAGCCTCCTTCCGTCTCTCCCAACAGGAGCTGACTCACTCCCTTGTTACGTAGCTGATAACCTCACGTACTTAATAATCCAAAGGCAGGCCCTGCTTACACTGGAGGCCAATCAAGATGAATGTCATCATGGCTCCCTTCTTTAACAAGGGCTCTTCCGTCCAATTAAGCAAATCATTTAGATACGGCCTTTATCTCAGCACAGATTTAAGCCATTATTTACACTGAAAACCGTGGTATCAGGTTTAAGGCACCTACTTTGTAAACTCCCCGTATCTTTCCCCTGTGCTTTAATGCGTAGGACACACGAGGGGTTAAAACGTTTACACCTCGCACCAGGCACCTCGGGCGCTCACCCCCAGCGAAGGCGGCAGGGTCCTCGTCCCGCCTGGGGGGTCCCGGGGCTGCGCGACCCCTCCCCACCGTGCACGTGTGCACCCCGGAGCCGCACCAGGGCCCCTACACCCCCCGAAACAATCCCGAATCCCTGCACCTGCCCACAGCATGCTGTGACTTCCACCCAAAGGCCCTGGGTGAACGGGCACGCCCGGATAATATGTCCTGGGAAAAGCCTCCACGCCAGGCGGTGCGGATAAACAACGAGCTTCTCTCTTGCTATTTAAGAGAAACATCCCGCAACAGCCCCCTCCCACCAGTGCGGCCGCACAGAGACGTCACTCACGGCAGATACCGTCCCTCGTAGTCCCTGGTGTCGCCTAGTCCATCGCCCCCCGAGGGAACACGTCCCCGAGCTAGCGTCTAGGGCAGGAGCGCGATGCGCAGATGCGCATGCGTTCCACGCGGGCCAGGGGCAGCGGGTCGGCGCGCCCCCTGCCGGCCTTCAGGGCGCAGCGCAGGAAGCTCTGCGCTCATGGATGGACAACAGCACCCCTGGTGATCATTGGTTATTGGTTACCTAAACGCAATCGGCTATTCCCTGTCACTTATGCAGCTGTTCACACTAGAGCCCAGATGGTGAAGAATAAACCGGCACTGCTTTCCCAGTAGAGAAACTGCCTTATCACAGCATGCACACCTGACTCGCATCAATGCTACATAGCGGCGCCACAGGGTCAGAAGCTGCCTTTTTTGTGTGTCCAGAAGCAATTTTGACGAAGTAGAATGGAGTGATTCATTGACTTTACTTCTATCATTGTTGCACTTGTGGCATATTTATGTTATTATTATACACTATATATTACATCTGATTTTTTTCATGTCCTCCTATGCCACAAATTGAATAAACTGCTATGGACTGAATATACTGAATATACTGAATAAACTGCTATGGACTGAATAAACTGCTATGGACATTACTGAGAATGTCTACAATTTATGATAAACCCTCTTCCTCTCCTGCTTGTCCTGATTTTTATTCCACCACCATTAGCCCTAAATCATAAAAGATTCGAGGAAGCTCCAAAGTGTCACACACATTCTCTGCCTGTCCTCACTCAAGTTCCCCTCCCCACAACGCGCTGTCTCCTTCACTGAGTCCCTGGGCGGGGCCTGCGGCTCCCCTGTGCTCTGAGGGGTCCTAGTTCCCCCCAGCACCTCAGGTTGACAGCCTCAGCCCCTGACAGCCAAACTCTCAGCTCCCTGGAGCCCAAACCCAAGGGTTTTGGCGTCACCTGCTGGCCATCGCGTATGCAACAGGTGCGGATGCTAGTGTGGTCTTCCTAATATTGAAAATAATCACGGTATTAGTAAAGCCTGTTAAAAACCCAAAACAAATGGGCAACAGCCTTGAAAAGTCCATGAGCAGACAACACCACGTTAGTGAAGCATGCTGAACTTAATTTACCTGATTTTTAATTTGGTCTAGTTATATCTTGTTTTTGCCTATGGAAATCACAAGCAAGATCTAAACTATTTCCTCAAGTTGATATGTGGTAACGAGCAACCAATTCCCATTATTTTAAAAAATGTAGTAGCACAATGTATCGCTATGAATCATAAACAGCCAGTGTCTCCCCACTACATAGTGTGCTTTATAACAACATACCCCTGTGCCTCCTTCTAGGTTGCATGCATGTAGTGCTCTTGGATCACAGAGTGAATATTTAGTGTGTGCGCAGCAAACTTGCTTATTACAACTCAAGGATTCATTGATTCTAGTTCTATTATTACTTCATTATGCATATATCTATGCATTATTTTATATATTATTATATTAAAGTCACATGACATAAGACCTTTTTATCACTCTCTCCTTTGTCTCCTGATAGGACGCACTGACATTGGCGATAATTTTCACAGAATGTTTGTAATTAAATCCAGATCTTCTCTCCCTCTCCTCTCTGTCCTTGTATTTTCCCCTCTCCCCCTAGCCAATGAGCCCATGAAACGCTGTTCCCCTCCAAAGCACCATGCTCATCATCCTGTCACTTTCTTCACTCAACACCCCCTCCCCAGAATGTGGGGACTCCTTCAGTGAGTCCCTGGGAGGGGCCAACATGTCCCCTGGGCTCTATAGGGTCCTGGTTCCCCTCAGATCCCCAGGCACTCTGAAATCAGCAATCCGGAGCCAAAACGAAGGGTCTTGGCGCCACCTGCTGGCTTTGGGGGGTGCATCAGGTGTGAATGCATCCATTTCTCCCAACAGTGATAACAACCACGGTAGGAGTAACGTCTGTTACAGTCAAAAGCAAACGAAGACTAGTGTTGAAAGTTCCCGAGCAACAGCACCAGATTAGTCAAATAAGCAAAGCTCATTTGCCATATTTTCCAATACCAACCGACCCTGGGTCTTGGCTTTTTCTGCTTCTGGAAATCGTAAGGAAAACATAGTGTTTCTCAAGGTTCAAATGAAGGATCGAGTAACCAGTTCCACATCGCTGAACATTCTTATAACCAGTCACTGTGCAGAAGAAACAGTCATTCTTCTCCCCGAATATAAGATGGTTTATGACAATATATCCCTGAACCCATCCCATGTTTGGAGTACTTCAGGCTCAGAAAGTTTTTGCGTGTGTCCTGAATTTTCACCAAGTACTATTCAACAGTTTATTGGTGGTACTTCAGTATTGCTTAACTTTTCATATATATATATATATATATATATATATATAATTTTTACTGTATACTCTATTAAAGCTACATAACATGGGTTCTTTTTATTACTCCTTTGTCACCTGCTCAGATGCATTGTTATGTGCCCTTATTTTTATAGAGTCTTTGCAGCTTATGATAAATCCTTTTTTCACCTCCTCCTTGTCTTGGTTTTTATTCCTACACGACTGGTTCATGAGCTCATGGGAAATGCTATTTGATTCCTAAGAATCATGCATCTTCTGTGCCTTTCCTCACACAACCTCTTCTCCCCAACGTAGTGCCTCCTTCACTGAGTCCCTGAGAGAGGCCAGCGGGTCTGACAGTGGCTGTGATCAGCTTCCTGGAACCAAAACCCCGGGACAGGGACTTAGCGCCACCTGGTGTCCGTGGGAGATGTAGCCGGTCATCCTTTTCATATGATAATGACAGTAGTATTAAAGTCTGTTAAAATCTAAAAGAAATGGAGCCCAGCTTTGAAAATTCTCTGAGCAGGGAAAACAAATTTAGTAAAACAAGCACATCTTAAATTTGGTTATTTTCTGAGACTCACTGGTTCTGTGTCGTATTTTGTGTGTCCTCTGTAAATCACAAGCAAAACTTGAACTGGTTCCCAAGGTTAACTGGCTTCCAAATAGCCAGGAAGCAATTCTTTATGATTAGAGAGTTATCATATTATTACCAATCACTGTGAAGAATAAACTTTCACTGCTTTCCCAGTATACAAGCTACTTTTTTTCTTTCTTACAAGCTACTTTATAACAATACAGTCCTGAGCCTCGTCCCATATGTGTGTGAGTCTTCCTGGGTCATAAGTCATGCACTGTTTTTCGTGTGTGCACAATAAACTTTTACTAAGTACTATTCAGTTATTCATTGCATTTACTTCTGTTACTGATACACTTGACATATATACATATTATTTAATATACTAGTATATTAAAGGTATATAACATGGTTTTTTAATAACTCTAATTTGTCACCTAAGATGCATTTTATTTTTATAGAATCTATTTTATAGAACTTATTTTATTTTTATAGAATCTCTGCAATTTAATAAACATAAATCCACCACCCCTCCTCTAGCCCATGAACCTATGGGAAATGGTATTCCACTCCAAAGAATCATGCTCCTTCTGTGCTTTTAACTCAGTCTCCCCTCCCAGAATGTGGTGACTCCTTCACTGAGTCCGTGTGAGAGGCCAGCAGCCCCTGTTTTATCGTGGGGTCCTAGCTCCTCCCAGACCCTCAGGTACCAGTGTCTGATGGCAGTTCTGATTCCTCTGCTTTTTGGAGAGGAAACCACGGGGTTATAGCACCACCTAGTGGACATGGGGGGAGGCGCGCAGCGGATGTGAAGGCTTCTTTGTTCACTTACTTGTTCATTCTTTTGTTTATTATAATAACGATGATACTATTAAAGCCTGTTAAAGTCAAGACAAATGGAGGCAGCGTAAAAAATTCCCTGAGCCGAGAAATCCAGTTTAGTGGGATAAGCAAACCATCATTTAGCTTAGTTTGCAAGGCAGATTCGGACTGAGTCATTTTCTTTTTCATGCCTCTGGAAATCAAAAATCAAACTAAAACTGTTTCCCAAAGTTGATATGAGGTAACCAGAAAGAAATTCCCTACCATTAAATTTTTTTTTAATAGTATACCTAGTCACTGTGAAGAATGAGCAGTCATTGTCTTCTTATATAACCTGGTTTGTAACAATCTAAAGCCTCATTCCCTATTTGGTTTCTATGCTCCTGGGTCCCAAACTGTCTTTTTGGCGTCTGCACAATAACTTTGTCAAATTACTACACTGATTCGTTGACTTTCCTTTTCCTTCCCTTATTTATTGCTGAACTTTTGATATAGTAATAAAATGTAATAGAATTATATGGAAGGTACATAATATGGCTTCTTAGCACTATCTTTTGTCACCTAAGATGCATAGTTACAGGCTGTTCTTTTAATAGAATCTTTACAATTTATGATAAATCCTTTCCCCTCTCCTTGTCCTGACCTGCATTCCCCCACTCCTAGCTCACGGGCCCATTGGAAATGCTTTTCCACTTCAAAACATCATGCTCCTTCTGTGTCTTTCCTCACGCAACCTCCCTTCACCAGAATGTGGTGCGTCCTTCACTGAGACACTGGGCGGGGCCAGCGGCTCCGCTGTGCTCTGAGGGGTCCTAGTTTCTCCCAGAGCCTCAGGTCTCTGATCAGAAACTTGGAGCCCAAACCACAGGGTCTTAGCGCCACCTGGTGGCCACGGGGGATGCATCAAGTGGGGATGCTTGTGTCCACGTTCCTCTTGGTTAAAGAAATGGGGGCGAGAGAGAAGGGAGGGCACAGTGGAGACTAGAAGCAGAGCGGGGAAACCACAGGAACCTTCCCGCGGCCATGTGTGGGGTCTCCAGTTACTGAGAGATTACTGAAAGAACTCGGAGACGTTCCTTATTTAGGAAACCTAAACAAAACCAACAAAACAGAAAATACTAACCTTTTACACATCAAAAGCCTTTTAGAAATTACTAAAATAACTCGATAATAAATTTTTTTCAAATCACCTAAAACGGCCTTTACCAGAGTGCACTTTTATCCAACATTAACACTTACCACTCTCAAGGAGACGAGGAGGCAGCCAGAAAAAGCCCTTGGCCCACCAAGGGGAGGAAAATTGGGGCTGAGTTTTCTTCATTTCCGGGCCATTTGTTAAAATAGATGTGAATTTGGAGACACCGTGGCCAGTTCTGTGGGTCTTCCTGTGCCTTGACAATCTTTGCTGTCATCACGGTGCACACCTGGCTAGATCTGGTTTATATCCGGACACTATAACCTTCTCTCCAATGTCACGTCACTATTGAATTCCTTAAAGCATTTTGAAAGCCTGCTTTCCAATTTTTCAGAAATTGTTATTGGAACTGAAACACTTGATATATTTTCACAAACTGAATCCACTGCACTGGCAGCCAGACTAAGCGGGAGTCATGACCAGTATCTGCCACTCAACCCCTGCGCACGTGGTCAGTCTTCATCATCCCAAAGGTAGCCTTTCCCACCACTTCTGATGGCATGGATTCATTTTTGTCCTTTAAAACTTGAATTTATAGATCACGTGTCCTTTTGTGTCTGGCTAAGTCCGTAAAATTTGTTCTAATCATTGGTCGATTTGTAGGTCACTAATTCACATTGTTGATTATTCTGTTTAATGACTATTCAATATTTACTTACCTATTCTTTGTTAACGGGCATGATGTGAATATTGTAGGGGTTAACTAATGAAGGTGCTGCTGTGAACATTCTTGTCCGTGACTTTTGGAGACCATATATGGAAGACTTTTTGTTGCAGCTGAACCATGAATAGATACGTTAAACCATAGGATGCGCTTACGTGGATCTTTAAACTTCCAAACCACTTGCCCAGATTGTCCCAAGGCACACATCCTGGGTCATTCGACAGCTCCAACACTTAAGCCAAACAAAATTGACCGAATTTTCTGTTTTCTGTCACTCGAGTTAGCAGAATACACATCCTTCCCAGCTGTCTGGAGACGGACATAAACCATGACGTTGGATCTGGGCTGTGAGTCAGGGCTGCAGTAGCAGGGTTTCTGACCTTGACCGTGGAAAGGGGAACTCACACTTTCTTAGGTTGCCCCACACCTTTGTCACAAACAATAGGCATCCTGTGTCCATTTGTCCTTCAACTTGTAGGTCAGTCTTTTCTTTTTTTCTTTAAATTGTGGTAAAATACGTATAAAGATTTACCATTTTAACGATTTTTGAGTATATAATTCAGTGGCATTAAGTACATTCACATTGTTGGACAACCATCACCACTATCCAAAATTCAGAATGTTCTCAGCATCCCAAACTCCCCGATGACTCCTTCCCCAGCCCCCAGTTACTTCTACTTTCTGTCTCTTTGGATTTGATCACTACTTGTACCTCATGTAAGTGGAATCCCATGGTATTTGTCCTTCTGGGTTGGCTGAATCACTTGGCACAGTGATTTCAAGGTCTATCCCTGTTGTAATTTAATCTGTCAGAATTGCATTTTTTTCAGGCTGCACCTCTATACCACATTTTGTCTATCCATTCGTCTGTTGATGGACATTTGGGGTTGTTTCTACCTTTTGATTGCAAATGATGCTGAGTATCTCACCCCCCGCTGCTTTCAACGATTTGGGCTATATACCTAGGAGAGGGTTTTCTGGCTTGTATGGTTAATTCTGTGTTTAACCTTTTGAGGACCTGCTGAGCTGTTTTCCACTGTGGAAATTTTATACCATTTACACCCCTGTGGGCAATGCACAGGGATTGTGGCTTCTTCATATCCTTGACACCATTATTACTTTGTAAACAGCCATCCTAACAGGGGTCACGTGACATCTCATGGTCATTTCCATTTCATCAGTCCTTCCTGCCTAGTGATGTTGAACATTTTTCACAGGCTTATTGGCCAACTGAAGGTCTTCTTTGGAGAAATGTCTATTCAATCCTTTGCCCAATGACTAATGGGGATCATTTGTTTCCGTCTGTTACTTTTTAAATTTGAGAAATAATCCACGGTGACTTTGACGCAGGATTTTAAACAGTACGTATCTACCGGCATCCTTCCCCGTGTCCAGCCCTCACGCGGCCTCTGGGGTGAAGCCCTTGCTCCGGAAGCCGCACTCAGGCTGCATCACTTCCCTCCTCCCGCAGACACCAGGCCTTCGTCAGCGCTCCACTTGCCCAGATGTCCTTCCCTTCGTCCTTCTCCACCCAACTAATTCTAGTCATGCTTTAAGATTCAGCTCAGGGCCATTTCTCCAATCCTCCTCCCAAGCGGGCCAGGCTGACCCTGGTGGCGCTCCCGCATTTACCCCACCCGGCAGAGGTCTCTGCATCTGCCCCCTGAGACAGAGCTCCTGGGGTCTGTCTCCCTCCCCGGACGCCATCTGTCTTGGAGAGGGTGCGCCTTTGTCATCCGCCTGCGGCAATACCTGGCACGGAAGAAGAGCTCAGTGCCTAACAGAACTCGACTCTTGATTCATAGAAACTGCTACCAGAAAGGCTATTTTGTCAGGAACGCATGGCAGTACCTGTTTCGCTGCACCCTCGCCTGCGCTGGGAATTACAGTATTTGCGGCCAGGCCTGGGGACGGGGCTCAGGGCAGCATGGCCCAGGGAGCGATGGCCCAAGTGGGACTTGGGAACCAGGGCTGGGGCACAGGGCAGAGGAGGATGCTTTGGTGCTGGGGGGACAAAGCTGCGCCCCGACTGAGGGTGGGGCTCAGAGCAGGCACAGCTCCGGCCCCGTACGTGGTGAGGCACTGTCGTGCCCCAAGCGTCCCCATCCTGGGGGACGGAGCACAGCAATGACCAGAGCCCCCGGGGGCAGGTCTGTGCAGCAACCACTCTGTCAGCTGGCTCAGCTTTGGTGCAGACTGTGGGAGACCTTGGCAGCAAAGGCTAATAATGTGCCCCGAGGTGAGGTTGTCCTCCTTTCCCTTTCTGGTGGGCTGAGGCTCATCTGACGGACCGGACGCCGAGCTGCTCTGGACCGGGGATGGGGCTACACTGGTAAACGCTTCCCAGATCTTCTTATGGCTGTCCTTGGGTTTTGAACTCTGCAAGGTTGTTGCTGCTGCTCTGCCATAATCCAAAGCTTTCCCAGAGCTATTTTTGCCAGTTTGTAGTTGTTTATTGTTTTTGTGGGAGAGATGAGCATTGGGCCCTCCTACCCCTCCACCTTGCAGATGTCACCCCTCAGGTTTTCCTTTCTAGAGTTATTTTTTCTCACACTCAGAGATGGGCATGGTCATGTAAGAAGTTAAATCTAGTCTTCTCATCTCCAAAAGGAAAACAGAATTTCAAAGAAAACAGTTCCCCAATCTTGCCATCTATAATGTTACAATGATTTTCAGAGGCAGCTGCTTGTGTGACAGCAATAACACGCGGTTTCTCCCAGGGCCCATCACAATGAACTTGTGTCTAGGTTTCAGTGCGTGTTACTGGGGGACTGTCCACAGGAAAGGAAAACCACCCTTGGAGCTGTCGCCGCTTTAAACATCTCTGGAAAATGTGCTTAGTTTACCAAGAAAAGGTCCAAGCCGACTGACCAGCTTCAGAGCCGTGGCCACCTTGGGAGCCCCGACCGCCTGAGAGGTGCCTGTCTCCTCTCCCAGAGGTCAGCCCCTCTTCCCTCAGCACTGTAGCTAAGGCCTTGGGGGGACAGGCGGTGGGACACCCTTGAAGACACGAGCTCATCTGTCACAGGTTAGGAATATTAACTGAACAGATTATCTGCACTCTTGTATGCTCATTACTGTGCATCTGTGACCATTCCTGTCACCTCGCTCCGGGTTCTCAGATGACCCACGGGAACCAAGTTTCTTTACCCCACTGGTGTCTCGTGACACTATAGTTGCACACGGACCAAACCTCCCAAATAAGAAAACAGGTGCTCAAATCCTTTGAAGACTTCCTCTGCAGGACAAGTGTAAGACCTGGAGACTCTGAAGCACAGAAGATGTTGAATGTGGAACCATCTCCAGAACTGGTTCCGGAGTTCCCAGCTCCAAGAGAAAGCCATTTGAGGACATGAGTTTCCCTTACCCACTGCTCACTGACCCTCCCTGTCACCATACCCAGCCCAGTCCTAGTTCTCCGAGTACATCAGCCTGAACTACGGCAAGGAGAACGATCACCGAGTTTCTAGTCTTTTCCGTGGAGGAAAGCAATCTCTGGGTGATCACTGTGCTGAACTGATTAATATCACTACATTTAAAATGCAAAGGTAGCTTTAACTCAGTTTATTAGTTCCTAAAGCCAAACTGCGCAGCTCTTCTTTGGGGAAAACTGCAGCCCAGAGAAAGGTCACCAACTGTTGACTCATGACCACATATAGACGGAAGAGTTCTGAAAACTCTGGATTAAACGAAAAGAACTGTAGTTGATCTGTACCAATCTGCACTGCATTTAGTGAAGAGATTTTCACTGCATTTAGTGAAAATTTAGGGATTTTCACATTTTAAAAATTATTTTAATTAAAACATTAGAAATCAAATTATCAAATTATGACTGAGGTGAAAAAGTTACATTTCTTCCTGCAGCACCCAGGCAGTGAGAACCCTTAGATTTCAGAACAGCGGGATTCAATGATAGGCTGACCGCAATCAAGTCTGAAATTCAAAAGAGAAACCAATGAGAAGACTTTGATAGAAGTAACTGTGATACAACATCTAATATTAAAATGGAAAAGCTACTTTAAATAATAAAATAACTGCAACATTAATGATAAATTAATGAAAACATTAAGTTTAAATTATAATGAAATAGTCTAAGGGTGTAAGTATCAATATCAATAACATTATTTATATAATCTGTGCTTAGACTACTAATACTGAATTATGCAGTAATTCCTGAAAGTAATTATACCTTATTAATACCAAATTATGAAGTAATACTAATATATTCTACATTACTAACTTATTAGTCTGATATAATACTTAATGTCAATAAAATTTTAACGGAATGTTTTCTAAGTTTCCCAGAAATATTTATATAGAAGTTGTGTGAGGTATTGTTTGGCCAACAAAGAAAACAATGTTTAAAGTGTTGGCATTTTCCAGTTAATGATTTTTTTAAGTATTTGTTTAGAGAAGTTTTAGGCTTACCACAAAATTGAGAGAAAGGTACAGATATTTTTCATCTATTGCCTGACTCTATACATGCACAGCACCCCCCCCCTTATCAACACCATTTGCCAGAGGGGTACGTCTTTTGTTTTTTACCAAGGATAGCCCTACACTGACACATCATCACCCAGAGTCCACAGTTTACCTCACGGTCACTCTTGGTTGTACATTCTATGGGTTTGGACAAATGTATAATGACATAGATCCATCGTATAACATCATTCAGAATATTTTCACTGCACTAAAAATCCTCAGTGCTGATCAAATTTTTAAAAACTGTGTATTTGCAAAAAAAAAAAAAAAAAGGAATACCACGAAGTTCTATTTTAATGTCCTTTCATTTTCCACATAATAAAATCATTATTATTCACTTTACATTAATGAAGAATTCCTAATATTGATTCATGTTCTCACATGAAGTGTTAAGTGGTTTGCACTATGGCATACTGTAAATATATCATTTTCTGCTAAAGAGCAGTTTATTTGAATATTCAAATAACTACCCACTAAACTATTTTAATTGAAAACATTCAGCCTATGCCATAAAATATTTGCTGTGTTTATACTAATTTCAAATTTCATATTAATTGCTTGCATCTCAATGTAATTTATACATTATGCCATTTTAATTGTTTTAGAAGTTTCCTCTGAACATTCACAGTTCTGTAGTGTTTGAGTGAGCCCAGCATGAAATGTGGCTAGATGACAGACCCTAAGATAGAGCTTAAAACAGAATTATTTTACTCTCTGCATGACTGGAACATAAGAATCTCCATATTTCATATGAACCAGCAATATACATCACGCATAAGTTACGAGACTCATCTATGTTTTTACATTACCCTAGTTCTCTAAAAACCAAGATGTAATAGATTTCCAACATCAACTTTTAATATGTTTTTAAAATATGGTGATTCCTATATAATAGTGGCAATAACAAAATACCATTGTGTTCCTGTATTATGCTAGAGTGATCATTCAACAGGATTTAGTACTTACTCATATCTTCCCCTTGTTATTCTCCTGAATCAAATTAAAAAGCCAGAGGAGTCTGGGAAATAGAAAGGAGGTCTGTCTACTTAGAGGAGAAAATTGCCACTGAGCCCCAAAAAGCAGGAGAAAAACTAGTTCCGTGAAGATAAATGTAAATCCTACAGACTTTTCTGTAGGAGACTCAGCCCAGCAAGCTCAGAGGAGAGTGACTCCCAAGTCAACCTAGCATCCCAGGTACGTGACGTGGACATGCCCACGAGCACACCGGCTCCTCTGCTCTCTCCAGTCAGGGCCGATGTGCAGTGTCCTTTCATTCTGTTACATCATGTACAGTTTACCCATCAATTTTCAGAGTAAAAGCCAAGGTTTTTAGTTTTTATTTTGACTACTTTTCACTGTCATGAATGTTCCATACAAAATGATTTTCATGGAAGAAATCTTTATCAATTCACTTACTATTTGGAATATTCTCAAATGTAACATGGGGGGGGGCACTGTGACACACTGAGTGTAGCTCACTGCTCAGCCTTTCTACTTCCCACCCTCTCCAAGCTGGCATCTGGCAGTGACAAAGTCGCAACACCAGCCTTAAATCCCACAGCACCGGCATTTCAGGCAGTTGTTCGGGACTGAGCTGGTGCACAGAGCTGGCAGAGCAGAGCTGGAAGGCAGGAGCAAAAACGTGCTCTTTTTTAAAACAATTTTTAATGTTTTTATTTTTGAGAGAAAGAGAGACAGAGCACGAGTGGGGGAGGGTCAGAGAGAGGAGGACACACAGAATCCGAAGCAGATTCCAGGCTCTGAGCTGTCAGCACAGAGCCAGACGCAGGGCTAGAACCAATGCACTAGGAGATGATGACATGAGCCGCAGTCGGACGTTTAACAGGCTGAGCCCCCAGGCACCTCTCAAACATGTGTTCTTGACGCAAGGGAAGGTGAGGGCCACCAGGGAGGGATCATCCCTAAGAAGAACAGACCACGGCTCACTGGCTGCCTGGACACTGGCTCATCCCTTTGCCGAAGGTCACTGTTACCCCAAGGCCAGCTCCCCTACCCTTCAGTCAAGCTTACATGGCTCCATTATCTTCTGCCAGGTTTCATTCCACTTCTGTTTTTACCAGAGACCTAGAGTCCAGAACGAATAGCCTGAATGTTCCAGCTCACCTCTGCCCCTGCTTCTCTCTAAATTGTATGAGCAGGAAGCAAACCATGCCATCCCCAGACTGGTCTGGACCCTCAGCCAGGTCGTGGTGTGCTCCTGGTGAACATAACCAATCACGCAGAACAGCAACATCATCTCAGGCCGTTATGTGACAAACCTTGATGACAGATCAAGAGGAAGACAATTCCACCCAGCTGTCATGTCCAGACACAAACTAGAGACATCATCCAAGCCACAAAATACCAACTCCTTACCCCTCTCAGCCTATATAAGTGATCGCTGCTTCTTTACAAGATACAGCTGTAGTCTTATTCTATGCATACCTCCAGAGAGAGAAGGTTTCATAAGACACCAGTTAAACAATTATCCCTGCTTTCTGACAGAAAATATCTAGATCTTCTTCTAACTTTTAACTGCCCCCCGAAATCAACTAACACAAGTGAAAATCAGCTCGTTCTAAGACCTTCTTATTGAGAATTTCCAAAGTTCCATTTTGAAACTTGTCTCTAAATGAAAGGAGTGACGAATCCAATTTTTGTTCAATTGCAGGCACGTTTCGGACAGTCTTTAGCTGGAGGTCACGGACAGCTGTGTATAAAGTATGAACATCTGCATGTGCGTAAAGGCATACACACTTTATTTTACAAACCCGGATCTGTGTTCTCAATGTTTAAACACACTATCACAATGCACGGTCAGTAAGCTGAGCTGAATGCCCCCCATGAGGACTGGCACAAAGACTGCCAGCCGTCGTGGGGCCACGATAAGCTGCTGGTTGTGGACGTGTGCGTGGGCAGTGGCGCAAAAACGTGGAATGGAGAATTTGCCATCATTAGTTGAAGCCCTGGAGCGACAGGAGCAAAGAAAAGGTGTTCACGGCCGTGTGTGTGCCACAGGTCCCCATCCATCAAGGCACTACTCAGTGAGGCAGATGAAGGGGTATCACGGTGTCAGGAGGCCCGGAAGAAACTGAGCTCTTGCGAGGCTGTGGCCCCTGCCCGTGGGTCTTCACTCCCCACCCACGGTCCTCTGTTAGGTTTCCTGCCTGACGTCAAGTGTGCGACAACCCATCTGCAGCTGTGGAGTCTGGGATGGGATTCTCACAGAGCCAAGAATGGGAACCGTGAGGCAGATGCTCTTGGCTGAGGTGACGGATGGCTCAGTGAGTCAAATTTCAATCAGGCTGTTCCACAGGCTCCGCTTGCACCCGCATCACATCTCTGCAGAATTCAAGGTGCACCTTCCACGAGAGAACAGCCGAAAGGTGTGTCATGACTGCCTCTACATTTGGTAGCCATGCACACAAAAGATGCCAGTCTCTTAAGCAACTTCCCGCCAAATCCCACACATCCCGGTATTACGACCTTGCTCTCTGGTGCTGAGTCCCCCTGTGGCCAACACCTAAAGGAAACAGGCCAGCGAAAGGAGTTCAGGGTTGCTCCTGTTTTACTCACCCCTCTCATTCCTGAGGAGGAGCCCCAGAGAAAAGTCCGATGCAATGACTTCAAGGAGAGAAGGAACTCTTCCGGGAGCGCTGGAGCAAACTCCCAAGATGAGGAGGGCAAGGCCGGGTGCACAGGGGCCAAGCCTGCTGCCCTCAGGTTCCTCAGCCCCACTGCTTTGTCTGCAGCCGCGGGGACGCTCTGTGTCCTGCTGAGCTCTCTCGTCTCCCAGGTCACAGGTCACCCCCAGGATTCGGGTTCTGTAGCTGGTGTCATCCTTTTCAACTGGGATACGATTCACGTTCCATAAAATTCACCCTTTAAACTGTGACTTTCTTTTAGCATATTCACTAAGCTGTGAAGCCATCACCAATTACAAAACATTTTTATCATCTGCCAAGAATCCCCATCCTCATTAGCAGACACTCTGCATCCCCCCTCCTCCCTGTCACTGGCAACCACTACTCCACTTTGTTTCCGTGGACCTGCCTCCTCTGGGTATTTCATAGAAATAGATTTACATGAGAAGTATCTTTCGTGTCTGTCCTCTTTCACTTAATAGAAAGCTTTCAAGGTTCATCAGTGTAAGAGCATGTATTTAGCATTTCATCCTTTCTCAAATAGCTGAGTAACATTCCACTGTTCAAGTATGGCACGTTTTGCTTTTTCATTCAACTTATGGGCATTTAGGTTGTTTCCACTTTTCAGCTATTATGAAAACTGCTAAGAACACTCACACGTACATTTTTGCATGAACCTATGTTCTCATTTATGGATAGGTCAGCAGAAGCTGAAATGCTGAGTATATGGTAACTCTATCTTCTTGAAGGACAGCCAGGCTGTATTCCAAATGTGACATTCCCACTTGGAAAGGATGAGAGTTCAATGTTCCATATCCTCTCACTTTCCACCGTCTTTGCATGAACCATCCTAGTGGCAGTGCGGTGCTACCCCTTTACAGTTTTGATTTGCATTTCCCTAATGACCATTGACTTCGAGGATCTTCTTGTTATTCCTACTGGTTGCTTTTATATCTTCCTTGCAAAAGATCTATTCAAGTTTTTTGCCCATTTTTAATTTTGATTTCTAGATAATTTTTGAGTTGTACAAATTCTTTATGCATTCTGGATACTACTCTCTCTTCAGATCTCTGATTTGCAACTAATTTTTTCCCCTTGTGTGGGATGTCTTTCAACTTTATTAGCGTCCTTGGAAGCACATTTTCATTTTGATGAAGTCCAATTTATCAGTTTTATTTGGTTGCACATGCTTATGATACTGCCTAATCTGAGAACACAAATATATGTATTTTTAAGTTTATTTTTTTTAAGTCATCTCTACACCCATTGTGGGGCTCAAACTCATGACCTCGAGATCAAGTCACATGCTCTTCTGAGCCCACCACGTGCTCCCAAGAACACAAATTTTTATGTCTTTGTTTTCTTCTAAGAGTTTTGTGATGTTAGCTCTTATATTTAGCTATTTTACCCATGTGAGGGCTTTTTTTTTTTTTTTTTTGCATATTAGGTAGGAGTACAATTTCTTTTCTTTGTATGTGGATGTCCAGTTACTTCAGGACCATTTATTAAAATAACTATATTGTTGGAACCCCTATCAAAAATAAATTGACTATAAATGTGAGGATTTACTTCTGAACTCTTAATTCTAGCCCATTAATCTAGAAGTCTATTCATACTCCAGCACTAGAGTCTTGATTAATGTCTCTTTGTGGTAAGATGTGAAAGTGGGATGTGTGAACACTCTAATTTTTTTTTTTCTTTCAAGGCTGCTTTTTCTGGGTCCTTGGATCTCCACGTGCATTTCATGGTCAGCTGCAACTGTGATAAAGATTACACTGAATCTGTAGGTCTGGGCGTGCTGCCATCTGATATTAAATCTTCCAACCCATAATCACTTTCAATTAGGCCATTTAAATATTTCATGGTCTATTTCATTTCTTTCAAAATATTTTGAGTACAGATCTACCTGTGTTAAATGTATTTTAAGCATTCCATTCTTTTGGTACTAACATAAATGTTATTAATTTTCCGCTCTCTAGGATTCAGTTCTGGCTCATGCATTGCTTTTTAGCTGTCTTAGCTTGCTACTTTCCTCAGCTTTGTCTTCTATGAAACTCATTTGTGTAGAGTATGAGCCACTTGTTCACCAGAATTCCCCAAAACGGTGTTTCCTTCCATGTTCTAATGGTGGGATTTAGTTTACGTGGTATTATTCTTTTTGTTTTCATTTTTTAGGAACACTCCACAAGTGACGTTTAGTCTTTCTCAGTGATTTACACCAGGAACCACATGATGTCAATGTTTTTCATTATGATGTCAATTATTTTTCATCGATGTTTCAGTTACATGCTTAAAGTGTTTACCTAACATTAACCTTTTTCACTAAGGTAGTTTCAAGTGGTGTTTTTCCTACCATTCCCTCTGCATTTTTTAGCCAGTATTCTACTGTGATGTTTCACTTCCTGCCACATATGAAGACACGTATGTATATGTGTATGAATATGTTAATCTTTCAATGTGCTAAAAAAATCCATTATTTTTGTTTTTTATTTTGATGATATGGTTGTCCCAAATGTGGCCATAGGAGCCCCTTCAGTCTGCCCCCTATTTCCTTTTCACCTGTCCACTCTCCTTTTGTACCTCCTTACTTTCCAGCAAAAGATACCTTAGACTCATCTGTACTTTCTCTACTCAATACCAATCTTGCATTTGCCCACCTCAATCAACCCCTTCTCCAAGAAAGCCTAGCTCCAATTAGTGAGAAGGAAATTTAGAAACCAGTAATTGAGTGATATTTGTCATTGCAACTGAGGTGTCCCTCCCTACTTCTAGGCCCTTTCAGGGCACAGGACACATGTCTGCACACATGCACAAGAACACAGATTGTCAATTCATGATAATTAAGTCTAATTCCAATCCAAATGCCCTGAAACTTATCTTCTCCTTTCTCAAGTATCTGTATCTCCATTTTCTATTACCAGGTAAACTTTTGGCTGAAAAACACCTAAATATATTTAATCGCATACTCAGTCATACATTAAAAATAAAAACTTTAAAAACTGCTACACTCACACCACTGAAAAAAATCATCAAATCAAGTAGGCATTAAGAATAATTTGCAAGTATTGTTGTATTTCACTTGAGTGTATAAAAACACTGTGCTCAAAAATTACTTGAATTTGGGTATTTTTTTAATTTATTTTCTATGATTATGGTAGTTATTTGATAAAAAGTTAGGCTCGTTTGTTTTCCAATTTTTCCCCACTCGTCCTTTTCACTTAATTTCCTTGCTGGTACAGCAAACGTTCCCAAACCAAGCTTCCAAACAGAAGTGTTCTCAGAAGTGTCTTCCTCCTCCTCCCACTTCCTCGATACTCCTCTCCACTCCCTATATTTTACTTTTATTAATTATCCTCCCTTCACTTTTTCTTTTTTTTTTTTTTTTTTTAAATTTTTTTTTCAACGTTTTTTTTTTTTTTTTGGGACAGAGAGAGACAGAGCATGAACGGGGGAGGGGCAGAGAGAGAGGGAGACACAGAATCGGAAACAGGCTCCAGGCTCCGAGCCATCAGCCCAGAGCCTGATGCGGGGCTCGAACTCACGGACCGCGAGATCGTGACCTGGCTGAAGTCGGACGCCCAACCGACTGCGCCACCCAGGCGCCCCATCCCTTCACTTTTTCAAGACCAGCAGCAGACTGTCTCTGGCTTCACGTCTCTCTGACATGCTGTTTCTGACCTGCAGATCTTGTTCAAAAAGGCTCACCTGATTAGGTTATGCTTATTCAGGAGAAACGTCCTTGGGATCACCTTGTAGACAACCAATTCGAGATCTTAACCACATCTGCAAAACCCCTTCCCCACTGCCACATGATGAGAATGATATTCTATCACATTCAAAGGTCCAGAACAGAAGCAAAGGAAAGAAATTATATAGGTGGGAACACTAGCGGGTATAATCTTGGGGGCAAACTTTGAATACTGCCTCAAAATTACTGTTGATCCTCTTCCAACCCAGAGAGTCTGAGGCTGTAATATATAAGGAATAACCGCTTAGGGGTTTAGCAGAAAGTGCTGGGAGAGAAGAAAAAGACTTCGATTCCACCCAGACCATCTACCATGGTCCCAATCCCTCACCTCAGAGCTGGACCCCTATTTCCCCTCAGTGTATCCCATACTCCCCCATCCTATCCTTTAACCTACATTAACCCTCCCTACCTGGACCCTCTTTCTGAGACCTGTGCACACCGTGGATCACCAATACCTGTCCCAACGCGCTGCTCTGGTCACTTCCAGTGGCTTGGCCTATGACCTTGAGTCTACCTGGAGATTCCCTCTTGTGCATCCTCATTCAGTAACTTGGCTCTTACGCCTTTCCCTCTTTTCTGCTTTCGTCAACACCTAAGGCCACCAAATGCTCCCTTCAATCTACCCTGCTCCAACATCACCTGGCACCTCATATGCCAGCCATGCACCTATAGCTGCCTCCTCACCCGCTTGTACTCACTTCTCCCTCTGCCCATGTTTATCCTACCCCAACCGGGCCCTGGTCTCCTGGCCTCACATCCCCACTCTCTCCTCCTCTGTTCTGTTCGAGGTAAGAATGACTGTGGCTGTGCAAGTAGGAAAATGTGGACAGGTTGGACATTTTAAAAAGAGGAGTACTGTTTTAACACTGGACTTTATTCACAAACCAAATGTTTATTCTTGCATGTTTGTATTAATTTTTACCATGTACATGTATTTTTAAACCTGGATTTATTTCTGAGCAGCAGGCATAAGTTTATTAGAGTATAAGATTAGAAAAGAAGAATAAAAGGAAAGTTCTCTTTATAGAGAGGGGACATTCAAAAGTGAATGCCCCTCAACACTGATACATGTAAATCACATTATTTTCTATTATGATCTTTCAGCGTATTTAGGTTATTTTATGATTGACTCATGTCTGTAATTATGGTCAAAGCTGCATAAAAATATAAAGTGAACAACATATTAGCCTTTTGAGGAACAATTTTTACTAATTTCAAGTACTGATCTATTGAAAGGATTTAATTTTTATTGTTACAAATTCTTCATTAAACATTCATGGATCACAACACAAATCTCTATTTTCATCTTACATTGTTTGTAATAGGCCATCTGGCAAAGGTCTGAATACTCTGATGAAGTGTGGGTTATAGGTTTCTCTAGGTAGAGTTTTTTTGTAGTCTCTGCCGTAGCATTTGCTCATGGCGCTTAAAGAACAGATTGCGTGTGATGGCACGTTGTGAAGGCACAGTGACTGTGTGCATACAGTTCTCCCTCTGTGAGCTCTCTGGGGTGGTTAGAGTGGAGTACAAAGGCAGTCCTGCCTCACATTTATCATACGGGTTCTTTCATGCGAACTGAGGTCAGAGACTGATGAAGGCTTTTCCATTCTATGTGATTATTTTAACTAAAGGGTAAGACGTTTACCTAGACTTTGGCCACATTCATTTCATACACAGGGCTCCTCTCTGGTGTAAAATTACTCATGCTGTTTAAGGTGACAATTTTGACGAAAAAATTCCTATTAGTTCTCTTCAGTTTGACTTCTTTTATGTTGACTGAAGGAGGAAGGATGATAGAAACTTTTTCCATATTTATCACAGATGTGGGCTTTCTCTCCCCTGTGACTTATTTTGTGTGAATAGAAGTTAGCATTCTGGCTGGAGTGTTTCCTATATTTGTTGTATTTATCGGGTTTCTCTCCTCTGTGGGTTCTCTGGTGTATATAAACTGAAGTGATCCAATGGAACCCTTTCCCACATTCTTTACATGTATAAGGTTTCTTTCCTGTGTGGATTTCTTTGGTGTGAGTCAAACTTAGCCTTCTGGCTGAAGCATTTCCCACATTCATTACATTTGTAGGGTTTGTCTCCAGTGTGTGTCCTTTTGTGCACAGAAAGCGAAGTCCTCTGGCAGAATTCCTTCCCACCTTCCTTACATTTATAGGGCTCCCCCCTCCCCACACACCACCATGTGATTTAGCACATACTGAGTCACCATGGATCTGTAAGGGAAAACTTCCCCACATTCATCATATTCATAGGTATCCTTTTTAGTGTGAAATCTCCGCTGTTCGAAGATGAGAGGCTGTTAAAGAATTTCTCACATACACTCGTTAATTCTTTTCTCTACACACGACTCCTACTTTGACCATGCATGCAGTGAACATCTCCTGTTAAAATCTTCCCTGTGTTAGTTATACAGGCAATGCCTATTATTTTCTGCAATACAAAGAGATTTCCTTTTTCATAACATCTCAACTGCAGAGATATCAGATTTATTTGAAAGATTTCATTAGTTTCAAAGACTAGATGCATGAGCCATGTTTATGTTTGTCCTTTTAGAAGAACTCAGGTGGTGTCTTTGAGCAATACCTTAATTTTTTCCCTAATTTCAAACTACCCAAAGCTCTCTGCTGGGCAGCATTTACTCAAATCACAGTTGTGTGCTGCATTCTAAAATCTGTCAGTCCCATATCATTAATGTTCAGGGAGGGTTCACCCCCTTGAAACTTACCACTGACATGCAATTAGATGGGTCCTTCCTGCAGACATCTTCTTGCCTCATAAGGCTACTTTTTCTGTCTAAAATAATGTAAATAAAATGAACTGCTAGTGTGCCTTAGAGGAAGAAAACTGTTGAAAACATGCAAGGCCTGTGTATGTTTCAAATACTGACTCTTCCACAGGGGAAAAATGTGAAAAGAAGGAATATATCAGTGAGTTGAAAGGCATTTCAGGTAAGTGAAAACTATCAAGGGTTTTCAGGACATAAGATATCTGCTGTTGACATTTCCCTGTCCTGCTCTCCCTGTATCAGGATCTTCCCAGTGCTGAGCACACACAAGCCTGGAGCTCACCTGGAATCACGCCTTGGGGAAATCCTCTCCCTTCCCTCCACAGCTCCACTCCTTGCTGCAACTGGGAAATCACATCTGATTTGCAAACTTGATACCCTGTTTGTGGGGAGTAAAAGACATACCGATTTTAGATCCTGTACAGAGAAACATGAATGATCTTTAATTTCAGGACAGGATACCAAGGAAGAACAAGGTGAACAACAAAGGAGAGCCCAGGGAAGAGCACCTTGAACACTGAAAATACTAAGGTCCTTCACCATAGCAAGAAGAACATCGTGACACCATGCCAACACAGGGAGATTTTCTTGTTGCTGATTTGCAGGACCAAGATCAAAGACAGAGTGAAGAATCTTTAGTGTTTTTCAACAAAGGAGAAATTACATGTTCCCACAGTAGAGTTAAATTAATTTTGAAAAATAAGATAAAAACAGAGAAGGAGGCAAACTATAAGAGACTCTTAAATACAGGAAACAAACAGAGTTGCTGGAGGAGAGTGGGGGTGGTGGTGGTAGACTCAGTGGGTAATGGGCATTGAGGAGGGCACTTGTTGGGATGAGCACTGTTGTATGTAAGTGATGAAAAACTGGGTTCTACTCCTGAAACCAGTATTACACTGTATGTTAATTAACTTGAATTTAAATAAATAAATTAAAAATAAATAAAACAAGTACACAGAAGCTTCACCAGAACAACTTAATTTCTCTCTGAAAATAGGTAAAAGGCTAATAAAACATCGGGCACCTGAGTGGCTCAGTTGGTTAAGCGTCTGACTTAACTCAGGTCATGATCTCATGGTTTGTGAGTTCAAGCCCCACATCGGGATCTATGCTGACAGCTCAGAGCCCACTTTGGCTCCTCTGTGCCCTCCTCTCTCTGCCCTTCCTCTGCTTGCTCTCTCTCTCAAAAATAAACATTAAAAAAATAAGTAATAGGTATAATTTCCACAAACGGATTTTTAACTACCAGTTGACCATATAGAAAACAGTTATTTAGTAATATTTAGTGCTTTCATTCACTTAAAACATTCATTGAATTCCCAGCAGAGTCCTGGGCATTTACAGACCTAGAAGCAAGAAAGGCACAAAAGAGGGGTCAGGAAAACTATATTCTTTTGGGGTGACAAAATAGGTGTAGGTAAGTATAAGAAAAAACAAATTACATTCAAATAGTGTTAAGAACCATGAAAGAATCTGAATGAGGGCTGAGAGGGGAGGGATTAAGTGAAAGCTGGATACTTGCTGAATAAATTTATCAGTGTTGACAGACTCACCCACAGACACCAGATGACCAATGTTCTCCAGCATCACATCTCTGTACAGCTTCCTCTGGGATGCGTCCAGCAGGGCCCACTCTTCCTGGGTGAAGTCTACAGCTATATCCTTGAAGGTCACAGATTCCTAAAACATCAGAGACATTTTGGTGCAGCCAGGGCCTTCCCTATCAGGGGAGTATGCTGGACATGACAGTGCCGGAGATGAGTGGCTGTATACACAGAAACGTCAAAATCTGCCTGGAGTTCTAGTCACATGTTTCTCTATGCTGCCTCGTCATGTGTCTTTCACACACACTCACACTTTGTAAACATAACTTCATTACAAATGAGTGTCTCATGAGGTGCAGTGGAAATAACCTGGACACAACAGTGTCCACCTTTCTGCAGGACTGAATGGGGCTTCTAACAGAACTTGGACAACCAAGTGTGGCCTCTCTCATCCCTACGCAACCCACATGCTCCTGAGAAGGCATAAGACATACAGTTCATAAGCAAAACCCCAAGGGACCTAAGACTGCTGTACATAAGGAATGTCCTACCCTGACCCTCCTGTGGTAAGGCTGTGCATTTCAATCTTCTCTGGGACCTCCGAGCCTTGGTTATCACTATCCCTCCTGTAACATGATCCTGTCTAAATGCTAATGGGTAAGGGAAGCCTCTCAATTGAACCTGATCTTTCTAGTCCTGCAAAATTTGCTACAGGACCCTAGGTTTAGTTCTATTATAATCCCTCTCAATGCACAACCCAAATTAGGAAAATATTCGCCAGAAATTTGTTTTCAAATTTGAACAAAGTTTAATTACAAAGAGGGAAATTGGTTTGTTTGGAAAAAAAGTGGTAAGGAAAATTTTTCTATGCTTAAGTTATTAAAATGCTCAAGCAGAGTCTAGAAAAACTTTAGTAAGTTTAAAATTGGGGAAAATAAATAAATGATTGTTCATAGCTCTCTTGCCTCCCACCCCTAGTGTCAATGCTGCAGAGCCCTGCTCTGCAGTATCTGAAACCCTGGATGGATGGAACTCCCCTGAAGAAACACCTGCCTCTCTACAGGCCTGTAAACTTCTGCTCATTCTCATTTCTATCACCTGTATCACCACATGCCTAAGCCCACTGCAGACACTAACACACTTAATGAGTGAGTCACTTCTCAACTGAGGCCATGTGATGGATGAGAAGAAACAACTTTTCTCCAAGGACATACTTAAGGGGATGGGGAATGGAATACAGTAGTGCAATACTGGGTAGGGGATTATTTCTTGATCAAACCCGGACCTGCCAAAAGCCTCTCTGAGTCCTGAAGTGTGACTGACATGGGGTGGGGGCACACAGAAGATCCAAGCCATGGAGAGAAATCTGCTCATCCCCCGGAAAAACAGGTGTCCATGAGAAGGAAGAACAAGTACTCACCTGTGGTTGCATGGTCTAGAACTCAGTCACTCCTCTCTTCCTGCGTATTCTCACCAAGGGACAGTCCAGTAACTAAGCAGACAAAGCTGAGGAAAGAGAAAGCACCCACGAGACTTGTCTTTTCCAATACTCCTAGATATGCCCATCTTGCAAATGCAAATCTTCACACGGTAACGACTTCCCCCTCCCCCAACCCGGTTCAACTCACACGTACCTGCAGAGTAAACAAGAACAAACAGGGAAGGGGGCTCTCCTCTCCAAGAATCAACAATAAGAAGTCAATGATAAAGTCAACAATAAAGAAACTATTAATATCCCCGTTATAGAGATAGCAAAAGCATAGGGGTTTCTAGTTTAATTAGACTTGATACTCAGAGGTCTTAATTACATCTCTGGCACCAAAATCCTAGGAGATTCTGACTCCTGTCACATGGAGGTTGTTGTATCCAGAACTAAGGACACCATTTTGGAATTTCATATTTTATCATTCTTGGTGAGGTCCACTAGCATTGTTTTCTAACACCCATCTCAGCTCACGAGAGCCCCATACTCTCCCTCAGTCACCCTGCCTCCTCCACATGTGGGATTCAGGCAGTGTTAGTGCCTCAACCCACCTGTATCACTCACGGCCTTGGACATGTGGCGAAGCAACCATGGAATCTCTTTAAAGTTTGGCTGGAACACTTCAATGACCCAAGCCTTGTTCAAGTGTTCAGTGACTCTGCTATCATGCAAGTCTAGCACATACAACCCCTTGCACAGGAAAGAAGAGGAGTATATATGTCACAATGCTACACGCTACGGATTGCTGCACAATCCCCACAGACCAGATAGGCCCATAAAATATAGACTGAGGGGTTTAGTTTTAGAGGTATCTTATTGACTTCTTGGGGCCTGGAGTTCTAGTTATTTTTATCAACAAGATTATGTCTGCATTTCATGATTTAAGTATATAAAAGAATTTGTCATATCTAAAGTGCTACCTAAAACGATGTTTATAACTAAATATACTGCATCCACATTCACAACACGTCCAGCAAAGGATATGATTAAAACCCACTGATCTTGAGGACCTGGAAAGAGAAAACATCTACCTGTATTAATTGAGACTCTGTGCCAAAGCATAAGAGACTCTTAAAAACTGAGAACAAACTGAGGGTTGATGGGGGTTGGGAGGGTGGGAGGGAGGGAGGGGAGGATGGGTGATGGGCATGGAGGAGGGCACCTTTTGGGATGAGCACTGGGTGTTGTATGGAAACCAATTTGACAATAAATTTCATATATTGAAAAATAAGAGACTCTGTGAGTGGAATTTACATATATCTGCTTACATACATTGAACTTAATACTCAACAATAACTCTGCCTTTACAGATTACTTATACATTTAATGAGTTATATGCACTAGATTCAAAAAACTTTATTTATAGGACAAAACTACATGGCTACAAATTGACAGCTAGAATTTAAAATTAACTCTATATATGAATGTGAAATAACTAAAGAATTTCATCTTGAAGGACACCGGGACCAGTTTTACCTACGTATGTCACCAGTCAGATCAATGACCAGAGAGACTCTTCTCTCAAAACCTCCTCCTTTCAACTTGTTCACATAATTTCTCCCCATGCCCAGGATGTCCTACTACATGGGAACCTCCATCTTAGTGACCCTAATTTCCAAAATTAGCCTCCACCTCTAATTTGTATTGATCAGCGGAACATACACTTACTCATTCCAACATACACACACCAAGACCAACAATTCAAATGCCCTTTAGTTCTTTCCAACATCTACTACTCAAAACTCCAATTGCAGATGACTCCAATATCTCATAGTCTCGTGGCTGCATCTGTCACAGATCAGAAGGAGGTACTGAGCTGGTCTAAATACAGTGTCACAAATCTGCCAAAAGCTTTTTCTAAATATCTAGCACCTGACTTTGGCTTAACAATTGCTCTGCCATGCTTCATGAATGTGTTAATATTACCTGTGCTTTTCTAATCTCACAAAAAAGTCTCACCTTTTTCCTTAGTTTTCAAAAATGGTTTCATTTTATTCTACTTTATTCATTTCATTCTACTGCAGAAATGAAACAGATAATTTGAAGAAATATTTCAGCTCACTGGCAAGAAACCTACAATTATTTCCTGATTCCCAACCCATCAGTATTTCCACTCTTGTAAAAACTGAAAAGTCATCGCTATTCCTAATTAAACCCAACTTCTCCAATTGCATCCCCTTCTTTCCTACTTCCTCAAATATTTTATGTTCTTGATTATAAACCAAATTTCTTTTACCAGTAACCCCTTCATCACTTCCCCATCTATCTCCTTAAACTCATTTAGTCTCACCATTCGTCAAAGAAAAACATCTAAACCAATTTATATCTAGCTGCTGATACACGACCTTTTCCCTTCAAAATGAACCTGAAGAAACATTAAATATTTAGTAACAATTTCTTTACATTCTCTCACTTTGCATTACAAAAATTAGTTCCGATTTCCAAGTTAATAAATCTTGTTAAGATCAGTTATTCCCCCATGATTAAATCCAGTGAGTGTTTCTCGGCCTTTTACTTGGAATCAAAGCAGTACTGGCACATGACCTCTGTTTGGGAACTTTCTTTTTCTAGGCTTTTTTGACAATTCAGATTCCTAACTGCCTTTAAAACAGTCTAGGCACTCCTTCCAGAAGTCCTCTGCAAGGTGTTCCTTGAACAACAGTGTTGAAATATCTCCAGGTTCAATTCTACCCCCTTTCTCTCCTCTTACAATACTGTCTTGGAAATCTCACAACACTCTTTCACTTGCTTCAATTTCTCCCATGGTTATTTCTAAACTGAAAACTAAAAACATACCTAGACTCCACTGCTGTGCTGTAATCCCCACCTGCATGTACTGTACGCATGCAAAAGGAAACAGATTTTGAAATGAAGCCATCAACTCTTCCACAATAAAAATTTCTTGTCTTCTAGTCTTCCAAGTCCAATAACAAATCCACCAGATATCCAAGGATTAATCTTTGACACCACTTTTCAGAACCGCACAACTAAGCACTGCTGTCATCTCTACCCTGAGCACTGTTATCTTTCATTCTACCCTGGTATCTACATATATATGGCCACTTCATACTCGCTAGGTTTCAAATTGAGATTAAATGCCATTTCTTCAGAGACCCCTTCTTTAAACTACTACCTAAGTTCCTTAGGTAGTTTTGCTGCCTTGATAGAACCTGACTTTGCTTCCTTCAGGTTACTCATTAATTTCTTACTATGCATTCATTTATTTATTTGCTCCTTTCTTCATTGCCAAAATTACCTGCAGAAAAATCACCTGCAGCATTTTAAGCAAGGGTCTCTTTGATTATGATTTTTGAATTTACATAAATAAACAGAAATTCCATGTCCTCATCACCTAACCTACCCTCAGATGTGGTACTACAAATGGCCCCTGTCATTATAAACAATCATATTCATAATTAATAATTATGGCAAAATAAAGGAGATTGGATCTGATGGGGGAAATTTTTCTTCAATAGTCACCAGAACCTAAGCACATGGAAAACCTGGGATATTGTGTGGCTACTGAGTATGCCATCACCACAGACCCAAGCTCAGAACTTCACTTACTTTAGGAATAGACATATATTTATTTGTGGACTCACTTTGATATAGTTGGTAACTTCATCAGATTTATGATGCAATGGACAGACCTTGTTTACCTTGGATGTTAATCGAGATAAATATCACCAAAGAATAACTAGTTTAACAAAAAAAAATTCCCCTCTAATTAATTAAATAATTTAGATACAGTTATGAAAAACTGAGTCATTCTTAAACCCTGTTTGTGTTCTAAAGGCACTGAAAGGCCTCACTACATTGTGGGTTTGGGCCTGTTCTGGCAAGTGCTACAGGGAAGTTTACAGCAAGATAATCAGCATTCACCAGTGGGTTTAGCCTACCAAAATAATTCTAGGGCTGCAGGCTTCAATGTGGCAATTCTACTTGTGAGTATTTTACGTGAGGGAAACAAAAACACTAACTCAAAAAGATATATGCCACCCTCATGTTCACTGCAGCATTATTTACAATAACCAAGCCATTGAAGCAAACTTAGTGTCTACCCATGGGTGAATGGATGATAAAGAAAATGCAGTATAGATACACACAATGGAATACTATTCAGCCATTAACAAAAAGGAAATCTTGCCATCTGGGACAATGTAGATGAACCTTACCAGCATTATACTAAGTGGAGTAAGTCAGACAAAGAAAGACAGACCTCACTTATACATGGAATCTTAAAAAACAAAACAAAACAACAAAAACAAAAACAAAAACAAACAAAAAAACCCAAACCCATAGACACAGAGAACAGATTGGTCGTGGCTAGAGGCAGGGGGTAGGAGTGGGCAAAGTGGGTAAAGCTTGTCAAAGGCACGAAATTCCAGTTATAAAGGAAATAAGTAATGGGGATGAAATATACACCATGGTGACTATAGTTAATAATGTTGTATTACACATTTGGAAGTTGCTAAGAACAGATCTTAAAAGTCCTCATTATAAGAAAAAAATCTGGGGGCACCTGGGTGTCTCAGTCGGTCAAGCGTCCGGCTTCCGCTCAGGTCATGATCTCATGGCTCGTGAGTTCGAGCCCTGCGTCCAGCTCTGGGCTGACAGCTCGGAGCCTGGAGCCTGCTTCAGATTCTGTGTCTCCTTCTCTCTCTGCCCCTCCCCTGCTCACATGCTGTCTCTCAAAAAATGAATAAACATTAAAAAAATTTTTTTAAAGAAAAAATCTGTAACTCTGTGATCATTTTGCAATATATACAAATATCAAATTATGTCGTATACCTGAAATCAATATATTGTTACTCTATCAAGTAAAAAAAGAAGTCTGAGAGGAAGGCAGAAAATGAGCTCTAGCCTTGGCTCATCTATACTTCTTTGTCCTTGGTTACATTCCTAAACCTAGAGTGAATCCTTGTTGTCCCCTTACTAGTCAGAACAGGCCCTATTTTTGAGCCTGGAAAGCTCCTTTGCACCTCTAAAGCTAGACTGCAGACCTTTCGTGGCTGTCTTTGGCACCTGGGGGACACCCCACTCCCTGGGCTCGGGGATGCACAGCTGACCCATAAACTGTTGTGGTAAGTAGCTAATTCAGGAACCTGCTCCTGTCACCTTCCTAACTGAGCGCCACCCCACGAGGTTAAACAGGTTAAGTGGCACTTTTGCAAGTACAGCATTATTGCCTTTCTAGAGCACCTTTCTGAGCTGGCAGCTGGTCTCCTGCTGCCTGATTTGAACTTATTTTCAAAAATTGAGAAGCACACTGGGGACATTTCTGAAATTAAAATGGGGGGCGGGCATGCGACGTGTTTATTCTCACACCTCTGATATATTCAAGAATCAGAACATTTTGACGGTTCACTAAGTGCATATTTTTTTAAGGCCTTCCATGCCAAGGGTGCATATTTCAATACAAAGGAAGAGAAAACCAACCCAACGTGCAGCTCTCTGAGGCTATTTAGCTATGTCTTAAGGACTGTAAGTCAATACTACAAAATATTTAAAAATACTAGGACCTATCGGGATAAATGAGCCACAATTTAGAAGTGACGGGAGTAGAAGCACAATGCGTTTCAACGGATTTTTTTTAAAAAAATAAAATTTAGAATTCAGAGGTCTCAGAATATCTCTGCAATAAAGTAGAACAAACCATTCTGAAGAGATGGTAGGCGTCCTATTTTCATTCTAAGGACAACCTTTCCTTTCAAAATCCGTATTTTCCTTCCTTGCCTTTTTGTAAATATTGTATAAATTCGCCAGGGTCCTAGGCTTATTTCAGATCCACGTGTCACAGTGAGGTCCTACAAAAGACGTTTCGGTGACCCGACTTTTACTTAAAATGATCTACGACTGCCGCCGGGTCACGAGAAAACCTCAGTCGTGGCAAGACCTCACCCTGGATACGGGATAAGCTGTTTTAAGGGCATTGTTTTAAAATACAGACACGGCAACTTCCTTGAGAGCCTGGAAAGTCCAATTATCATCAATTCTCACCCGGATGTGGACAAAATACTGACATTTAAAATAACAGTCGTGCGTTTTAACACACCGACCTTTCTACATTTCGGTACTTTTCGAACTATGACACTTTCACTTTCTACCACAAACCGCCCCCCCCCCCAAGTGAACGAAGGCCAGTGCAGCGTCGCACGCAGCACCCCATGCAGCCGCACACGGCACCCAACACAGCCTCACGCAGCCACCCACACGGCGCCCCACCCGCCCGCGGCCGGACGCGCCCTCCCCAGGCGCCTCTCGTGCCCCGGCCTCCGTTGAACGCCCCGACATTTTGTTCCGTCCTCTCCCCACGGCCCACGCGGTTTCCCCCTCCCCGGAGCCGCACCGGGGCCCCCCACACCCCCCGAGGCAATCCCGAATCCCTGCACCCGCCCACAGCATGCTGTGATTGCGACCCCACACGCCCCGGATGGACGGGCCCGCCCGGCAAACAGGCGCTGGGAAAAGCCTCCACGAGAAAGGGAAGAGGAAGGGAGACACGCGGGGCGGGCAACAGGGAGCTTTTTCAGAGAAACTTGCCGCAGCGGCCGCACGGGGACATCACTCACGGCAGATACGGGGCTCTCGTCCTCCGTGGCGTCGCCTCCTCCGTCGCCCCAGAGGGAACGCGTCTCTGAGCTCTCGTGCGGACGCAGCGTCGAGGGCAAGGGGCGCCACGCGCATGCGTTCCACGCTGGCCCAAGGCGGCGGGTCGGCGCGCCCCCTGCCGGCCTTCAGGGTGCAGCGCACAATGGAAGAGGGACCGGTCATTAGGGTGTTTGCATGGAGGGGCCAAGGGATCTCCAAGTTCAAGTGAAAATTCTTCTGATGTGTGCAGGGTGTGAATAGGATAGCAGAGTTAAGTGGAGTCCCAGAGAGCAGGGGTGGCTCCTACCTACTCGATAGGCTGAAGACCCCTATAGGCTGACGCCCACTGAGATTGAGACAGGAATGTTTTTGGTTGTGGTGATCCTGAGACCCAGACACGGAAAAGGCAAGGCAAGTGCAGACATGTGGGGATGCCCCAAAGCAGTAGGGCCCGTGGGCAGAGGACCGTTTCTGATCCCCAGATCTGTTCCTAATCAGTAGGACTTAGGACCCTGCCCAGGTTCCTGTCTCTTCCTCCACCATGACCTGAGATTGAGGGTTTGCCAAGGGCTCCAGGAAAGAGGATCATAGAGGCTAAACCAACTGAAGTAAAATAAACCCATTTTAGGATACCTTCCTTTAGAAAATGTCACTTTTTAACATGTTTATTTTTAATGTTTATTTTTGAGACAGAGGGAGACAGAGTGTGAGTGCGGGAGGGGCAGAGAGAGAGGGAGACACAGAATCTGAAACAAGCTCCAGGCTCTGAGTTGTCAGCACAGAGCCCGATGCAGGGCTCAAACCCACGGATCATGAGATCATGACCTGAGCCGAAGTCAGACACTTAACCAAGTGAGCCACCCAGATGCCCCTAAAATGTTTATTTTTGAGAAAGAGAGATTGTGAGCGGGGGAGGGTCAGGGAGAGAGGAAGACACAAAATCGGAAGCAGGATCTAGGCTCCCTGCTGTCAGCACAGAGCCCCACACAGGGCTCAAACTCACAAACCAGGAGATCATGACCTGAGCTGAAGTTGATGCTAAACTGACTAAGCCACCCAGGTGCCCCAGAAAATGTCATTTACAAAAATGTCACGAGGAGGTTCAGGGATGGGTTAAAGAGGTGATGGGGATTCAGGGGTGCACGTGCTGTGATGGGCACAGGTGATGTATGGAAGTGTTAAATCACTATATTGTACACCTGAAACTAATATTAAACTGTATGTTAACTGAGATTAAAATAAAAACTTAAAGTAAAAAAAAGTGAAATAAATGTCACAAGGAAATTTGACTTTAAAAAATATGTGTAGATTGGGGGTCCTTGGTGGCTCAGTCAATTAAGCATCCGACTCATGACTCAGGTCATGATCTCATGGTTTGTGGGATCGATCCCTGCATCGGGCTCTGCCCTGAGCATGGAGCCTGCCTTAGATTCTCTCTCTGTTTCTCTCCTTCTTTCCCTGGCTCACATTCTCTCTAAACAAACAAACAAACAAACAAACAAAATACGTGTAGATTAGTTTTCCTAGAATAAAGAACGATTACCCTTCACTCATGTCATTGCCCACTTGGGAAAAGTGGGAGGAAACTCTAAAACGGTTCTGGAACATCTGGATGGTGCTGAAGGAAAATATATAAGCCGATCTTTCTTACAGAGGTATGGATCAAGTATTGATTGAAGTAACCAAAATGAAACCAGTAGTAGATTTAAAATAATTTATTATAAACATTTTCTAAGTAATGAACAAATGCTTTATATATTTCCTTATTTATTTGAAACACACACCCCCCCCCAATTTGGAAAAAATAAAATGAAACTCTATGTGCCCTTAAGAGAGTTTCAAAAATTACCAACAATTAGCGGTGCTGTATAACTCATTCCAAACTCAGCTTGGTTGGTGAGTAGGTGGGGGGAAGAACCTAGATTCTTGAAAGCAAGCCTGGAATTATATTATTCTTTCCATAAATAATGTACTAGTGAGGAAAAAGTGATTGGATGTGAAAATACATCTGGAAAACCACCTGTCATTCAGGAACACTCTTAATATTAGTTCATTTGTGTGTGTGCGTGCATGTGTGTCATTCAGGGAGATGTGTCTCCTTGAATGCCTGATGCAGGGACATTACCCCACTCCCCATCCTCTGAAGCCCCCGCCCTCATGCTTAACATTAAGGCTCTAGCACTTTCTCAGCCCTCCCTTCCCTGCTGCCCCTTTCGCCACCTGCTCTTCCCTATCACTTTCAGGTCAGGATTTATGAGATTGTGCTTTTTAGCCTGGAGCTGTTGACTAGCACCCAAATCGGTTCCTCTTTGCTGTGCATGGTGCTTCCAGTCCAGTAAGGGCTTATACAGGAGGGCAGGAAAAGCAGTTCCATGGTTCTGGGGCATACCTAGAAATACTGCAAATGCTCCAGAGGGTGGGGACCTCCTCTCTAGCCTCCCATACTTGTTCCATCCATTCCTGGTTCTCTATGAGTCTTAGGAAAATTTTCATTGAGCCTGATGGGCCATGGCTGCCCAGCCCCCCAGGTCTTACAGACAGGCACAAGTGGCTGCTGCTCCCAGGAGTGACTCATAATGTTTCTCAGAGGCTCAGGAAGGCCAAATACCCTCACCAAGCTTCCACTGTCAAAATGACTACTCCAGGACCCCGGAAGGAAACTTGGAAAATTTGTGGATGCTCATATCAGTAAAGGGCACCAGGAGTGACCTGGAAGCATCTGTCAATTTGTATGTATTTTTGGGAAATCTCCATCATCCTCTTCAGTAAACCAGACACCCTTCCTGGATAGAGCAAATTGACTCAGGGTTTTCTATCAGCAGCAGCAACAATAATAAATCATAGTTGCTGTAATAATTATGACCATGGTGATTAACAACAATAATGACAATAGTCTTTATAATGGCAGCCATAATAATAATAATAACTAATAATAATAATTATTATATGGAAGAATAGACTATAAACCACCACAGTGTAGGAGAACATGAACTTTCAATGTGACAAGAAAGACAAAGACTTTAAGTAGTTTAAAATTACTTTCAAAATGTAAAAATGTTTCAATCTCCACAGACTGAAAACATGAGCCAGAGTAAAACTCCTCCTTGATAGGATGGTACAAGAAAATATCCTTATCTTGTAATCCCTATCAAAATAACATCAGCATTATTCACAGAGCTAGAAAAAACAATCCTAACATTTCTATGGAACCAGAAAAGACCCCGAGTAGCCAAAGCAATCTTGAAAACGAAAACCAAAGCGGGAAGCATCACAATCCCGGACTTCAAGCTGATTACAAAGCTGTAATCATCACGGCAGTATGGTACTGGCACAAAAACAGACACTCAGATCAATGGAACAGAATAGAAAACCCAGAAATGGACCCACGAATGTATGGCTAACTAATCTTTGACAAAGTAGGAAAGAATATCCAATGGAATAAATACAGTCTCTTCACCAAATGGTGCTGGGAAAACTGGACAGTGACATGCAGAAAAGTGAATCTGGACCACTTTCTTATACCATACACAAAAATAAACTCAAAATGGATGAAAGACCTGAAAGTAAGATAGGAAGCCATCAATATCCTCGAGGATAAAGAAGGAAAAAACCTCTTTGACCTTGGCTGCAGCAACTTCTTACTCAACACATCTCCAGAGGCAAGGGAAACAAAAGCAAAAATGAACTATTGGGACCTCATCAAAACAAAAAGCTTCTGCACAATGAAGAAACAATAAGCAAAGCTAAAAGGCAACCAATAGAATGGGAGAAGGTATTTGCAGGCGACATATCAGATAAAGGTTAGTATCCAAAATCTATAAAGAACTTATCAAACTCAACACCCAAAGAACAAATAATCCAGTGAAGAAATGGGCAAAAGACATGAATAGACACACTTCCAAAGAAGACATCCAGATGGCCAACTGACACATGAAAAAATGCTCAACATCACTCATCATCAGGGAAATACCACAGTGAGATACCACCTCACACCTGTCAGAATGGCTAACATTAACAACTTAGGCAACAATAGATGTTGGCGAGGATGCAGAGAAAGAGGATCTCTTTTGCACTGCTGGTGAGAATGCAAACTGGGTCAGCCATTCTGGAAAACAGCATGGATGTTCCTCAAAAAATTAAACCTAGAACTACCCCATGACCCAGCAATTGCACTACTAGATATTCATCCAAGGAATACAGATGTGTTGTTTTGAAGGGGCACATGCTCCCCAATGCGTATAGCAGCGCTATCGACAAGAGCCAAAGTATGGAAAGATCCCAAATGTCCATCGATGGATGAATGGATAAAGAAGAGGTGGTATATACACACAATGGAGTATTACTCGGCAGTCAAAAATGAAATCTTGCCATTTGCAACTACATGGATGAAACTAGAGGGTATTATGCTAAATGAAATAAGTCAGTCAGAGAAAGACAAATCTCATATGACTTCACTCATATGAAGAATTTAAGATACAAAACAGATGAGCATAATGGAAGGTAAGCAAAACTAATATAAAAACAGGGAGGGGGACAAAACATAAGAGACTCTTAAATACAGAGAACAAACAGAGGGTTGCTGGAGGGGTTGTGGGAGGGGGGATGGGCTCAATGGGTAAAGGGCATTAAGGAATCTACTCCTGAAATCATTGTTGCACTATATGCTAACTAATTTGGATGTAAATTTAAAAAATTAATTAATTAATTAATTAATTAAAAACAAAAGAAAAGTCTATCTTTCTTCACTGAGATGGAATATGTGGTGCTCAATTGGTTTAGCAGCCAGAGAGACTGATTCACGCTGAAAACACAAGCAAGCCCACAACCAGCAAAACACCTGTGACTCTCCCTCAAAATAATAAACCTACTACTAATTAAGCATATTGGACAAAGACATTCAGTTTGACATCGTTGTAAGAGGTACAGAAAGGATACAAACATGTTAGCTGAGCACTGAGCAAGTAGTGAAATAATTTGAGGTTCACTTTTGCATGGCAACAATCATGTTAAGGAATGAACTGTGTCTCAGACAGAGGACCCAGAAAGCATTTCAGCCTGTGATTCTTTTCATTATTTTTAGAAGATTATGTATCGTAACGTTATCAATCTTAACAATTTTGGATTAAACAGTTCAGTGATATTACATTCGTACAGTTGTCCAACCATTACCACCATCGACCACCTGAACTCTTTTCATTATGCTAAACTGGAACTCTACCCATTATATGCAAACTCTCCGTTTCCCCCTCCCCCATCCCCTGGTGACCACCATTCTACCTTCTGTCTCTGTGAATTTGATTATTCCAGGCACCTCATATAAGTGTAATCACACAGTATCTGCCTTTTTGTGACTGCCTGATTACACATAGTTTAATGTCCTCCAGGTTTATGTGTGTTGCAACATGTGTCAGAATTTCCTTCCTTTCCTTTCTTTTAAGGCTGAATAATACTCCATTGTATGGATAGACCACATTTTGCTTATCAATTTATCTTTAGCCTATGATTTTAACTCAGAAACATAATATGAATTGATGCTTCTAAAAAGTGTGGAGGTGTGTTAAATGAATGATGGCTGGCTCTAACTCTGTGTGTGGTGACAAATTTTTAGCTTGGATGAAATTTTTAGCTTGGATGAAATGGAGAGGGATCAGGAAAGAGAAGAAATATGAGATAAGTCCACCATCTCTACAGAAAGACATCACTTCGTACAAAAAAAAAAAAATCTCAAGCAGACAAACATTTTTCTAGAGGATCAGTCTGGCAAAGGAAGTCCTCCTCAGGGTTCTACTATCATATCATCACAGACGTGTCAATGCCTCTAGAGGGGGACATGCAAAATTTCAGGAGGCTCCCTGGAGGAACACACTTTAACTCATACAGTGGGGACATAGAAGTGAGTGTGTGAATTGTAGGTCTTCTGGAGAATCCTTTATAATCATCATCAAAAAGTCTGACCCATTTTATGAAAAGAGAGACTATAGGGGTGCTTGGGTGGTTCAGTCAGTTAAGTGCACAACTCTTGATTTTGGCTCAAGTCATTATCTCACAGTTTCTGAGATTAAGCCCCATGTTGGGCTCTGCGCTGACAGTGCGGAGCCTGCTTGGGATTCTCTTTCTTCTTTTCTCTCTCTGCCCCTCCCCCACTCATGCACAAACACATTCTCTCTCTCTCTCTCTCTCTCTCTATCTCTCAAAATAAACAAACTTTAAAAAAAAGAGACTATAAAATGTAGTATGGCATCAACAAAAATAATTCATGATAACAAATTTACTGATAAAGAATTACAATAGTCATCATTAATAATATTAATTACACTGCTATTAATATGGGAAATACTGATAATTAAGCAAGTTGGGTGTAGAATCCCCTAAGTGAATGACCAAGTGACTGTACCAAGCTTTATGGGATGGACTGGGTTTAGAGCCCTAGGTCTGCACATGAAATCTGTTACATGAGGAAAAGGTGAACCACCAGAGGGGGAAAAAAGCCAGCCTGGAGGAGGGTCTGGGACAAATTCGAAAACTGCATGCAAATCCTATTGGGAGGGGAGAAGGGGGAGGGGGATCCTGAGTATGCTTGCAACAGGATGGCCACCAGATTTCATGAGTTTGGTCCCCATTGAAGCAGGCAGGACTGCATGCCCACACCGGCACAAAAAATCCCAGTGGCAAATGGACACTCAACCTGTCATTACTATTTTAGCCCCCACTGCTCGGGACCAGTTCTGCATTTTCTCCACTCAGCCCTTGGAGCTCCAGACTTCTCAGTTCACACCTTCAAGGTCACTTAAAAATATTTGCAGAGGATCAGACTTGACTGGGCTGTAGGAGGGTATCACCTACAGTGCCCCTATACCAACAGGGAGGACACAGCCTTCAGTGTGGTCCCCAGATTCCTATGGAAGATTTAGAAAACTTGTGGGGTGTGCAGGATGGCAGCTCCCAGTCTCCAAAGTGTCTTCGAGTACTGCACCAGTGTGCCCTGGACTTAGATGACTTCCAGAGACTCAGGCTGGGCAAGAAAGCCATTCTTATACCTCCATGTTTAGCTATGGTGGTTCCAGGGCTCCAGATGACATACAGCAGCTTCTGTGGAGGTTCACATGAGCGGAGACACCATCTCCCATTTTTCTGAGAAGAAAGAGTGGTTGTGGGGCCCCGTTTGGACTAAAATAACATTGTGGCAGTTCAGTTGCTCAAGGACAACTTTCTGGGGCTTCTGGGCTGGCATTAGCAGTTGGTGGGCCATAGTAGGGATTTTAAATTTCAACGGATGAAGTGTGCCAAGGATACCGTTCCAGAAGCTTCCATGGTATCAAGGGTTGATCCCACTTCTAGAGGACAACTTGGAATATTTAAGGATGCTCCTCAGAAAAATAAATAAATCGTATGAGGTACAGCAGGAATTACCCGAACAGTTGGATGCTGAAAATGCCTATCGTTGTAGTACTTGTCTCGACAAGGTACCTGCTTCCAAGAC
>NC_064811.1:193668795-193681922 GCF_023721935.1 Panthera uncia
ATCTCTTACTCAACACATCCCCAAAGGCAAGGGAATTAAAAGCAAAAATGAACTATTGGGACCTCATGAAGATAAAAAGCTTCTGCACAGCAAAGGAAACAATCAACAAAACTAAAAGGCAACCGACGGAATGGGAAAAGATATTTGCAAATGACCTATCGGACAAAGGGCTAGTATCCAAAATCTATAAAGAGCTCACCAAACTCCACACCCGAAAAACAAATAATCCAGTGAAGAAATGGGCAGAAAACATGAATAGACACTTCTCTAAAGAAGACATCCGGATGGCCAACAGGCACATGAAAAGATGTTCAACGTCGCTCCTCATCAGGCAAATACAAATCAAAACCTCACTCAGATATCACCTCACACCAGTCAGAGTGGCCAAAATGAACAAATCAGGAGACTATAGATGCCGGAGAGGATGTGGAGAAACGGGAACCCTCTTGCACTGTTGGTGGGAATGCAAACTGGTGCAGCCGCTCTGGAAAGCAGTGTGGAGGTTCCTCAGAAAATTAAAAATAGACCTACCCTATGACCCAGCAGTAGCACTGCTAGGAATTTACCCAAGGGATACAGGAGTACTGATGCATGGGGCACTTGTACCCCAATGTTTATAGCAGCACTCTCAACAATAGCCAAATTATGGAAAGAGCCTAAATGTCCATCAACTGATGAATGGATAAAGAAATTGTGGTTTATATACACAATGGAGTCCTACGTGGCAATGAGAAAGAATGAAATCTGGCCTTTTGTAGCAATGTGGATGGAACTGGAGAGTGTGATGCTAAGTGAAATAAGCCATACAGAGAAAGACAGATACCATATGGTTTCACTCTTATGTGGATCCTGAGAAACTTAACAGAAGACCAGGAGGGAGGGGAAGGGGAAAAAAAAAGAGGTTAGAGTGGGAGACAGCCAAAACATAAGAGACTCTAAAAAACTGAGAACAAGCGGGGGGTTGATGGGGGGGGGGAGGGGGGGGGGCGTGGGTGATGGGTATTGAAGAGAGCATCTTTTGGGATGAGTACTGGGTGTTGTATGGAAACCAATTTGACAATAAATTTCATATAATAAAAAAAATAAATCTAATTCAGAACTTGAAAAAAAAATGTCCAACTTCAGCTCAGGTCATGATCTCGCTGTTCATGGGCTCAAGCCCTGCATCTGGCTCTGTGCTGACAGAATCCTGCTTCGGATTCCCTCTCTCTCTGTCCCTCTCCTGCTCACACTCTTTCTCTCTCTCAGAAATAATAAACATTAAAAAAAAATTTTTAATAAAAAAAATTCCAACTTAAATGCCATCTTTATAGGGATAGGGGAGGGGAATGTAGGCCTCTTAGTGGGGGAGGAAATGCTTTTTAGGATAGATGAATGGGCCCCTGGAAGAATAGATGGGTGGTGTGGTAGTTTGTGACAAAGTTAGTCTGGGTGCAGGGTTGACGTCTAGGCTCCTTTCCTATGACAAGAGTCAGTTCTCCCTCGTTAATGACACTCACAGGAGGGGATTTATGACAACGGAGTTTCATTCAGAGGATCTGTCTTTAGGCAGATTAGGGGAGTTCAGAGAAAGCCTCTCCCCGTATTTGCCTACAGCTCGAAATAACCAGTATGTGAAAGTAACAAATTTGGGACTGGGCTCCTTCAGTCCTGTCTTACAGTGGCGCTTCCTGACCCTTTAAAAGCAACACAGGCATTTTATTTAGAGGTGGAGAGGTCAGTACCTAAAGCATCAGCTCACGGGTGCCTGAGTGGCTCAGGTGATTGAGTGACCCACTCTTGATCTTGGCCCAGGTCATGATCTCACAGTTTGTGAGATTGAGCCCTGTGTTGGGTTCTGCACTGACAGCACAGAGCCTGCTTGGGATTCTCTCTCTCCCTCTCTGTCTGTCTCTCTCTCTCTCTCTCAAAATAAATAAGTAAACATTAAAAAATAAATAAAGCATCAGCTCAGACACTTAAAAGTAGATCTTCTGGAGAAGAGGTAGTGTGGGAACCTGTCACAACAAACATTATGGAACTGTTTGGCTCTTTAAACAGTTGAAAACACTCTAAAATTCTATATTACTTAATAAAAATTAAAGTGAAAAATATAAACAAACACCGAAAGGCCCACACAATGTGCCTCTCTGAAGTGGCAAATAAAACCAAGTGATAAATATTTCATAGCATGATTCCAACCGATATCATCTGAGGCACTTTGAGCTCAGAGCCAGAAAGTTCCATTTTTTTAAATGTTTATTTATTTATTTTGAGAGAGAGAGAGTGAGCACAAACGCATGAGTGGGGTAGGGGCAGAGGAAGAAGGGGACAGAGAATACAAGGCAGTCTCTGCATGGCCAACGCAGAACCTGACACGGGGCTTGAACCCATGAACTGTGAGATCATGACCTGGGATGAGATCAAGAGACAGACGCGTAAGCGACTGGGCCACTCAGAAGCCCCAGAAAGTTCCATTTTTTTAAAAAAAATTTTTTTTATTAAAAAAAATTTTTTTTTAACGTTTTATTTATTTTTGAGACAGAGAGAGACAGAGCATGAATGGGGCAGGGGCAGAGAGAGAGGGAGACACAGAATTGGAAGCAGGCTCCAAGCTCTGAGCCATCAGCCCAGAGCCCGACGCGGGGCTCGAACTCACGGACCGCGAGATCGTGACCTGAGCTGAAGTCAGACGCTTAACTGACTGAGCCACCCAGGTGCCCCAGAAAGTTCCATTTTTAAGTGGGAAGGGAATCTCAGCACCAGTGTGGTGATGGACCCAGACAGAGGGGAAGCAGCATTTCCCCAGTGGTGGGAGAAGACACAGACCAGATCTGAGATTCCATCTTTATTGATGATTAAACACCAGCTGTCACTTGCAATGTCAGTTGTTTTTTTTTTAATTTTTAAAATGTATATTCATTTTTGAGAGAGAGAGAGCCAAAGAGCAAGCAAGGGAGGGGCAGAGAGAGGGAGACACAGAATCCGAAGCAGGCTCCAGGCTCTGAGCCATCAGCACAGAGCCCAACCTGGGGCTTGAACTCCCAAACTGTGAGATCATGACCTGAGCTGAAGTCAGATGCCTAACCGACTGAGCCACTGAGGTGCCCCTGCGATGTCAATTTGTAATGTTTCTAAGTAATGATGCTGAGAAAGAAATTTTGAAAGCTAGGAAAAGATGATTGAACAGTTAAATGGACGTGAAAAGATGAGCTGGTTTTTCTCCTTTTTTAAAATTTTTTAATGTTTATTTTTTTATTTTTTAATACAACATATTGACAAATTGCTTATTTAGTTTTGAGAGAGTGAGAATGAGAGAGAGAGAGAGAGGCAGAGTGTGAGCAGGGGAGGGGCAGAGAGAGAGGGAGACACAGAATCCAAAGCAGGCTCCAGGTTCTGAGTCATCAGCACAGAGCTGGATGCGGGGCTCCAACTCAAGAACCGTGAGATTATAACCCGGGCCGAAGTCCCTCACTCAACTGACTGAGGCACCCAGGCGCCCCGAGCTGTTTTTTCTTTTTTTTTTTTAATTTTTTTTTTTAACATTTATTTATTTTTGAGACAGAGACAGAGCATGAACGGGGGAGGGTCAGAGAGAGAGGGAGACACAGAATCTGAAACAGGCTCCAGGCTAGCAGTCAGCACATAGCCTGACGCGGGGCTCGAACCCACAGACTGTGAGATCGTGACCTGAGCTGAAGTCGGACGCTTAACCGACTGAGCCACCCAGGCGCCCCCCGAGCTGTTTTTTCTTAAAAGCAGTTTGTTGACAACTTGAGAATTTAAACCTTCTGATGTGGAAACGAGCCAAAAATAAATAAAGAAAATATTGAGCGAGAAGAGTGGTGGCTTGAAATTCAAAGTGGGTGTGACCTTTTAGGCACCTGCCCCCACTGATCTCTGCTTGTGGTTGCATAAATTCTGGTCTTCTCCCATTGTTGATATACCCAGGGGAGAAAGCATTCAACAGAAGTTAATGAGTGAATAAATAAACCTGCTAACAGAGGCTCTCAAAGTTGGGTGGGTTGGGATGGAAAACAAACATTACATTTCAAAAGTCCAGCTGAGGCCAAGAACCAACAACTTGTTACAGAGTGCACACCTGAGCTGCTCTGAGTGCTGCTTGAGAACGTTTCTAAGGGAACAGGAAATGAATTCAAGTAGTGCAATTGATTCCCGAGCTTTGTCTTTTTCTTTCTTTCTGTTTTTTTTTTTGCCAAAACCCTATTTAGGTGTCAAGTTAGCTTTCCCATACTCTGTTCAGACTTTAATTTCATGGTATAATTCATTCAAACTTTGGTAACCGCCTGGCTGTAATTCGAGCTGGCTGGTCAAGAAACCAAGTGCCAGCAAAGCTTCTCATTTGTATTGCCATAATCCAAAACATCGAAGAGATTAAATGTAAAAATAATCCTGTCCTTAATCACATGATCTCAGGGAATGTCTTCCCCTTTGACTAGAGCCGCAATTGGTATTTATATTGTGAAGACCAAATGTGTAATTTATGCAAAAGTAATCACAACAGCTTTTGGAATAGAGGCGAGATTCTTCTGTTCTACTGACAACCTGTTTTTTAATCTTTCTTTTTAAATTTACATATGGTAAATTCCCTCTTTGTTGATACACATTTCCCTGAGTTTTAACACAGGTACAGCTTCATGTGACCTTACACCAAGCAGGATGGAGAGCAGTTCTGTCGTCCCAAACTCCCTTGCGGGGCCTCATGTGTAATCCCTGGGAACCACCAATCTGTTCTCGTCCCTAAGTTTTGTCTTTTCCAGAATGCCATATATATGAAGTCATCCAGAATGCAGCCTTTTGCGCCTACCTTCTTTCACTTAGCATAATAATGTATTTGAGATTCACGTTACCGTGTGGACCGTATATGTGTTTACACACGTGTGTGTGTAAATATAGGTGTGAATAAACTTTTCACTTTGAAATCATTAGAGTCACGGGAAGCGGCAAAGATAGTGGACCAAGTAGTGCCCCCAACTCCGGTCCCCGCCAACAAGTTCCCTCCAATGGTTACATCTTGCGTAATCATAGTACAAGATCAGGAGCAGGAAATTGACACTGATACCATGTCGGCCATTTTGTCACATGCTCAGATGCCTGTAACCACCACCTCAGCCAATATACAGAACTATCCCGCCCCCACACGGATCTCCTTAGTGCTTCTCCTCTCTGGTCATCCCTATTCCTGCTCCCTCCCCCCATTCCTTACCCATGGCAACCACTCATCTATTCCCTATCTCTATAATTTTGTCATTTTGAGAGTGTTATACAAATTGAATCATAAAGCATGTGACCTTTGGAGATTAATTTTTTTACCCAGCGTAACGCCTTTAAGAAGTTGCTGTGGGTGGAAATCATGGAGACAGTTATCTGCTGTTTTCAGTGATGGATACCCACTGTTGTCAACTAGTTTCTACACTGAATTTAAAAGTTCATCTAGTCCCCATTAATTAAATTAAGACAGCAAGTTTTCTTCTCCCTTCGTGCAAAATGTATATTCCAGAAGCACTACGTGAATACAACTGGGTTCCCTGCATTTCATTTCAAGGGCACTGAGAATGCTTGATGTTTTAAGGATTTTCCAGAGGAATCCATTTGCAAAAAAAAAAAAAAAAAAAAAAAAGGAATCAACAGGGTTTAGTGGAAAGAGTACCCGAATGGGGATCTGGAAGTCTTGATCTGGACACAGCTCTGGCTGGTCCTGACTATGTGACCTTGGGCAAGTTCTGGAACCTCATCACGTCTGCATCTCTTCCTTCAGTCACATTTCCTGGCATGGATTCTGCCCAACAGTGAGGTGCAGGATTAATACGCACTGAAGAAGCAAAAGTGTTTTTTGTTGTAATTAATTTGAGTTAAACCAAATTCAAGAGGTTTCTTTGAAAGAGGACTCGCCGGAGCCGTCGATGTGCTAACATATGTTTTTAATCCCTGTGGAAGAGCTGTCGTGTGCCATGTTTTCCAAGTTCGTTTGACCACTGAACTCTGTTTCCTTGAATAATACATGGAATATACGTTTCCCCTCGATTTTCCCTTAGAACTCACTTTGGGAGATGGCGGGCTGAAGTACTTTGAATGTCCCTGCCAAATACAGCTGTTTAATGTTTTCCAGTCTTTTTTGTAAAAACCTCAAATGCTTCCTAGCATATTTGTCTGGGAAGTTCACACCGCACATGTCATGTTTTGTGTAAGCGATCTCCACAGGACTATAAAGTGACATAATTGAAGCCAAAATAGCAACCTTGTTCCTACGTGTCTGAGGTCAAGCTGGTTTAAACCCGGGTAGAGATCAGCTAGGTGTCACAGACTTGGCGGCACAGGGGAAGCTGTGATGGATGGAGACACAGGTGAGGAGCAGGCCTGGAGAAGGACCCAGAAGCCGCAGTCACAGCATGAGTTTCCAGAGTGAGGACAGAGCCATACAGAAGATCAGAGGAGTCAGCAGGTCAAAGGTGCTGTCTGCTGGGCCATGGGGAGTCCAGGAAACACATGGCCAGGTCAATGAAAGGTCATAGGTCACATGTTCAAACAAGGAACGAGGAACTGAAAGCTTTGTAGAAACCCAAGGGCACGCAGGTCATTCCCCAGGAAGCAGGCGTGAGACATCACTAAGAAGAGTTCTTAATACTGAGGAATTTTCTTGCCCAGCTGTGAAGCCCCAGTTCCTGCTGGGACAGCAGCCAATGCCCTGGAGAGGCTCCCAGGCCTGCGGGTCAGGGTGGTGGGTGTGAGGTGCTCCAGGAGCTGAGGCCAGGCTCAGCGATGGTGACTCTGGAAGAAAAGCTGTAGACAGTCGGCCCTGGCCCAGAAGAAATCCACCTTGCCTCTCTCCCCCTCCCCCTCCAAAGCACCACTTGGAAGCTTTGCTCCCTCTTGCAGTTTGGGGTACTCTGGGAGCCTGAAGAGTATAGAATGAAGAGATTAACTGGCTATAATTATAAAGCTTGAGGCAGTTTAATGCAGTGGGAAGAGTATGGATTAAGAGTCAAGAGGCCAAGTTCAGCCTTCTGACCTCAGCCACGGGCTTTGGTCTCCTCATTCATAAAAGTTGGAGGTTTCTTTTCTTTTCTTTGTTTCTTTCTTTTTTTCTCTCACGTTTATTTAATTTTGAGAGAGAGAGAAAGAGAGTGTGAGCCGGGAGAGGCAGAGAGAGGGAGACAGAGGATCCGAAGCTGGCTCTGTGCTGACGGCAGAGAACCTGATGTGGGGCTCGAACTCAGACCGTGAGGTCATGACCTGAGCCGACGTTGGATGCACAACCGACTGAGTCATGCAGTCACCCCTTAAATTAAAAAAAAACTTTTTTAATGTTTATTTATTTTTGATACAGAGAGTGCGAATGGGGAAGGGGCAGAGAGAGAGGGAGACACAGAATCCAAAGCAGGCTCCAGGCTCTGAGCTGTCAGCACAGATCCCAATGCAGGGCTCAAACCCATGAACTACAAGATCATGACCTGAGCCAAAGTTGGACGCTTGAGCCACCCAGGCCCCCTTACATTTTTTATTCTTATTCTTATTCTTATTCTTATTCTTATTCTTATTCTTATTATTTAGAGACATAGAGCTGGGGAGAGAGAGACTCTTAAGCGGACTCCAAGCTCCGTGTAGAGCCCCACGCAGGGCTCGATTCCATGACACTGGGATAGTGAGCTGAGCTGAATTCAAGAGTTGGACGCTCAAGCAACTGAACCACCCAGGTGCCCAAAGTCAGAAGTTTCTTGTAGCTCAAAAGTACAAGGTTCTCGTCACTTCTCCTGAGTGTGAGAAGGGATAAGCACATTCCATCCTGGATGAGGAGGTGAGAGCGGCCTCCTCTGTTCTGTAGTTCAAGGTGGCTGCCAGCCCTTCCTTGCCCTTCGCCCGCATCTGGGGCAGCACGCGTGTTGCTGTATGTAGACTTGTTCTGGAGAAGACTGGCAGTGCTGGACAGACTTCCATGAGAGGGACCTCAGGATGGGCCTGAGAGAGGCCGGACCCAAGAGGGCAGTGTGACCTTCTCAAAAGTCAGGCAGCTGTGTGTTCCGTAGGTCAGCCTGAGACACAGGACAGCCCAGGAGCTGTCGGGAGATGCCAGACCCAGACAGAAAGTCCTGTGTGGTGGGGTAAGCACCATGCTCTCACCGTCACCTCACAGGGGACAGAGGAATTCTCCGATAATCGGAAGGGAGTGTGTTTTGAAGTTGAGAGGGGCACGGTAGGTACAAATCGTATTAATCAGAGGAATATACCTTCCTCATTGCTCATGGTCGGCTTTCAGAGAAAGGTGGCACTTAGGGTAATGAGGTGAATTTCAGAGCATACCAGCTGTTTGCTTGCTGGTTGTTGGTGGAGAGACTGATCTGGAAATAAGCGCTCTGCAGGCTCCACCCTCTTCCTCCTCCTCTCCCAGAACGTGAGTGGTATTCCCAGCTCTCTCACGGCCAGCAGAAGCGGATTATTCTCTTCTTAACTTGCAGGTAATGCAGCAAAGAAAGGTCATCCACTGAGTTGTTTCCCCCCGTCCTCTGCTTTCATCCACGCTAAGGAAAAGAGACATCTATGTAGCAAAGGTCTAGTCCAAGGTGCTTTGAAATGTTCTGCTGAATCTTCTCATGCTCCCACCATTCTGTTAGCAGATGAAGTCTCCTGGGAAGTACTGATATTAACAACAGCAATATCCACCTTAAGAAGCCCCATCTTGATTTGTACCCTGGGGAGACAGAAGCTCCAGGGCAGCACACGGGGTACTCGGAACTAGAGATCTACCATAGCCCTCTGCCTCTTTTTCCTCTTTGAATTTCCTTTTACTTTAGTCATTCCTGGAAGCACGGAGTCAGAGGAAAGCTTAGAGGTTTCTACAACCCAGCTCTATGCCAGAGTTATATGCCAAAGTTCCAGCAGAACCATCCTGGTCTTAACATTCTCCAAAGAATAGGGATTCCATGACACCCAGAGGGACCCGAACTTAGAAATCAGTTGCCGTGGTTGACTGTTAACCAAGGTTTGTTTTTCTTCTCTGGTATGCAAGCACTTTTGAATATTCCTCAGATCAGTTTTTATTCTGGCATTTTCAGTGGCTATCAGGTGGAATTTATCTCTAAATTATGGTCCTTGCCTTGCACTGAAGTCTAGTGGGTTTTGTTTTGTTTTACGAAGTGATGGTTGGGTACCATCTTTGGGGGACCATTTGACTGATGAATGCTTTGCAGCCTTCTCTTCTTCACATGAGAGAGTTTTCTTTCTTTCTTTCTCTTTGAGGGAGGAGCCAATGGGAATCGTAACCAGAGGGAGAGTTCTGCCTGTGAACTGGAGAAATAGGAATATATTCCCCCCGGGACTAGGGCAAAGGCAGCCGAGTTCCACATTTGTGGGTCCAGGGTCACCAGGCGCCCAGGAGGTTGGTCTCATTCCAGCAAGTACCAGAGGTATGAATCTAGACTACATGGCTCTCAGTTGGCTCCTTTATACAGAGTCCTTCCAATTCCAAGGAATCCCTAGGGAGGCTGGGATTTGAGACAGGTCCGAAGCAATCCCAACCCTGAGTCATCCTGAGTGCCATGACAACGTCCTAGGAAAGCCCTCCACCCAGGTTTGCCCACCCCAGGCTCATTTTGGAGGGGGTCCCACAGCCCACCCCTCGCCTCTTTCAAGTCAGGTTTTTAGCATCCCGAAGGAGCACCTGCTGAACCCCCAGCTCACCCACTGTGTCAGTCAGTGTTCAGAGAAGCCCTGTCTTCAAGACAGATGAGAGCTGACTCTATTTTAAGGAAATGGAATGCGTCATTTGGTCACAGAATATGATATAAATGACCCTTCTGTGCTAACATGATTAAGAATAGGCAGTTAGGGGAAATTTTTCAACTCATGAGAGATTAATTGATGTAGATGTAAAAAATAGAGCTAACTTCCTTAATCTTCCCATTGGTGATGTGTGTGGGCAGACATGGCTACTTTTTGCTGCCTCCACAGACAGAATACCACCTGTGCATAGGATAGGAGCATTTCTAAGCTCACTCTTCCCCCCCAGACTGCAGTGCTCGCATCATCTTTGCATGGTACTGGGGGACTGGGTCACCCACCCCAAATCTGAGTGTGTTTCATTCTTTGGGTTTGGTGGTTAGATTTTTGTGGGAGGCGAGGAATAGCTGAGTTCTTCCTTTCTTAATTCTAGATCAGGGATCAGCAAAATTTTCCCATCAAGAAGAAGACAGTAAATAGTTTTGGCCTTGTGGACCATACATTTTCTGAGGCAGCTACTCAACTCTGCTGGTCTGGTGTGTGGGGAAAGCAGCCACAGATAACACGCAAACTGATGTTTTGGGCCATGGTTTGAATGCACCTTAATTTACAAAAACAAGTAGTGGGTTTGATGTTGGCCAGCAGGCAGCAGTTTACCCTCTTCCGGAGCCAAAGGGGTGAGAGAGTTCACCTTCTCTCACTGTTTTCAGGGGATGCCTGGTGGTTATGTGATCGTTCGTTCAACAAATACTTATGGCAGAATCTACTGTTGTGCCAGGCTCTCTTGTATGTTTGGGGTACAACAGAGAACAGAGCATACAAAGACCCCTGCCTCATAGAACTTACATTGTAGCAAGGAGGGGCATGTTCTAGGGACAGTAAGACCGGTGTGACCAAGGAGAAGGGTGTGAGGATATTAATGGCAGGGAATGAAGTCAGGGAGGTAATGGGAACTGATCACATAGGGCCTTATAGGCTCCTATGTAAGAACTTTAGTCTTTCCTCTGCATGAAATGGGGAGCCACTGGAGAAATATGAACAGAGAAGTGACATGGTCTAACTTCTGTTGGAAGTAAGTGTAAACAGGTTCGGTAGCAAACTGAAGGGTAGATGCAGGGATACCTATTAGGAGGACAAAGCAGTAATTCAGGAGAGAGGTGGTGGTAGCCGGAACCAGAGCGGTAGCAAGGAAGATGATGAGAAGTGTGTGGATTCTGGGCTTGTTCTGAAGGTAGAACCAGCATGATTTCTTAATGGATATGTGATGTGTGTGAGGTAAAGCAGTCAAGAATATTTTCAGTCTAGCAATTGGAATATGGATCTGCCACCACTTGAAATGGGGAATACGGAAGGTGGAGGCAGTGTTAAATATGCTAGCTTTGAAATTCCTCTTAGCCATCCAAGTGGATGTATTCGTGTTTGGCATTTCGGAGAGAGGTCTGCACTGGAGATAGAAACGTGTATGGTGTCCGCATGGGATGAATACGTGGTATTTAAAACCATGGGATTATGTGAGATCACCAAAGAAATGAGAGTACATAGGGAAAAAAGGACAGCCAAGATTCTTGGGCATTCTTGCGTTTAGAAGCTGGGGAGAGAAGGACCAACCTAAAAAGGAGATTTAAAAAAGGAGTGATGAGTGAGGGGTGAAAAAGAAACCAAGAGAGTGCAGGCCCTGGAAGCCAGGTGGAAAAAATAAATCAAGGAAGACGGAGTGACCTACTGGGACAAATATTGCTTAGAGATCTTGGATCCAGTGGAAGATGAAGACCGAATGTAGGGCATTGGATTTAACAACACGAATGGTGGTTATGATTGACCTTGATGAGAGCAGATGTGCAGGGGGTGAAAGCCTGCTTGGAATTGGCCTAAGAGAGAGAGAACAGGAATTAAGTGCTGCAATTACAGAAAGCTATTTTACAGGTGTTTTGCTACACAGGGGAGCAGCTTAATGGGGTGATAGTTGGCAGGGGAAGTAGGGTGGAAAAGTTTTTTGTTGGTTTTTGTGGTTGTTTAGTTGCTTAAAACAAAAATAAGAATGTATTACTATATTTCTAACATATGTAGAAATAAAATGTCTGACAAAGGATGGGAAAGGGAAAAATGAAAACTACATGTTTGTGTGGTGGGAATGATTCAGTAGAGAACAAAAATTTGGTAACGCGGGGCAGACGGGGAAGGCATCCTCCAGTAGGTGAAAAAGATGGGGTCCACAAAAGGAGGTTTTAGCTTTAGGTAGTTACATAGAAGACTTCAGTTTCTTGCCATGAAGGAGTAATTGGTACTGGAATTTCCACGAAGACCTAAAACACAAGGGAAGAATGAGACAAGGGAAGTAGGTAAGCGAACCTAAAATTACCTAGACTTTCTGCCTGGTGACACTTTCTGGTGTGCAAGACAAGGGGGAAGAATTCAAGCAGGGGGGAGGCAGTTTTGCTGAGTTGAGGAAATAGAGATCGGAGTTTGAAGAGGCCAAGGCATCTGGAACAATTTGCAGGATGGACTACCAGAGAGAAGGACACTGTAAAGGTAAAGGGCTTTATAAATCTGTGCAGGGATTCTGGTGACTCTTTGGTGGCTGAACACTGACCTGTGGATGCGCAGTGTAAACCTCCACAGCACTGGACACAGAATAACTATGAGGGAACAATGAATAGAATTCTCAGATTTCATTCAGGGCTGGGAGATGTTTGAATTCTGACCAGTTACAATGGAAACCCCTCACTGAACACTCAGAGCACTCAACAGAGGCACCAGAAGCATCATACATTAATAGTAAGGGTTAACTATCAGTCACTAATTAGTCTAGAGGAAAAGCTACTCTAGACTTGTTCTAGCATGTCTTAAATGCGTGATGTAAAAGGATCAAACAAGTAACTTAACTGCCTGTCAAAATAAACTTCAACAGTGTTTTTTTAAAGACAGCAAGTTGGCCATTGTTTATAGTGCTGCTATAAACATTGGGGTGCACGTGCCTCTTCAAATGAGCATTTTCGTATCTTTTGGATAAATTCCTAGTAGTGCAATTTCTGGGTTATAGGGTAGTTCTATTTTTAATTTTTTGAGGAAACTCCATACTGTTTTCCAGATTGGCTGGGCCAGTTTTCATTCCTGTTAACGGTGCAGTAGGGTTCCCCTTTCTCCATCCACATCCTTCCCAACATCTCTTGTTCCTGAGTTAATTACAGCCATTCTGACCTGTGTGAAGTGGTATCTCACTGTGGTTTTGTATATTTGTATTTCCCTTATGATGAGCGATGTTGAGCATCTTTCCATGTGTTTTTTTGCCACCTGATGAATGGGTTAAGAAGATGTGATACACACACACACACACACACACACATATATATATATATATATATATGTATATATATATATATATATATATACATATATATATATATATATATAAA
>NC_064811.1:193682022-193687693 GCF_023721935.1 Panthera uncia
ATATATATATATATATATAAACACAATGAAATACTACTCAGAGATGAAAAAGAATGAGATCTTGCCATTTGCAACAACATGGATGGAACTAGAGTGTATTATGCCAAGCAAAATAAGTCAGAGAAAGACAGATATCATATGTTTTCACTCATATGTGGAATTTGAGAAACTTAACAGATGAACACAGGGGAAGGGAAGGAAAAATAAAAAAAGAGAGGGAGGCAAACCATAAGAAATTCTTAAATACAGAGAACAAACTGAGAGTTGATGGGGATGGGTTAAATGGGTGATGGGCATTAAGGAGAGTAGTTTTCAGGAGGAGCACTGGGTGTCATATGTAAGAGATGAATCACTGGGTTCTACTCCTGAAGCCAGGACTACACCATATGTTAACTAACTTGAAAATAAAGAAATAATAATTAAAAAAAAAACAAAATCTAGACTCTCAACACAAAGAAAACTCAATAAAAAATTACTAGATATGTGAAGAAGTAGAAAATGTGATCCATAACCTTAAGAAAAATAAATTGATACAATCAGGATGAAGAAATGACAGAAATGATGGAGTTAGCAGACAAGAACATTAAAGTAGCTACTATAGCAGTTCAAGAATTAAAGAAAAATGTGAATATGGTGAAAAATAAAAGATACATTTTTAAAATAACTATAGTTTCTAGAGGTAAAAATATATAATATTTTGAATTAAAAATTCACTGGGTGGACTTCATAGAAGATTAGACTATATAAAAAGAAAGATTAATTAACTTAAGACAGCAATAGAAGCTATCTAAATAGGAGCACAGAAAAATTAATTAATTAATTAATTCTGGAAAAAAAAGAAATGAACAGAACCTCAATGACTGTATGACAATATCAAGCAGGAGTCCCAGAAAAAAGAGAGGTGCAAAAATATTTGAAGAAATAGTTCCTGAAATATTTCTGAATTTAAAACAAACTATAAGCCCACAGACCTGAAGAGCTCAATTAACCCCTAACAGGGTAAATAAAAAGAAAATCAGGCCAAGGCACATCATAATTAAATATAGAAAATACCTGATAAAGAGAAAAGTATAAAAATAGCCAGAGAAAAAGACACGTTGCATGCGGAAGAATAGACATAATAACTCAACAAATTTCTTATCGGGAACAACCTAAATCAGAGGACAATGGAATGATATCTTAAAGGTGCTGAAAGAGGGGTTCCTGGGTGGCTCAGTTGGTTAAGCGTACGATTTTGGCTCAGGTCATGATCTCGTGATTCGTAGGTTTGAGCCCCACGTTGGGCTCTGTGCTGACAGCTCAGAGCCTGGAGCTTGCTTTGGATTCTGTGTCTCCCTCTCTCTCTGCCCCTCCCCTGTTCGTGCTCTGTCTCTCAAAAATGAATAAATGGGAGAATCAGGGAAGATGGCGGCGTAGGAGGACGCTGGGCTCACCGTGCGTCCTGCCGATCACTTAGATTCCACCTACACCTGCCTAAATAACCCAGAAAACCGCCAGAGGATTAGCAGAACGGAGTCTCCAGAGCCAAGCGCAGACGAGAGGCCCACGGAAGAGGGTAGGAAGGGCGGCGAGGCGGTGCGCGCTCCACGGACTGGCGGGAGGGAGCCGGGGCGGAGGGGAGGCCCGCCGGCCAAGCAGAGCCCCCGAGTCTGGCTGGCAAAAGCGGAGGGGCCGGACGGACTGTGTTCCGACAGCAAGCGCGACTTAGCGTCTGGGAGGTCAGAAGTTAACAGCTCTGCTCGGAAAGCGGGAAGGCTGGAGGACGAAGGGAGGGAGAGTTGCTGAGCCCCCGGACGACAGAGCTCAGTTTGGTGGGGAACAAAGGCGCTTGCCAGTGCCATCTCCCCCGCCCATCCCCCAGCCAAAATCCCAAAGGGAACCAGTTCCTGCCAGGGAACTTGCTCGCTCCGCGCAAACACCCAACTCTGTGCTTCTGCGGAGCCAAACCTCCGGCAGCGGATCTGACTCCCTCCCGCTGCCACAGGGCCCCTCCTGAAGTGGATCACCTAAGGAGAAGCGAGCTAAGCCTGCCCCTCCTGCCCCTGTGCACCTTGCCTACCTACCCCAGCTAATACGCCAGATCCCCAGCAACACAAGCCTGGCAGTGTGCAAGTAGCTCAGACGGGCCACGCCACCCCACAGTGAATCCCGCCCCTAGGAGAGGGGAAGAGAAGGCACACACCAGTCTGACTGTGGCCCCAGCGGGGGGCTGGGGGCAGACATCAGGTCGGACTGCGGCCCCGCCCACCGACTCCAGTTATACACCACAGCACAGGGGAAGGGCCCTGCAGGTCCTCACCACTCCAGGGACTCTCCAAAATGACCAAACGGAAGAATTCCCCTCAGAAGAATCTCCAGGAAATAACAACAGCTAATGAACTGATCAAAAAGGATTGAAATAATATAACAGAAAGTGAATTTAGAATAATAGTCATAAAATTAATCGCTGGGCTTGAAAAACAGTATAGAGGACAGCAGAGAATCTCTTGCTACAGAGATCAAGGGACTAAGGAACAGTCACGAGGAGGTGAAAAACGCTTTAAACGAAATGCAAAACAAAATGGAAACGACAACGGCTCGGATTGAAGAGGCCGAGGAGAGAATAGGTGAACTAGAAGATAAAGTTATGGAAAAAGAGGAAGCTGAGAGAAAGAGAGATAAAAAAATCCAGGAGTATGAGGGGAAAATTAGAGAACTAAGTGATACACTAAAAAGAAATAATATACGCATAATTGGTATCCCAGAGGAGGAAGAGAGAGGGAAAGGTGCTGAAGGGGTACTTGAAGAAATAATAGCTGAGAACTTCCCTGAACTGGGGAAGGAAAAAGGCATTGAAATCCAAGAGGCACAGAGAACTCCCTTCAGACGTAACTTGAATCGATCTTCTGCACGACATATCATAGTGAAACTGGCAAAATACAAGGATAAAGAGAAAATTCTGAAAGCAGCAAGGGATAAACGTGCCCTCACATATAAAGGGAGACCTATAAGACTCGTGACTGATCTCTCTTTTGAAACTTGGCAGGCCAGAAAGGATTGGCACGATATCTTCAGTGTGCTAAACAGAAAAAATATGCAGCCGAGAATCCTTTATCCAGCAAGTCTGTCATTTAGAATAGAGGGAGAGATAAAGGTCTTCCCAAACAAACAAAAACTGAAGGAATTCGTCACCACTAAACCAGCCCTACAAGAGATCCTAAGGGGGATCCTGTGAGACAAAGTACCAGAGACATCACTACAAGCATAAAACATACAGACATCACAATGACTCTAAACCCGTATCTTTCTATAATAACACTGAATGTAAATGGATTAAATGCGCCAACCAAAAGACATAGGGTAACAGAATGGATAAAAAAACAAGACCCATCTATTTGCTGTCTACAAGAGACTCATTTTAGATCTAAGGACAACTTTAGATTGAGAGTGAGGGGATGGAGAACTATTTATCATGCTACGGGAAGCCAAAAGAAAGCTGGAGTAGCCATACTTATATCAGACAAACTAGACTTTAAATTAAAGGTGGTAACAAGAGATGAAGAAGGGCATTATACAATAATTACAGGGTCTATCCATCAGGAAGAGCTAACAATTATAAATGTTTATGCACCAAATACCGGAGCCCCCAAATATATAAAACAATTACTCATAAACATAAGCAACCTTATTGATAAGAATGTGGTAATTGCAGGGGACTTTAACACCCCACTTACAGAAATGGATAGATCATCTAGACACACAGCCAATAAAGAAACAAGGGCCCTGAATGACACATTGGATCAGATGGACTTGACAGATACATTTAGAACTCTGCATCCCAAAGCAACAGAATATACTTTCTTCTCGAGTGCACATGGAACGTTCTCCAAGATAGATCATATACTGGGTCACAAAACAGCCCTTCATAAGTTGACAAGAATTGAAATTATACCATGCATACTTTCAGACCACAATGCTATGAAGCTTGAAATCAACCACAGGAAAAAGTCTGGAAAACCTCCAAAAGCATGGAGGTTAAAGAACACCCTACTAACGAATGAGTGGGTCAACCAGGCAATTAGAGAAGAAATAAAAAAATATATGGAAACAAATGAAAATGAAAATACAACAATCCAAACGCTTTGGGATGCAGCGAAGGCAGTCCTGAGAGGAAAATACATTGCAATCCAGGCCTATCTCAAGAAACAAGAAAAATCCCAAATACAAAATCTAACAGCACACCTAAAGGAAATAGAAGCAGAACAGCAAAGGCAGCCTAAACCCAGCAGAAGAAGAGAAATAATAAAGATCAGAGCAGAAATAAACAATATAGAATCTAAAAAAACTGTAGAGCAGATCAACGAAACCAAGAGTTGGTTTTTTGAAAAAATAAACAAAATTGACAAACCTCTAGCCAGGCTTCTCAAAAAGAAAAGGGAGATGACCCAAATAGATAAAATCATGAATGAAAATGGAATGATTACAACCAATCCCTCAGAGATACAAACAATTATCAGGGAATACTATGAGAAATTATATGCCAACAAATTGGACAACCTGGAAGAAATGGACAAGTTCCTAAACACCCACACTCTTCCAAAACTCAATCAGGAGGAAATAGAAAGCTTGAACAGACCCATAACCAGCGAAGAAATTGAATCGGTTATCAAAAATCTCCCAACAAATAAGAGTCCAGGACCAGATGGCTTCCCAGGGGAGTTCTACCAGACGTTTAAAGCAGAGATAATACCTATCCTTCTCAAGCTATTCCAAGAAATAGAAAGGGAAGGAAAACTTCCAGACTCATTCTATGAAGCCAGTATTACTTTGATTCCTAAACCAGAGACCCAGTAAAAAAAAGAGAACTACAGGCCAATATCCCTGATGAATATGGATGCAAAAATTCTCAATAAGAAGAATTCTTAGCAAATCGAATTCAACAGCATATAAAAAGAATTATTCACCATGATCAAGTGGGATTCATTCCTGGGATGCAGGGCTGGTTCAACATTCGCAAATCAATCAACGTGATACATCACATTAATAAAAAAAAAGAGAAGAACCATATGATCCTGTCAATCGATGCAGAAAAGGCCTTTGACAAAATCCAGCACCCTTTCTTAATAAAAACCCTTGAGAAAGTCGGGATAGAAGGAACATACCTAAAGATCATAAAAGCCATTTATGAAAATCCCACAGCTAACATCATCCTCAATGGGGAAAAACTGAGAGCTTTTTCCCTGAGATCAGGAACATGACAGGGATGCCCACTCTCACCGCTGTTGTTTAACATAGTGTTGGAAGTTCTAGCATCAGCAATCAGACAACAAAAGGAAATCAAAGGCATCAAAATTGGCAAAGATGAAGTCAAGCTTTCGCTTTTTGCAGATGACATTATATTATACATGGAAAATCCGATAGACTCCACCAAAAGTCTGCTAGAACTGATACATGAATTCAGCAAAGTTGCAGGATACAAAATCAATGTGCAGAAATCAGTTGCATTCTTATACACTAACAATGAAGCAACAGAAAGACAAATGAAGAAACTGATCCCATTCACAATTGCACCAAGAAGCATAAAATACCTAGGAATAAATCTAACCAAAGATGTAAAAGATCTGTATGCTGAAAACTATAGAAAGCTTATGCAGGTAATTGAAGAAGATATAAAGAAATGGAAAGACATTCC
>NC_064811.1:193688193-193694494 GCF_023721935.1 Panthera uncia
GTTCAAAATAATGATTGCAACAATGCATTTGATTGTGTTTATGTATACATCTTATGTATACATATATGCTTATATATAAGTGAAAACAAGGTATAGGAGGGAGGGATCAGGCTTATGTTGTTATTACAAGATGGTCAACACTACCTGTGAAGTAATATAGTGCTATTTGAATATGAATTTGGATCTGTTGTAAATGTATATTGCAAACTCAAGGACAACCATGAAATAAGTAAAAAAAAAAAAGAAACATAAATGATATGCTAAGAAAGAAGAGAAAATGGAAGCGTATAAAATGTTGAATTAAAACCATAAAAGGCAGACAAAGAGTGGAACACAAAAATAGGAAAAAAGAAAAAGGGCAATAAATAAAAACAGCAACAAATATGGTACATATTAATCCAACTACATCAAGAATCACTGTGAATGCCAATGGTCTTAAATGCACCAATGTCAGAATGTTAAAAGCAAAAAGATACAACTAATATACGGACTATAAGAAACCCACTTTGAATATGAAGACAGATACGGAGTAAAAGTAAGTAAATGTTAGACCATATGCAGCTGGTGCTAAGAATCTGAGGATCAGACTTGCAGACCATAGCCCTGGTCAGAGAAAATATATTGACTATCACCAACCCCTTCTTTTCCTTGCCTTCCTCACCTCCCGAAAGTGCATCTCCCACTGACCCCACCTATGGACCCTGGCTGGCTCCATCCGTTTATTTAACACATAATGTTTGAGTACCCACTGTGTGCCAGATCCTGTGCTGGGCACTGGAGATAAGCTGATTCCTAAAGCACTGATTGCAACCACAGCAATAGCATTTCAGTAGCCTTCGCCCACCATTTGATGGGAACCTCCACCTATGCTTCCCGGCCGGTTTCCCCAGGAGCCAGCCCTTGCAGGGCTGGTGTGGAGGTCCACAAAGCCTCCGGGATCGCATTTGCCCTTTCCTCCCACCAATTCCCTAAAGTGGGCTGTTCATGAGCCTGGATTTCTGATGAGCTTCCCACTCTGTGACTGTCTTAGCCTAACAAGATGCCACAGGCTGGGTAGCTTATAAACAACAGGAATTTATTTCTCACAGTTCTGGAGGCTGGAAGTAAGGGATCAGGAAGGCACCAGGATCAGGTGGTGGCCCTCTTCCAGGTCATAGACTTCTCACTGTATCCTTGGAGAGCAAAAGGAAAGAGAGAGCTGGCTCTCTGGGAGCTCTTTGAAAAGGGCATTAATCCCTTTCCTGAGGGCAGAGCCCTCATGAGTCAATCACCTCCCAAAAGCAACAGCATGGGCACTGAGCTTCCAATATATGAATTTTGAGGAGATGCAAACATTCAGACCCTAGCAGTGATCTGCCACTGTCCCCAGTCTCCTCTAGGGTGGCAGTTGTTAACCTGGAATATAGAAACCCGGAGTATAAACAAAGGCTGCGTCTTTATTCGCACTACTCTCCAGGTCATGGGTTGGCACACTACGGCCCACAGGCCAAGTCTGGCTTACCACCTGTTTTCTCACAGCCTGTGAGCTAAGAATGTCTTTTTACATTCTCAAATGATTGGAAAACGCAATCAAAAGAGGTATTATATTTCATGACTTGTAAAAATTCTATGAAATTCAACTCACAGTCTATAAATAAAGTTTTATTGGAACATAGCCACGCACATTCATTTACATATTATCTGTGGCTACTTCCATGCTACATCAACAGAGCTGACTAGTTGCAGCAGAGACCATATGGCCTGCAAAGTCTAAAATATTTACTATCTGGCCCTTTTCAGAAAAAAAGTTTGCTGACTTCTGCTCTAGCTGAAAGTTAGCATTCCCTTCGATTATGAATAGAAGGCACCAAACCAGAGTGCTATATACAGTACATACCTGTGACTGTCACCAGTAGAGATCAGAGATATTTTCGTGACATATTACAGTTGTTATATATCTTGAAATATTATTTATTTACATCATTATTTCAAACTCTGGGCAATTAATAGATACACCATTTTATTTCATTTTATTTTAAAAGCACTAAAAAAGCAGGGGCGCCTGGGTGGCTCAGTCGGTTAAGCATCCAACTTCATCTCAGGTCATGATCTCATGGTTCGTGAGTTTGAGCCCCACGTCAGGCTCTGTGCTAACAGCTCAGAGCCTGGAGCCTGCTTCGGATTCTTTGTCTCCCTCTCTCTCTCTGCCCTTCCCTGACTCTGTCTCTCTCTCTCTCTCTCTCTCTCAAAAATAAATAAAATATTAAAAAAAAAAACAATTGTAAAAGCACTAAAAAAGCAGCACACGTATCACCACATCACATATTTTTAAGGTTTTAAAAAATATTTTGATAACTACATTTCAATGTAAATGTTATCCTATGTATTCTGGTTTAGGCATTTAAAAACGTTATTCTAGGAAGGGATTCATAGGTCTCACCAAACTGCCAGAAGGCTGATGGCACTAACGGAAAAAGCCCAGGTCTATGAGAATGAGAATCCATTTGCTAGGGTCCTGATTCCTCACTCAGCTCTGGTCTGTTCTCTTGTGCAAAAGTCTAGAACCAACTCCCTGCTTTTCAGCTACCTGCTAGAAATGAAGAGCTCACCTGCAAATGCAAATTTTTGGTACTCTGCTGACCCCAAGTTATCACTTCACACTTTCCTTACGCCTCCCCTCCTCCCTGTGGGGCTCCCAGTATTGGCTGATCAACGGCTGTCTTTGCTATGCCTTTAGGACCCTACATCTTGAACCTCCCAGCCACCCTTGCCCAGTCAGCTTCAGGAGGGCTCTGACATTGGGCCCAGGGACTCACTTCCAGGATGGAGGTTGGGAGTGATGGCAATGCCAAGGTTCAGGGACTAATAAACCAAGAGGGAAACCTGCCCTTTCCCTAATCGCCTTCCCATAGGAATTTCCCCTTTACTTAGTTGTATATATTCTCCCTGCATACCCAAGAAAGATGAGGAGCTTGTCTTGCTTTACACAAGAAGTGCCACATTAGGCTTCATGTGTGGGGTCTCTTTTACTGCCCCATTTAAAATGCAGAGTGGACCTCAAATCCCCACTTAAGACCATAGAAGTCAAAATACTACCCTCGAATGGTCACATGGCTTTGGACTAAGGCATACACATACACCTCTAGAACAAATATGGAGGACACCAACTACACACTGCTCAAACTGGCAATGTAGTTAAGATCCTAAATGTATATTTTTCTTCTGATAGGGTACTTGAACTTTCCTAGTGAGAGAATGTGATCACATAATTATGTGTGTGTGGCCCAGGTGGATTTTCAGAGCCAGTATAGATATGACAAGGCTGCTGGGCAGGGCCTAGGCCCTGAAGTAGGTCTTTGAAGGCAGAGACTGATGATCTGAGGAAAACAGGTCATTTCTGAGGGTGAATTCACTGACTCCTTCATTCCTTTATAATCTCTCCTCACAGAGGTTATAAAGTTCTCTTCCTCTGGGTCTTTATGAAAAGTAACAACACCCAGGATGGTCTTGGTGATGGAAAGATGGGCTCGGTAACCACTAAGGATTCTGACATTCAGGTATCACCCACCACATATTGACCAAGAATCTATTGTCTTTCCCTTGGGTGTACTGTATATGAGAAAGCTGGCCACAGTCCACCTGGACTGGCTCAGTCTAGGGAGGATACAGACATTGGGTTTCAACTTCAGAGATGGGTGACCAGACATCCTGGTTTCCTGAGAAAGCCAGGGAAATACTGAGACGAGTTGGTCAACTTACAAGAGACCTTTGACTCTAACTTCTACACCTTGCCAATTGTTCCACTGGGTGACTTCAAGCAAGTCTTAATTTCTTCAGCTTTGACAAAGGCAGATTTTCATCCTACTGAAATCAGCCATTTTAGGCATGCTATCAAGCCCACTGAGTACTCTGGGGCCCAAATATCTACAAAGAACAAAGCTGGTTGATATCATTGTTTTGATATACACCAATATTATCACCTCTTGTATTTCTCGACTGCACTTCCTTCCCAAGGATATTCACAGCTATAGTACCATTTTATTCTAACAACTCTGAAAGAGAAAAGAGAAGCTGGAGGAGAGATGGGAATTACTCTGGCCTCCATTCTACAGATGCACAAAAAGAATCCCAGAAAGAAGCTGCCTTACTGAGGTTACCTGCGGGGGGGGGGGGGGGGGGTGGGCAGGTGGTCCAGGCCCCTGGGTTGATGCCCAGGACCTGTTACTCAGAATCCTCACATTTGAGTAACTCTGAATGCTGACAATATGCAGCTCCATGGTGTCTCTTATAACACATGCTCTGGCTCCAGCCTCTCTTTGGAGAGCAGATCCAGCGTTTCACAGGTAACACAGACTCACAATCACAAAATGGGGTATTGCTTCGAGAGGACATTGATGAGACTTTAAAGATGAAGTAATTGGGCTGATAAGATAATGAGCCCTAAAGTGGATAATAATATTGAGCTCTAAAAGGGATAACAGTATTGATCTGCCTCGCTAGGCCTGTTGGGAGGATTAGCTCATTGGCAATTGTGAAGAACTTTGCAATGAAGGAACATAAATGATAGCATGTTTGAGAGTCCCCTTGTTCCTTTTGGGATGACTCTCCCTGGAGTGATTTAAGTGGCCATCTAGATGCCATGGTAATCAAAGTCTGCCTGATGGAAACCTTCATCTCTAGATTCTCAGTGCAATTCTATATTCCTTACCTCAACCGTAAGGTGAAGACTTGTCCTTCTTTAAAAATCAAAGTGCACTGAGAATGCTTTTGCCTTTCAGGCAGGAAGCAGAGGCATGGGGGGAATGTGGGATGCTTTTAAGAACTCTGGCTAGTGCACGCTGTGCAACAACACTGTGGTTGCAGAAGCCATGGGTGGAAAACTGACCCTTAAAAGAGCAATAAGATATACCTACAGGGGCTCTGCCAAGAGAGGGCATGAGAGAGGCCATGTAGGAAGCATTGAGTCTGTGGTTCAGATCTGGAGTTCCTATTTACTGCCACCAGGGAAACATTAGCTTTCTCTCACCCACTTTCATAGCCAGCCTGTATGGAAACTGCTGTGTTGTTTTCACAATGTCATCGTTATAGTAATAGTGGTTTCAGAGTAGGTGTTTAATAAATGCTGATTGATGGATGTTCTGGTATTTGTATGTGTATCATGTGCTTACTCACAAGCAAGCGTTTCTAATTTTGGCAGTGTTTTGTACTGACTCATATGCTCTCTGCCCCAAGCTCCTTGAGAAAAATACATGAATGAATGAAGTGATTTGCCTAGGATCACACAGCTTGAAAGTGGCAGAACAAAGATGGCCCCAGAGCTTCCAACACCTAGAACTTCCAAGCCTAGAGCTCCTCCCCCTCTGACACCCCATCCCCCATAACCATGCTCCAACCCAATCACATGCATTTAAGGGGAATGTAGTAGGAAACCACATTCCTGTGTTTCTCTTCCACTCTCACACTACTAACCACACTCACAGCCCTTCTAACACCAGAGGGGAAGGGGCTGCCTACACCAAGCCATTTTCAGTGACACCAGCTGAGTGTCCTACAGTGCAATTCAATTCTGACTCTAGCAGGAATTAGTGCAGAGCCCCACAGGTTAAGGTGTCAGTCCCATAGACGGTCCCCTACTTCAGATGTCAACTGCAAATTGTAGGTCCCCAGGTTACCTACAACTTCTATCTGACTTGGTTACCAATAGGAATTTCCCATGACCCTCCCCCTCCTTGGATAACATCATTTGCTCAGGAAAACATATTCACCATTTATTATATAATAAAGGATATGATACAGTTTACAGATGAACAACCAGAAGAAGAGATACATAGGATGAGATCTGAAAGGGTCCCGAGTTTCAGGAGCTTCTGTCCCTGTGGAGTTGGGGTGCATGCAACACCTTCCTGACATGGATGTGTTCATAAACCCAGAAATTTTTCAAATCCCATACTATTGGGATTTTTATGAAGACTTCATCATATATGCATAATTGATTATTAATTCCATTTCCAGCTCCTCTCCCCTCTCCCTTCTCCAGAGGATGGGGGAAGGAGGAGATGAAAGTTCCAAGCTTCAAATCATGGCTTGGTCTTTCTGGTGAACTGCCCCTATCCCAGGGCCCACTAAGAGTCCCTTATTAGAACAAAGGACATTCTTATCACCTAGGAAGTTCCAAAGGATTTAGGAGCTTAGTATCAGATGCTCCCATGATTCAGGAAATTACAAAGGTTTTAGGAGCTCTGCCTCAGGAGCCAGGGTCAAAGACTAAATGTTAGAACAAAAAAAAAAAAAAAAAAAAAAAAAAAAAAAAAAAAAAATAAAA
>NC_064811.1:193694594-193722030 GCF_023721935.1 Panthera uncia
ATATATGGAGAGAGAGAGAGAGGGATTATATATTATATATAATATATTATATATAATAATTATATGTTATATATAATAATTACATATGATATATAATATATAATAATTATATATTATATATTTATAATGATAATTTAATGTATGATTTATAATTTATATAAATATATATTTATAAGTTTATTTATAAATTTATAATTATATATATATAATTATTGTACAGGGACTTATCCTCCATGCTTGTTTTCAGTTTCTCTGTGCTAAATATGCACTGAACCATCTACGCTAAGTGTGCACTGAACCATCCAAGAGAGGCCATCATGCAAGGAGCAACCATGACTGAGTCCAGCCTCTCCAGCACCCCAGGAGTCATCTCATGGACACCTGCAAGCCTCTTTTTGCACAGAAAAGTGGTGAAGTTCACCTTGGTATTCTAGTTGCTTCCATTCCCTCTCATCCCTTCAATTTCTTCCTTCTCAAAGGCATTTTAAAGAAAAGATGTAAAATTGCTTAGAAATAGAGGCATGATTGTCTGGTTATTGATTCAAATTCTGGCAGGTCTGACTCAGACCTGTCTCTGTCATTCCTGCCTTCAATTCTGATGGCTAAAGAGGGATTCCAAGGAATTCAATTGTAATCAAATAACCCAAGAATCCCCACCTCCTCCTCATGCAGGAGAATTTAATATTTCCATTCTAGCTGAGGTCTCATTGCCAGAATGTTAATTGGGATTTCAGTTTGCCCGTCTCCATTCTAGGATTTTGCTTAAACTAGTATTTTTGGTTCTTTGCTCCTGTATTTTAACAGCAGACAACAAACAACCTCTGAATATTCACAGAATGGCAAGAGCTGGGTTTAGCCAGCAATTTGGCAAATAAACATAATAACAGTGGCCTCAGAAGCATTCCTATTGGGGATGTGATACAGAATGTGCTGTGGCAAAGAAATCCTATACTTTGTGTCATCCTCTGCATAGAAAGAGTCAGGCTCTATTGCATCTTATAAGGAAAAAAGATATTAAAGAGACAATAAGATAATAGTAATAAGAGTCTGCTTGTATGTTAAAGGGTTTGAGACATAATCATACAGACCTGAATCTACTTATTTCCTAGGCTTCCTTTAGCAAATTTTCTTTGCTTGGTTTCTATGGAAACTAGAAACTGCACATGAGCTAGAGGCACTCAACAGTCTTCCCTTGCAGGCGTGTCCATCTCAGATTTTTCTGCTTTAAGTGATGTCATATTGTAACCACTAAGATTAAAGTAATCATCATCATCATCATCATCATCATCATCATCCATCCACTGTACTCTCAGAATCATTGCTGAGGTCATGTTGACAGTTACCATAGCTATTTTCTAGGACATGTACTACAAAATTATAGATCTTAACTCAATCCTCCTGATAGCCCTGTGGGTTTGGTATCTGTAGCCATCAGGGTCCATCTAGGAAAATGGAAACCACTCTAGGTCTTTCAAATGGAAGGAATTGAAGGCAGGGAATCAGTTATGCGTGTAACAGAATCACTGAGAAGCCAAACAGGGTGGGGGTGGGGCTGTGAGACCGCTCACAGAGTAGCAAATACAGGAAATTGCTGCCAACCCTATGGCTAGAGAGACAACAGGAGGGATTAGTGTTTCCAATGCCCAGAAAGTTGGGAGCAACTGGCAACAAGTAGAACTATCCTGAGGACTGCATGTGGAAGCTGAGACTGTGAAGGAAGGAACTATCTGGAGGGCACTAGAGCCACAGAGGAGACACAACTGCTACCAACTCTTCACAGGAAGCTGAGAGAGAGTGGGGAAGGAATACCCTGACCTCTCTCTTCCCCCTGGCCTCATTTCCAAGGAATTTTCTGTCAAGGCCTCCTATTGGTGAAAGAATCTGCATGGAAGGCAGAGGGCAAAGGATCCTCAGAAACAAGTTCCCCTGTGATACAGAGGACAACGAAGGAAGTTGCAGGGATGGATCTGAGAACAAACTAGCAGTTGACTAGCAAAGTATTACTATACCCATTTCATGGATAAGGAAACTGAGCCACAGAAAGAGACGGCAATTTTCTTAAGACAACACTAGCAAGTGAAGTGACTGGTTGAGTGCTTATGAGTCCATGCTCTTAACCACCTTCTGGTATCTCCTGTAGAGAGGAAAAGGGCTTCTTTACACACATGACATTTCTAAGTCACATGCCCTTCACTAAGTGAGCTCAGTTGATTATGAAAACCTTTAGTTGTAGGGTCTATCCATCTGAAATTTGTCTATTTGAGGGGGTGTCTAGATATTTATTTCATATGTGCTAAGATGATTCAGCCTGACCACATATAGTCATAAAATTATAAAAGGGATCATCTACTCACTGGTGACATGGACCTGGAAGTGAGGGGAAAACAGGACAGATGAGAAACCTTGACTTTCTTGTATTTGCTAGAGAAGTGAACTGTGGTTCCAACTGGTTAGAGTGTAGGAGTGGAGGTGAAAACAGGTAAAACGAGAGAAAAGGGGTAAAAATGCCCAGTTCCTATTTTCTCTCTTTATGATTGATCATTTGCCATTGCTAAACTTGTAAGGAAAATTTATCAGGGGAAAGCTAAGATTTCTATCTGTCAACTTCATCTTTTCTAAGGACTGAGGGAAGAAGACCATTTAGCTTGAGAGGAACCTTGGAAAATCTTGCAGAGAAATGTTTCATCTAATATCCAGGGAAAACACCTCTCAGAAAAGTTCATGTTTTAAAAGAGTTTACTTAAAAGCCAAGACACCTTCTAATATAAGGATTTTTAATGACTGGTTAATGGGGAAGCACATTTTGGGACAAATTTTTCTACTGTTTCCTTTCTATTTTTGTTCTGTGTGCAGGAACCTCTGTATTTGTAAGGCCAGCCTTATTTACATTAGTAGACAACTGTGTGAGCTGTCTACTGCATGGATGCTCTGTCATCCTTCTCAAAGGCTCCAAGTGTGTCCCTACTTAGTGACTGAAACCCTAATACCTTCTAGGAAAAATGGTATACTCTGCTTCTTGCAGGCATGGGACAGTGCTGAACAGCACCCAATCTTGATTCCAGAAAGGAAGCAACTTGTGGACAACAGGAACAGGATTAGGCAAAGTATAATCTCTCCTAGCTCCCCAAAAAGATTTTTCTAGAACCTTATCATTTAAAATAGCTTTGCTATTCACAGTAATGGGATATTTGATGATGAGGAGGTCTTAATACCACCTTCTTACATTGGTATGAGATAGAACACATGTGAAGAACAAAGCATACCGGCTGATTTGCCAGATGGTTGGCTAGACAAAAAAGAGAAATCCCTTATCTCCGACTTCCCTGGGTCCAGGCTTGGTCGGCCTGAAACTTATATAATTCTAGGGTCCCTCTTTAAGTGGGATCCTTTTCTTAAGGAAAAAGGATGCAGAATGATGAATACAAACTTAGGGATGAAAATGATTATTTAGAATGATAAAAGAGATCAAAACGATTTATACAATTATAAAAAGCTTAACAAATACCAAAACCATTACAAAATCTAGAATATAATATTTTTGTTAGTTAACTGCCTGACACACCTTCAGAATACTTTTTCCTACATTTTCACACTTTGTAATCATCCGCTCATTCAACAATAATTTTGTGATATTTTCTATTGAGAGGCTAGAAGGCTTAAATTTAGCCCTTGCTCTAACACAGTTGAAGAAATTTTCTTTTTTCTTATTGATAGTTCAGAAAAGTTTCTTTCAGCTTTACAAGTTCTTATTTATAGTGATATGTCAAATTTTAGGATTGTGATCAAATATAGAAAAACCTTGAATAAGTCCCTTCTATATATGAACTAAGATTTCAAGGCATTTCAGGTTTCCTTGTGAAGTGATTCATCTTAAATACCTTTGAAAAGTCAACACTCATAATTACTTATCCTCGATATCCTCATTTCTTTACACTGGGTGACTTGGCTCAGAGGATAGTAGGAGTATTCTTGGATGCCACAACTTGACTAGATTGTGAATTAACTGAACACCTCTTAAGCACACCCACTGAACCCAAGCTAATCCAAACTCACTTCCCCCTGGGTACATCCTAAACATGTCTATGGCTACTACAGAGCCACTCAACACAAGAAGGTGGTGACAGAGGGGACACTGGCATGAAAACAGACAGCAGTCTTAACTGAATGCAGTTAAAAGATTCTACTTTTGCAAAATTTACAAAACATGTAACCATGTTGGTAACATCGTTGGGTGTTCTTCTGGGCCCTCAAACGGGGTCCATGCAAGTGAGGAACACTGAAAGGTAAAATTTAAGCTTCTTTAGCTGCATGATAAATCTGCCTCTAGCTCCATCATTATCAACATCATCATATCATCACCATCATTATGTTATCATTACTCGTGCATCACAGGGTCTTTGTGGGGATTACCACAAGATAATACATACAGAACTCCTAGACCACAACAGGCTATCAATTAATTGCATTTATCCTCATCCTCATCATAACCATCACCATCACCAGCATCACCATCATCATCTAAAGAAGAGGTGAAGATAGACCGTCATGGTCAGGAAGTGTTCTGAAGGAAGTGGGCCTTACTGCTGGGTGTCCAAAGGCACTCCTTTTACTTTTAACACCTGAAAGTGTCTCTAGTCTTCCCAGGCAAGGATGTACAATGGCTGACTTCCAGGATTTGGAAATCCAGATGGGGGCAGAGAATATTTGGCAGGTTCATATTTGCTACAGTTGCAGTCTGGACCTTTAAGGAAAGGTTTGATCATCCAAGTTATTTAAAAAGTTTTTTAATGTTTATTTTATTTTTAAGAGACAGAGTGCAAGCAAAGGAGGGGAAGAGAAAGGGAGACACAGAATCGAAAGCAGACTCCAAGCTCTGAGCTGTCAGCACAAGAGCCCAAAGTGGGGCTCAAACCCATGGACCATGAGATCATGACCTGAGCTGAAGTTGGATGTTTAACCAACTGAGTCACCCAGGCGCCCTATCCAAGTTATTTTAAAACTGACTTGATTGGGATGCCTGGGTGGCTCAGTGAGTTGAACGTCCAACTTTGGTTCCGGTCACGATCTCGCAGTTCTTGGGATCAGGCCCTGCGTCAGGCTTTGCGCGGACAGCAGGGAGCCTGCTTCAGATTCTCTATCTCCCTCTCTCTCCCTGCCCCTCCCCTGCTCACGTTCCCTCTGTCTCTCAAAAATAAATAAACATTTCAAAATAATTTTTAAAAAAGATTCTCTCTCTCTCTCCCTCTGCCCCTCTCCCCCACTCGTGCATGCGCTCTCTCTCTAAAAAATGAAAATGAAAATGAAAATGAAACTAATTTGATTGTCTTATTGAAGCTCTATGAGTAACAGAAAATTTTAAAACAGAAGAAAAACAAAGAACCTCAATACTCCATTCTGGATTATTTAGTTTCAAGAAATGTTAGTAAAGTTATCTGATTTATCTGCATTAAATTATTTTACAGGCAAAAAAAAAAAAGCTTTCTGGGGAGATACACACGCACGCACACACACACACACACACACACACACACACAGAAAATAGGTTGAATCTTTCCTTCCTAGAACCAGCTAAAAATACCGTCCTCTTCCTTATCTCATAGGAAGCCAACCCCTCTCAGCCCACTGACTTGGTATCAAGAAATGGTATCGGGGGGAAAGTCATATTTCCATCCTACCATGGAAAATTCCAGTTGGAGAAAGAGAAGAGGTAGAAGGTGGGTTCCTGCCCAGGACGTCGGGCATGCTGCCGATAACCTCCTTTAGTAGCCAGTGCCTCTGCCCTCACCCAGACCCAGCCAAGCACAGCCGCAGTGGCAGTGCCAGCCTTGGTGTAGTAGCACTATACGCAGTGGCAACAAGCCACTGGGTTCCCAAGGCAACAAGCTCACCCATCGCCACAGGCATGAAACTATTTCCTTAGCCAATCCCTTGGGTAGAGGATTAAAAGCTCCTCATACCATCAAAATACCAAAATGCAGAGCCTTTCTCTAGGAATTAACAGTCAAGCTCGAAGTGGACTATCCTATGGCCTAAACTGGATAGCAGGGCCATGAAAGGATGGGCTGCTCCAGCACCTTGTTTGAGCCTCCCCATAGCACTTTACAAGTCTGGCCTTCTGCTATGATTGTTTGGGCCTCTTCCTTCTGGAGCTTCCATACCCTCCACTGAGCTCACACATTTTCCTTCAACTCCATTGCCCCAATCCTGCCTCTCAGCCCATCTGCAACACCCACGGAGCCTCTCCAGAACCCACCCATAATGGCTATTACTTCCTCTGATCTCCCATACCTTTTAATTTATTTTAAGAAATGAATTACTTTTTACATTGGTTCTTAGTTAGATAGGTCTTTATTTCCACTCTACTGGTTGCTGTGTTTCCACCACATTTATGTTCAATAAACACTTGCTGAATAGAAGAACAAATGATGGTTTGGAATCAGAGGAGATGTCAAGGCATAGCTCTGTTGGAGTGTGTCTGAAGACGGCCCCAGGAAGGACCCTGGGAAGTTTGGAGGGTGCTGTGTGCTCTTGAGCAGCAGAGGCCCCACCCAGGGGAAAGAGGGGTTCTATAAGCAAATTCTGACACTCCTCAATACCTGCAGGACCCCAAAGGGTAGTTAGGACCCTTTGGGTTGCAAGTCACAAGGAAAGTCAACTCAAATTGGCTTAAGCAAGAAGGGAGGTATTGGCTTTCATGGGTGGGAAGGATACTGGAGTGGCTTACTGAACGAAGAGTTCCAGGAACAGAAAGCCCCAGACATAAAATGCAAATCCACTAGAAACCTAGCAAATGCCTTTTTCCCCTTCTCTCCTCCCCTCCTCAGCTCTACTTCCCCTCTCCTCTTTATATCTGAATCCCAGACATGTTCATCTCACATCACACCCTCTCTCTTCTCTCTCTCCTTCTCTCTTTCTCTCCATCTCAATCTTACTGTGTCTCTATTTTAATCCCATTCTCTTCTACACCAGAAAATCTCTCTCCACATATCAGAAAAAAAAAATAGCTCCTAGCAACTCTAGAGACAAACCCTTAATGATTTAAAACTAAGAAAAACTAGCCTTCCACCTCCAGTCGGAAGGTTCCTTGGGAGGCCCCCGACTGGCCTTGGGTTCTGCGTCCCTTGGACAAGTCGCTGCGTCCAGGGATGTGACACCATTTTTTGGCCCAACTATGTGGTGAGGGAAGCCAGGCACCATGGCTGACAGCTGCACCGGGGCCACATGGAGGCAAGAAACAAGAAGATCTACAGCTCACATAGACAAACACCCCGGGAAAGACCTTTGGCCAACATGAAGGGACAGATTTGGAAATAATTTCAGACATGGGTAATGTCAAGACTATGGACGTACTTCCAAGCAGCAAACCAGCAGCTCTCTGGAACTGTCCGGGCTTTGTCTCCCAGGGATGCCATGTCTAAAATAAGCTCAGCCCAGCAGCTCACATCACACTGTTGCAGATAGCTGGAAATAGCTGGACATAATCACTTATGCTCATCACTACTTCCAAATTGCAGTAGTCCACCTCTAGATCTGGTTTTGAATGTGCTCATAAAAAGCACATGTATTACTATATCACCATTTTGTTCTCTGACATCTTGACAACTGCACTCGAATATAATTGGTTTCCTTTGTAGTCCTATGTATTTTATGCCCTTTAAAACATTCTAAGAAGAGGTCAGAAGGCTTCACCAGATTGCCAGAGGGATCTATGGCACACAAAAAGGCTATGAACCCTGTTCAGTTGACTGCCAGATGCTAGCCCTCCTGGTCTAATCCTCTAATCTTTGCATCATTTTCTCTATTTTCTATATTTTTGTCTTTTTGTTCTACTTTCTGTACAAAGTCAATTTGCTCTTCTGACCCCATTCTCTGGCTATTTTACTTCTGCTGCATTGCAAAATAAGACATCCTGGTCTTATTCCATAGATTCTCTATCTTCTCATCTCTCTTAGGCTACCCACTCTAGGGTGTGATTTATTCCTGCTGATCTTTGGCTGTCTGCTCACATATGGAAAAGGCACTACCAAGTGATTGGGATTTCTGCATCCAAATGCAGCTCACCAGTGGTGGCTTCACTGTGGGGTTCTTAAGCAGGGACCAGCCATTTCATCGTGGGATTCCTCACATGTCAGAATCTGTGACTTCCCTCTTGGGGAAGTCTATGTATCTGGAGGTATGCTCTAATACCCTGTTGGGAGGGAGTGGGCAAATACAGGTCAGCATCCTAGGAGTCCCCCAGTAAGGACACTTGGATCTTATTCCCTGTTTTCTATCCAGTTTAGGGCTGTTCCCTGCTATTCCCTCAGTTTGAATTCTTTCTGGCTCAATTACCAGTGATTAAATCTCCTACTTGCCACCGGAGCAGGAGAGGAACAGCAGTCTGGCTATTCGGACTGGGAAAAGAGACCTCCTGAGATAAATCTTCTGCCTATCCTCCTCTGTTCCTTCCCACCCTCTCCCAGCTTTGAGAGTTGGTTGGTACCTCTAATTCCTGAACCTTCCCACTGTTTCTGGTTGCTACCTGGTTTCCTTCTTCTTAGCTTTCTCCTCTGTGGGCATCAGTCTCTACTCTGCCAAGACAGCACTCAACCCTCCACTTTCCATGTCTCAAAGTATTGTGGGTCTTTCTTGTTTGGTGTCATTTTCTTTCCATTTTTCTTTGTAAGTTTATACCTTTGCTTTGCCATCATTTTGGTGAGGTTTGGGGAGGGAGCAGAGTGTACAGAACATACTCAATCTCCCACATTTATCCACATGTCTTCTGCCTTTCAGTTTCTCACATTAGCCCCCAAAATAATAAAAAGACACTATCAGCCTTGCATTCACACTTGTTGAGACTTTTATGTCCAACTTGGCGTGGGTGCAACAGAACCTGACTGAGGAAACAGCTGTCTTGAGTTCTGGCTTCCAGCCAGTAAGGGGAATGCCAGCCCCCATCCCAACAATAATCAACCTGAAACAATAGGAACTGAACTACAAGATAGTAAGGGAAGGACACAAATGTAATGTCCAAAATGGTGCTCTTCAGAAGGAGTCAGGAATGTCCACCTCCTACAGGCAGACTGCCCGTGCTGAGGGAACAAGGTAGGAATCTCCCTCTCTGCCCCAAGCACCATACACACCTGATGGTCCACCTAATGTCCTCCTTATGGTTTCTTCCAAAAGGTACTGTCTTGTACTTCAATATGACAGGAAGGTTTCCTCATTTCTTTTTATGTATTGGTTCTCTGGTTGCTATTCTGTTCTATGGCTCTGCTCTGTGGTTGCTATTCTGTTGGCAGTGTATCCTCTGGGGGCAGCTCCTGTCTTCTGAATGGCTACCCAAGTTGTCTCTATTCAAGCACAAACTCACGCAGCACCAGATGTAAAATAAAAAGTGGGCAGAAATAGTTTTTTGATGAGGAGATCAAATTAAGTTGAGGACAGAAAAGAAATCTGACAGACTTCTTGGTTTAAAAAAAAAAATGCAAGCATCTGAGATAATGTGTCTTGAGTATTGTACATATTTCCTTAAAGTGAGAGGAAAGACTTGTATTTCTATAGCACTTTGCTTTGAGGGGTATCAAAGCCTTGCTTTTTTTTAATTATACAAAAGAAAGCAAAGGCACCATATATGAATGTTTTGGAGCCTGTGCAGCAAGCCCATGCAGCTGAGCTGTTATTTAAAGACATGAAAATGCAGATCCTTGGATAGACTAGAGCTGAATTCACTTCAGAAGCTGGGGCTTGGAGGGGACCAAGGGTCTCTTCCAATGTCCTGTGGCCCCAGCACAGGGCTGAGCAGCTTGGATCGCCAGCCCCCACAGGTGCTGCCACAAGCCTCCTCAGTCTCCACCTGATGCTGGTGTTTATTAGATGAAAGATGGACCAAGCCAAACAAGGTGAGAGGACGGCATCCAGACATGATTCCCGTTATGACAGAGGGAAACAGAATATTTCAAATTTGCCAGAACTTGAGTTGGATGGATTTTCCATAATAGGCATCATAGTAATGGGGGCTATTTTCCGGGAACAGTTAAAAAAAATCAGAGGTGAGTTTTCAGCTTGAGGACATTTTTATAAATAATAGCCTAATAGCCTAAGTTCTAAGATTAAAAAAAGAAAATGTCCTGGCAACAGCTTCCTACTCTGCTGATGAGAAAGTCCAGTGCTGGCCAAAATTCATCTGAGCCATAAGCCTACTATATAGTTGAAGCAAAATTAAGAAAAACTTGCCACACCACCATAGAGAGAGGCCACAGTGAGTTCCTCGACCATAAGCTGCCATTTTAGGGCCATTCCATGACTGCTGGGCCCCCAACAGCAAAGAGGGCCAGATGAAGAAAATCCCAGAACCCTGTCAACCCATGGGAAGAGTCAGTGAATAACGTGGACAGAACAATGGCCAGAGGCAGAAATGTCCACAATAGTAAAGTATCTCACTTGAGATATCAACTATAGGCTGAATGATTATAAAATTCCCCCTCCCCAAAAATAGATTCATTCCAAATGCAAACTACACAAATAGCTGGTTACCACTCATTGATGTGAAAAGAAGGCAAAACTGAAGGCATACAGAGAAAGACAGATACCATATGTTTTCACTCTTATGTGGATCCCGAGAAACTTAACAGAAGACCATGGGGGAGGGGAAGAGGTAAAAAAAAGTTAGGGAGGAAGGCAAATCATAAGAGACTCTTAAAAGCTGAGAATAAACTGAGGGTTGATGGGGGGTGGGAGGGAGGGGAAAGTGGGTGATGGGCATTGAGGAGGGCACCTGTTGGCATGAGCACTGGGTGTTGTATGGAAACCAATTCAACAATAAATTTCATATTTAAAAAAAACTGGTTGGTTTGGGTAAAGTTCACAATCCTTCTGAAGAGGGAGAGAAAACAATGGGTGTTACATTTCTCTTTTCTATGCTTAGGTTTAATTTATTAAACCTTCACCCAAAATGTAGGAAGAATATATAGGACCATGGCTACCATATAAGGATGTGCATGCAGGTTGTGCACTGAACAACTCTGGGGTAACCTCACATTGTAGGCAGCAGCCATCATTGACCATGAAGCACGATCAAGATGCTTCCCATTTCCAGACGCTATGGTCACAAAGTAACATATAAAACTTCTAGAATGAATAAACAGACCATATCAATTGGTGTCAGCACTAACGACAGTCTGAGGCTCCATTCTCTGGGTCTCCAAATGACCATCATTTTAGACCAGGTTCTACTGCCAGAAGTAAGGGCCTGGGTCCTGTAGATACTGCAAGATCATCTTCTCTCAGGCCCGTTTCCGCATAAGCCTCCACTTCTTCCTGAGGTCTACAGCTTGCCCTAGCTTCTCTGGCCAGAAGCTGGATGCTTCCTTCCTGATCTGGCTAGGACTTGGTCCAACCTCCCACACCCACCCATGGAGGGTACAGCTTTCTCCTCCAAATGCAGTGAATGCAGCTCTCTGGCTTCTCAGAGATGGCTGCTTTCCTGGTACTACTTCTATAAGGATGTGCCCAACCACACCTGGGCTCTGAGGACCCTGGGAGAAGAGCCTCAGGGCTCTTTCCTAACTATTGGCTGAGGTCGGCCAGCACTTCTATCTCCATAAATTAAGTACATGGACTAACTTTGTCCTGCCTGATATCCATCCCGACATGTCCGCAAAGCTGTAGGAAATGTGACCTCAGAGGAGAACACCCCATTCTCCATGCAATAACAGACCATTCACACTACTCCCCAAATCTCTCGTTCAGGCATCATGGACACTGAGCACTCAGACTGAGCACACCTTATGCACCATATGATATGATGACCATTAAAACGCATATTTATGTTGACAGTGAATCATGTAGCAGCCATTTATCCAAGCCTAAAGGCACCAAGACATCTGAGTTTGAGGTATTCTAACAAAAGTCTTTCAGATTCCAACCTCTATGCTTCCGGGGTCATAATCACTCTCCAGCAATGCGACCTGTGGTATTCCATTTTCCTTCCCCCATCTTGGTTTTTGTGAGGATAAAGGCAGTTTGGAAGGGTAGTGGAAATGACCTACCTACATTTAGGAGCACTTCGTCAGAAGTTGAACGCTCTTTGTTTTTCTTCTGATTTTCCCTGTGTACGACTGCATTGTTAAAAATAGTTGTCAAAGATAACGGTGAGACTTCCCCAAAAGACTAGTGGAAACGAAAATCATCACCATGACCACCACCACCACCAACATCATCATTATCATCATCTTCTATGACCACAGTGAGCCTTTGTATCATTTTAGCCAATCCTATCTAGTGTCTGATAACTTATCATCATCACCATCATGTATATATGACCACAGTGAGCCTTTGTATCATTTTGGCCAGTCCTATCGGGTGTCTGACAACTTCTTTCAGGTAGCTATAAGTCCTGAAACCTGCCTAACCCTGGTCTCCTAAATCAAGCCCTCACAGCTACACTGTGGAGTGAGATTATTTTATTATTAAAGCAAAAATGACAGGGGCACCTGGGTGTCTCAGTCAGTTAAGCATCCGACTCTTGATTTTGGCTCAGGTCACCATGTTACGTTCATAAGTTCAAGCCCTGCATCAGGCTCTGCACTGACAGTCTGGAGCCTGCGTGGGATTATCTCTCTCTCCCCTTCTCTGTCTCCCTGCCCCTCCCCTCCTCACTCTCTCTCCCTCTCTCTCAAAATAAATAAACAAAAACATATGCCAGCAGCCGTTCACTTGTTTTAAGTGTGTGCTGTGTGCTGAGCACTATTCTAAACGGTTTCCATTTATTATTTAATGTAACCCTCCTGCAATCCCTCTGCAGTCAGTATCATCAGTGTCCCCATTTTACAGATGAAGAAACGGAAGCACAAGAGACTGAGATGTTTGTCTCAGGTCACTTGGCTGGTAAGGATTCAGATGTACGCAGTCTAGCTCCGGAGCCCCCAGGCTGAGCTCTGACACCCTGCTACTCCATGAAACTATGTGAATAGCCAGTACTCAGCCAAACTGGAGGCAAAGCAATGCACACCTCTTCACAGTTTATCCACAGATCCCTCTTTAGAGATGTAGGGTCTCAAAGGAAAAAGAAGTCCTAAGCCTCACTGGGTCCTCACCCCGTGGTGGCGCTCTGCTGCTAGCCTGGCCAGCAGCCCTTCAAACCTTTCAGAGGGCTCTCCAGCGAAATGTCCCTCTGGCCTGCCCTGGGGCTCTCTGCATGTGCAGTGCCCCCCCACACCCTCACTCCCACCTATTCATCTTTGAAACTTGGTCTGTACATGCGACACTGTGTCTCCAGGCGGCTCTGTGAGTTCTGGCAATCCGTTACTTCCCTCTGCTCCCCACCCTACAGTGTCCTCATATTCTCAACCAGTCTACACATCCCCTGCTAGCTGCCCTTTCCAAAGTTTAACATTTCCAAATGGCAAGATAAGTTCAGAGTCATTTAAAGGAAAATGGGCGTACTTGAGACATACCATGAAAATGTTGAGCTTTTTTTTTTTTTTAATCTCATCCTTACCCTTCCCGCAGAAGCAGTGAGCTCAAGTAGCCTCCTGTTCATTGTTTTCCCCAGGGAAGCCAATTTCAGTTCAGTTCCCACTGTTTCATAACACGAGAGCTCAACTTACACACTTCCAGAGGGATGGGTGCTCAGTTTTGTTTTCTTCTTCCCTCACGAAAAAGCTTCAATCTCAGTTGCAGGCTTAAACAGACTTAACAGCCATAAGCCCCATAAGCTCTGGCATGCCATAAATAGTCCTTTTCATCAAAAGCTGCAAATCACAAGTCTACTGTAAAAACCAGAGCTACTCAGATAGCTGCCCCCAGCCCTGAGCATAGGGCCTTGCATTTAGCGGCATTTAATCAAGATTTGTTGATGGACTGATTGATCTGGGTCTCCCATATCAAGTGTAGCCTAAGTTTCTTAGATTTTTTTTAAAGGGATTGGAACTAAGATTTAAAGCCAACTCTTAATGCACTACCCTCTCCATTCCCACAGTCCTTTGGGCCCAGAACCTTAGAACCTATTTATAATGCATGAGTTTCAAAGCCCCTGTGGGGACCAGAAGGCAAGAAGGAAGGCAGGACAATGCTGTAAAAGCCCCTACACCATCTGGGTCATTGCACAGTGGTAAGCTGAAAGGGTCCTCTGGATCATCTGAAAAGATAGACCAAGCATTCTGTCGTAAGTTAGACGTCTGGAGTTAGGAATCCTTAGTCCCCCACTCCTAGTCCTGTGGCCTTGGGCAGGTTACTTAGCATCTGTGTGCAGCAGGTTCCCCATAAGCCAGTTCATAGGATTTCTGTCAGGATTACATTAACAAACACTTGGTAAGCCCTTGAGACAGTATCTGGCATGGAGAAGGCATCACTTGTATTTTAAATAATTAGCTTAGCAATATAGTGAAAGAATCTTTTATTGTGCTTTTAATTTTATGAAAATCGGGGGTCCATATAAACCAATTATGGTAACTCAGCTAACCAGAATATTTAATGAAACAGAACACCCTACTGTCCCAAAATGCAAGGCAGATCTGAGCCCACAGTATGTAAGAAAGTACAGACAGGAGCAGAAACAAAGTAGGGATCGGTAATAACTGAATTTAATCGGATCACAGAACACCGGGGGCACTAAAACAAAATCACGTTATAAATTTCTTAAATGAAATTATAAGGTCAGGAACAGGTATGAGCTATTCCAACTTTTTCAAAGCCTTTTTCATCATGATGGGGAAGAAAGGAAGCTGAGTGAGTTACTGTGTTCCTGTTTTAGTCATCAGACTTCAGCAAGAAAAATAAAGGGAGAGGGATGGATATATACAATTAGGAAGTAATTAAGGCCATGTAAACACAGCTGTTGATAAAGACACAGGTAAGGGAATTCTTAGAAAAATTAAATGTAACAAATCAGCAGGCAGAATGAAATGGGTCCCTAGGCAGCGAAGAAACTTGTTAATAAACTTGCTGAACCACCACCAACTCAGAAAAGTAACAGTGAGTGAGAACAAGGAAATTTTGCATTTTTAAGCTCTCTTAAAGTGAGCTGGGGAGAGAGAAGACCTTTGGGTGGCTAGTAGCCCCCAGGGCAAGAGAAGCAGTGACAGGACAAAGGCAGAAATGGCACAGCGTTTCTGCTGCTCGGCCTCCGTCTGTGGTTACAACATAATGTTTGGGGGGATAGAGCATGGTCAGAGTTACAATGACCTGGACTATATGAAGAAATCAATCTGCAAGCATTTATTGAGTGCCTCCGATGTCCAAGGCACCACGCCAAGTGAGAGATGCAAAGATGAGCAAAACTGGTCCTGGATCTCCAGAAACCCAGGACCGTGGGGACAACAGCTGTGAACTCAGTAACACAAGGTAAAAGGCAATCAATGCTGTGGCAGAGTTACATGCAGAGCATAGGGACACAAGAGGGAGGTGAAGTTCCACCAAGAGTATCAGGGAAGACTTCCTGTAGGAGGTGGCATTTGAACTGACCTTGAAGGGCAGATAAGAAAAATGCTTCAGACAGGGAAATGGCATGCATCCATCCATCCATCCACCCATCCAATTATCTACCCAATTGACAAATGGTTACTGAGCACTTACTTTCTAGCAGGCACTGTGCTAGTTGCTGAAAACAGATTTTTGAGTAAAAAGACAGAACTCCTGTCCTTGGGGAACAACTGGGAATGCAAATGTTCATTAAAGCATCAAACCTTCAGACATGGATCGCAGTATGGCAATGCCATGAGGGGTGGTGCTGGGAGCTGTCCGAAGCTCTCACGGGACTGTCTGACCTAGCAGAGAAGTCAGGGAGGGCCTTGCTGAGGAAGTGATGTGGAACTGAGACCCAAGGGGGCAGTCAGACACATCTGGGCAGAGAGAAGAGACCGCATCCCCACCCGAGAGAGCAGCATGCCTCAAGGTGGGAAATAAGTGCCAAAACAAGGGCTTGGAACAATCCAGGGAGGCTGGATCATGGTTTGGGGGGAAAAATGTGTGGAGACAAAGCCGCAGGAGCCAGCAGGGGCATGTGGGGTTTTGGTGAGAAGCTCCCACTCTTTATTCTAAGAACAATGAAAGTCTTAGAAATACCTTAATTGGTGTCATCGTATGGAGGGAGGAAGGAGGCAGAGTGGCAAGAGTTTGGCTCTGGGAAGATGACTTGGCTGACGAGTAGGACCACAGCGAATGAACCAGTGGCCCAGTGAGAGAGAGGGTGGTGGCCAGGACAGGGAGGACAGCAGCGGGAAAGGGGAGAAAGGATCTCAAGGGATATGTTAAGTGTAAGTGCACAGGACTGGCAGGAAGACTGCGAGGCCTTGGTTAGGGAGGGGAGGCATCCAGCACTCCTCTAGCTACAGGGCAGATGGCAGTGCCAATTCCCTGATAAGGGCAACAGGACAGGGCCAGTGTAGTAGAGACATGAGTTGTGGGGAATCGTGTGCGTGACGGTGTGATCAACATGTGTCTCTCCTGTAGACTCTAAGCCCCCTTCACGGGCAGGACTCTGTCTCCTTTTACTAAAAACTGTGTTCTTGGCAACTAGTATGGTGTCTGACAGAGAGCAAGTGCTCAGTAACTGCTTGTTAACTGAGTGCACAGTTGGATGAGTGGATGCCTTTGGTTAGGGACATGTGAAGTTTGAGGTGCTTCAACACATCTGAGAGGAGACTTCAGGTAAAAAGTGGAGAGATGGATGGGCTGTAGCTCAGAGAAGCGGTCGGGATGGGAGCTAGAGATGCGTGACCACCCAAAAAGAGTAGCTCAGGGGAGAAGACAAACAGGCCCTGGCTTCAGCCTTTAGGAATCCCAACGGGTCAGGTCCAGGTAGTGGAGAGAAGGTGCACAGAGGAGGAAGAGAAAGGGCAGCCAGAGTCAGAAGGAGTATGTTCAAGAAGGAGAGAGTGGTCAACGGTGTCAGTTGCAAGTAAGATGAGAACTGAAGAATGTCCTTTGGATTTAGCAACACTGAGGTCATCGGTGACCTTTGTGGGAGCTGTTTTTGTGGTGCGATGGGGTGGAAGCCAGATTGGAGGGGGTGTGGAGTGAGCAGTGGGAGGTGATGAAACAGTGACAGGGAGTAGACACAAGTCTTAAGAGAAGTTTGGCGGCAGAGAGGAGAGGGATAAGGCAGAAGCTGGGGAAAGGGAGGAATGTACCCTGGCAGGTGTGAGAAGTTTCAACAGCCCAGCATGGCTACAATAGTGGTTCTTGTGCCTTTTTTCCTGTCCCAACATCCCCGGAGGAACAGAAATCGAAAGTAATGAGCTTGAGTTTGGAGACATTAATTTGGGGAGTTATGGGGTAGGCAGGGGGAGAAAGATATCTGTAGGGTAGCTGGAAAGATGGTCTGGAGTAGCACTGGCAAACTTCAGCCACCAAATCCAGCACCCCCCCCCCCAACCTGTTTTTATATGGCCAGCCCATGAGCTAAGAATAGTTTTCACATTTTTTTAATGTTTATTTATTTTTGAGAGAGAGAGACAGACAGAGTGCGAGCAAGGGAGGGGTGGAGAGAGAGGAAGACACAGAATCCAAAGCAGGCTGCAGGTTCTGAGCTGTCAGCACAGAGCAGACCTGGGGCTTGAACTCACAGACCATGAGATCATGACCTGAGCTGAAGTTGGACGCTTAACCAACTGAGCCACCCAGGCGCCCATTTTTACATTTTTAAATGGTTGACAAAGTCAAAAGAAGAATAATGTTCTGTGACACAACATAAAAAGTACATGAAGTTCAAATTTCACTGTCTATAAGTTTTATTGGAACACAGCCATGCTCACTCATTTGCATATCATCCATGGCTGCTTTTGCACCACTGAGGTAGGTTGCATAGCTAAAACAACAGACTGACTGGCCCACATAGCCTAAAATATTTCCTAGCTGGCCCTTTACAGAAAATGTTTGCCAATCCTTAGTCAAGGGCACAGGACAGCAATTGGGGCAACTTCCTGGCAGTCAACATTATGAAAAAGAATCAAGTTAAATGGGACCAGATCACACTGTGCATTAAGGAAAACAGGTGGCTGGCCATTTGTAGGATGCGGTAGGGGTGGCACCAGCCTGATATCTCTGGGTCTATCACGGACATTTGTTCCCCCTCACCGTGCCCTGCCCCCTGCCTTGTTGACATCACAAGGCTCAATGTAAAGGTCACTTCTTCAGGGAAACATTTCTCCTCCCTTCCCCCAGTGTTCCGACATCTTAGACAAAATCTTTACTTTTCCTTTACAGCATTTATTGCCATGGTAATTCAATAATTATTTGCAGAATTCTTGGTTTACTGCCTGTCTCTCCCCCCAGACCACAAAGCTCTTTGGTGTAATGACTAACAGAACAGATTCTGGAGACAGGCAGCTTGGTTCAGTCCTAACTCTATCATTTACTGCCTCCATCATTTACACTTTACCATCTACCATGGCTCACTTACCATCTTCTGACCTCAGCTGTCTCATCAATAAAATGGAGACAGTGAGAATCTATATTACTTAGGGTCGCAAGGATTGAACAAGATAGTAAGATACAGGGAGCAGAGCTTGCAATATACTAAGTGTTCAATAAATATATCATCTTTAGTGACTACTTGGATAAGCAGAGTGTGAGAAAACAGAGGTGAAATCCAAATTTCAGAGCAACTGGGTGGATGGTTGCTGGAGACATTTCTGGAGACAAGGAACACAGGAAGGGGAGAAGGTTTGGGGGACAGCCAAGTACTGATGCAAGGTAGACGGGTGCAGGGGGAGTTCAGCAGAGTTGGTGGGTGGGTAGGGGACTGGTGGGGTATGGAGAGCACTTGAAATCTCTGGGAGATATAGCTTGGGGGAAACAGCAGATTGCTGGGCTGTGGTTTGGGCCTATGTGAAAATTCCCTGGCATTTGTCATTGCTGTTGTGTGATTATCTGTTTAGACCCTAATAAACATGAGCTATTATTATTCTATGTTCCTTGAGAACTCTTACTACCTTGTCTTGTTGACTACTGGATCTCCAGTACCTCTAGCACAGTTCCTAGCACATAGCAGGTGCTCAGTAAGTATTTCTTGAAAGAATAATTAAAGGAATGAAGAAAAGGAGAGAGACATACACATATTAACTTAAGGAGGAATTATCTATCTGCTGGCCTCTATCTGAGGGCCCAGTAGAGAAGACATAGCATTTTTTAAGGACAGCACACTAGAGACATAGAGGGGGACTGTTATTAAAATATCTGTGATAAAAAATTTTCAGTGTCTACTTGACTGGGCTAAGGGATACCCAGATGACCGGGAACATACTATTTCTGAGTATCTGTGAAGATGACTTCCAGGAGAGATTAGAATTTAAATTGGTAGACCACATAAAAGACAATTGCTCTTATCAATGTGGGTGAGCATCACTCAATCCACTGAGGGCCTGAATATAACAAAAAAGGCTGAAGAAGTTCAAATTTGCCCTGTCTGAGCTGGGACATCCATCTTCTCCTCCTTCCCTCAAACATGGGCACTCTTGGTTCCTGGGCCGTTGGACTTGAATCAGGACTTACACTATAGGCTCCCGTGTTTTCAGGCCTTGGGTTTGGATTAGAGCTACATCACCAGCTTTCATGGGCCTACAGCTTACAGATGGCAGATTGTGGGACGTCTCAGCCTCCATAATGGTGTGAGCCAATGCCTCACAATAAACCTCTTTCTATATATGTACATTTATCCTGTTGGTTCTGTTCCTCTGAAGAACCCTAAATGGTATCCTTAGGGACAATTTCCTCAAAGCCCTGCTAGTAGGTGAATCCAAGCTGCTAGTGAATGCCTCTTTCCCTGATTCAACTGCCTCACCTGAGAAGCATAGAGAAAGTGGAGACTGCAGAGTCTCCCTGCCAACCCTCCCTCCAGCAAGAATCTTCTCTCTTGACTAGGTTAGGGTTTGGGGGAACAAAACCATAGAAGAAAGAACCCTCCAGATATCTACATATTCTGCTCCTAGCAATGGGCAATGTTTATATTCCTCTTTTGACTTTCCTACCAACTCTAAGAGGCAAAATATCTACAATTTACAGGAAAGAATCTGGGGCCTAGAGAAAGAAAGTAACTTACCTGAGATCATATAGTTAATAGGTGGCAGAGGGGAGATTTGAAAATAGAAATGTCCATGAGGTTCCTAAGCTGTATTAGTCAGGGTTCCTCAGAGAAAGAGAACCAACAAGACAATAGGATCCCTCTCTCTCTCTCACTCTGTCTCTCTGTCTCTCTGTCTCTCTGTCTCTCTGTGTGTGTGTGTGTGCGTGTGTGTGTGTGTGTGTACACAATTAGGGAGGGTGACAAGTCCCAAGCTCTGCTGGGTGAGTCAACAAGCAGGACCAGGAGAACCAATGGATCCAAAGACCATGTTCTAATCTAAAGACCAGCTGACTTGAGATTCAGGAAAAGCCTATGTTTTAGTTTGAGTTCAAAGGCAAGGAAAAAAACAGATGTTCCAGCTCAAAGCAAGAGGATGGGGTATGGTCAGCCTTTTGGCTCAATTCAGGTATTCAAATGATTTGAATGAGGCCCACCCAAGTTAGGGAAGGCAATCTTTGCTCAGACTGCCGATTTAAACTCACCCAAAACTACCCTCACAGAGACACCCAGAGTTTGACCAATATTTGGGCACCCCATGACCCAATTAGACACATAAAATTAGCTATCAGGCAAGCCCATGGACTTCCACTATATCACACCCAGCTGTGCTTGGGTCTAGAAAGTCCTCCCCAGTGATGTCATAAAATGTTACTTACCCCCAGAGATCCCTCGCAAAACGCAGCAACCAGTATCTTAAGAATACATAAATTTTCTCTGCCAGTTAAATAGTAGTCTAAACTAGTTCCTGTAATTACTTCCTTGATTGAACCTAACTTCTCCCCACCTAGCCCTAAACATACTTTCACTGTTTCTAGATAGGCAACTGGAAATCTCAGATGTTCAGATCATTCAGACCTGAGAAAGGTGAAAGCAGAGTGGGGGATAGGAAAATGAAACTCACCATGACACAAAGAGAGAATAGGATACAGTAATGGGAACCTACAAAGGGAAGTAGGATTGTTTGGTTCCTTTGCCAGTTGTAATGTATGTGCCTCAAAAGATATTTCTGTGAAGACACTAAATTTTCAATGCCTGATACACTATAGGCACTTAAAATATTTAATGAATGGATCAATATGTCCATCTTCCCTTTCTTTTTCTTGTTTGTGCCCTCTAAACCTGAGAGACTGTCCCCATTTTCCTGCACATGAAGGAAATCATGATGATACTGCCTTACTGCCTTGTCCCTCCTCTTTCTTTGATTTTTAGCTCTGAGGTCTTCTTGGGTTTGGCAATCATCTTCCACCTGGGCCTCCTTTCCCCTAACCCTTCCAAATCAAATAAGTATATTTCACTCCTGTGAGCATATTGGCTCAGTTAACTCTATGAAGCTCTGTTAGCCAACCTTTCTGCTGCACTGCTGGGCGATGTGTCATCTGCAGATAGAATAAATTCAAAGGCTGCATAATCACCACTTACTCCTGGAAAGAGCCACATGGCAGTGACTGGATTCTCCAGTAACTTGGCTTTGTATGAATCTATTATGATGGTTCTTAGACATGGTACTAACTTTTTCCAAGAGCTCACAGGGAAAAGAAGAATGATGTCCAATATCTTATAGCTATGACATTCTTCTCCCGAGGGCTTGGATCCTTTAAGAAATCCCTGTCCCAATGTCATGTTCTATCCCTGAACATGAGCAAAACATCTCAGGTGGGCAGACCCATTGTATTTCTCTAATACTGTTTTGTGCTCAGCACTTAGTTAACTCTGTGATAACTAAAGAAGTTTATGAGGTGGTTCCCTGACCACGACGGAATGTACAAACTAGCCCTGCCATTATATGCTTTTATAATAGTGGACAAATGTATAAAACAATTCTTCAGATATTGGACAGTAGGTGTACAAAACTGTGATGTCTAAGAGAAAGGAAACAACTGAGGTGAGTCCTATGATTATCCTGGCTTTCTGTCTAGAGTCATTTATCAGACTTTTGGACAATGAAGAGGAACTCAATTAGAGGATGGAGTCTCCCTGAGCCTAAGAGACAGGGATTAAAGTTAAGGGAGATTCAGGTGGTTGGAATTTGAGGGACAGAGTACCATAGAAGAAATAGCTATGCAAAAGAGCTCCAGACATCTTCACTTGGTGTCCTTGTTTGTATAAATAATAAATTGCATATGCAGGGTGTGACTCCATAAAACCACATGGAGAACAACTACCAGAGAAAGAACAATGATTGGAGAGCTATAAGCTGAACAACTATCACAAGTTACACGTGGCTGGGAAGCACTGAAGTTCCAAAAAAACTAAAGTGAAGAAAATTTGTTGAACACCAGGGAATTCGGTAGAGACCCTAGAAATGTCAAGTCTTAAAAGTAGTGTTAAATTAGCACTACCAACAAACCTAAATGGGTATTCAACTAGTAACAGTAAATTAACTGCCTGTCAGAACAAAATTCAACCAACAATTTAACATTTACAGTGCTCTGCCTTCAATTAAAAATTAGACACGAAAATAACTAAGCAAATGTGAACCATAGCTGAAAAATCAATCTGCAGAAACAGACTAGAAATAAGAGAGATGATGGAATTATCAGACAATGATTGAAAACAGCTATAATATTTTTAAGGAATTAGACGGAAACATGAACCAAATGAGAAGAGAAATGGAAACTACTTTTTTAATCCAAATAAAACTTCTAGAGCTTAAAATGAAAGATTTGCAATAAAAAAATTAAGTGGATGGCATCACAACCACTTTGACACTGTGAAAGAAAAGGTCAGTGAACTTGAATACAGGGCAATGAAAACTATACAAGCTGACGCACAAAATACGGGAATAAAAAGGCTGAGAAAATGAAGGCAGCCTAAGCAACCTGTGGGAGAATACCAAACAGTCTAACATATGTTTAATTGGTACCCTAGAGGTAGAGAAGGTGAGGCAGGTAAATATTTGAAAAAATAACGGATGAAAAATTTACAAATCTTTCATGAACACTATATACCCACAGATCCTAGAGGCTCAATTAACATCAAGCAGGATAAATATAAAGAACACTTTACAAATACGCATCAAAACTGAATTGCTAAAAGCAAATCATAAAGGAGATCTTCAAAGCAGACAAAGAAAGAAGATACACTATACACAGGAGGAGTGATGAGAAGTACCTCTGGCTCCTTGTCATAGATTATGCAGTAAGAGGATAATGGAATGATAATTTTTAAATGATGAAGTAAAAAAAGTGACAACACAGATTTCATGGCCAGTGAATATATTCTTCAAAGACTAAGACCCAAAATGCTGAGAGACTCCATTGCCAGCAAACCAGTACTACATTTAGCAAAAGCCAAATAAATATTTTCTGGCTGAAAGAAAATGATTCCAAATGAAAACTCAAGTCTATGCAAAACAATGAAGAACACAGGAAAGGAAAGATATGTAGGTAAACATAAAATGTTTTTTCTCATTTAAAAAATTCTTCTGAAAGATAATTATCTAAATCAAAATAATAACAACGTTTTGTGAGGTTCATAACAAATGTGTAAATGAAATATATGACAATAATAGCACAGAGCACTGAAAGAGGAATGGAGATATACTGTTGTAAGAATCTTACATTGTATGTGAAGCAGAATATTTTGAAGGTACACTTTGGTAGTTAAAAACTCATATTGTAATTCCTATTGCAACCACACACCCAGAAAACTATAAAATGAAATAATTAAATAAATGATAACATACAATTAATAATAAAATGAAGAAATAATAAAATGGAATACAAAAAAATATTCAATTAATCCAAGCGAAGGCAAGGGGAAAAAAGCAAAAAATAAAGAGACAAATAGCAGGGTGGCAGACCTAAACCAACTATTTCAATATCTGCATTAAATGTAAATAGACTAAATACAGCAAGTCTGATGCAGAGATTGTCAGATTGGACAAAAAAGTAAGCTATTCTTCAAGAAATTCACCTTACATATAAAAACATACATAGTTTAACAGTTGAAATACAAGGGAATGATACACCATACAAACATGATAGCAAGAAGAGCTATATTCATAACAGATGAGGTAGACTTCAGGGCAAGGAATATTACCAGAGATAAAGGAGTCAATTCAATAAGGCCAGATGATATAAAAACAATCTTAATGGGTATTTGCTTAATAACAGATCTTTAACATACATGCAACAAAATTTGACAGAAATGAAAGGAGAAACACACAAATTTAAATTATAGTTGGAGTCTTCAACACTCCTCTCAATAATTGATAGAACAAGGAGGCATAAAATCAATAAAAATATAGATGACTTGAGTATCACTGTCAAACCTAAATGGCATTTATTCACCTAGTACAAAATATACACTCTTTTCAAGTGCACATGGAACATTCAACAAGATAGACCATACCCTAGACTGACTGTAAAAAACAAAACTATAAAATCTCCACAGGAAAATTTAGGAGAAAATCTTCACAACCTTGGGACAGATAAAGGTTTCACAGTATAGAAAACATATCTGCCATAAAATTAGAAAATTATTAAAATGGATAAATTTTAATGTTCATAAAAATTAAAAACTTCTCTTCAAAATACAGTTAAGGGGTTCCTGGGTGGCTCACTTGGTTGGGTGTCCGACCTCAGCTCAGGACATGATCTTGCGGTTCGAGAGTTCAAGCCCGTGTTGCACTCTGCGCTAACGGTTTGGAGCCTGGAGACTCCTTCAGATTCTGTCTCTCCCTCTCTCTCTCTGCCCCTCCCCTTTGTGAAGAATAAATAAACATTAAAAAATTAAAAAATAAAATACAGTTAATAAAGTGAATAGACAAGTCACAATCTGGGAGAAAATAGTCACAATACATATATCTGACAGGACTTCCATAAAAATATAGAAAAAGCTCTCATAACTCAATAATTCAAAAGACATATAATCAAAAATTTTGAACAGATTAACTTTCAACAAGCACTTCACACAAGAAAATATATGAATAATCAATAAGCATACAAAAAGGTGTTCAACATCTTTAATCATCAGGGAAATTTGCACTATACCCATAACGAGATGTGACTGCTTACTCACTGAAATGTACAAGACTGACAATGTCAAGTGTGGGTGAGGATGGGGAGCAACTGGAACTTTCCTACATTGCTAGTGGGGTATATGAGAGTATATTCATTTGGGGAAATAATTTGTCAGTTTCAAATAAAATTAAATATATACTTACTATATGACCCAGAAATTTTGCTCTTAGGTGTACACTCAAGAGAAATGAAAACATGCTCACACGGATTTGTGCATGAACACTTACAGCCCCTTTATTCACAATAGCTAAAATCGGAAACAACCCAAATATCCACCAACAGGTAAATGGATAAGCAAGTTGTGTTTCATGTATCCAATGAACTACTGCTCAGCAATGAAAAATAATGAGTCGTTGATGCACACAATATGGAGAAACTCTAAAACATTGTGCTTAGCAAAAAGGGGCCATAGATTTATGTAAAATTCAAAATCAGGCAAAACTAACCTGTAATATTAGAAATCCACTGAGTAGCTGTCTGGGTCAGGGGGTGGGGGGAATTGACTGCAAGGGGCACAGAAGGACTTTTGAGGTGATGGAAATGTTCTATACCTTGATTGTGGTGGTGGTTACACGGATGTGTACATTTGTCAAAACTTATTCAAGTGAGAATTTAAAACAGGTGCATTTTATTATATGTGTATATTATACCTCAATAAAGTTGATTTTTTATGAAGAGGTTTTTGTCCTTCAGGAGTCTGCAATTCAGATGGGGAAACTGGATTAGAAGTCCGGGGTATCTCCCTATGATCACACACAAGCCAGAGGGGCACTGGGCCCTGATTTATGCCTTGCACAGCCAGGTGCCATGGAGATCTGAGGAGAGGTAAGTGGGTGAGGGACTAGTCAGTATACCTTTCAGGAGGAACCTGTCCCAGGATCTGAAGGGAAAGGGAGAATCTGAGGAGTGGAGAGAAGGCTCGGGGTCCCCATGGACATATTCAGCACACGGAAGTAGCGTGCGGATGGCCTCCAGGCAGGCCATGCAAAAGACTGTGGCTAATTCAGATGAAGTTAGATGTGGGGAAGAATAGAGTCTTGAAAGCAAGGCAGAGGATATATAAGGCTGCAAATGGGCATCCACATGGTTCCTAAGCAGGGCAATAGCAGCACGGGAGTGATCAGGCTATGGGCGAGGAATCCAAGTCCAGGAATCCACGAAGGAGGCTCTGGCAGATGTGTAGACGTGAATTGACGGGTGCCTGACTTAGTGAGGTATCTTGTGAATACAAAGACCTAAGAACCATTCTGATGAGCACAAGCCATTGGGAAATGCTGACTCTGTCTTACAGAACTTTCTGAACCTTGAAGAGGCTGCCAACCCCAATGGATAGATCTCAGACTCTGAAGTGCACAGCCCTAACTCCAAGCCTGACTCCACCACAAACTTGGGCAAATTCTTAAAGCACCTCAAACCCGAGTTTTCTTATTTGCAATATGGAAATAATAATTCTCAACTTGTGGGGTTATTGAGATTACAGGTGAGGTTGGTGAAGCACCTACCATCAGGTGGTAACAAATGATAGACATTACAATTAGTTCTGTGGTTGATCAGAGATTCCTAGGACTACTGGACGAGGTATCTCCTCCCTTTGGATCTCAGAAGTGGGGTCACAACTACACTGCATGAGTGAAAAGAGAAAAGTTAATGTACCCATAAACCTACAGGTATAGTAGTCATCAAGGATAAGCAACACTGGGTATAAACATTATTCACATATGTGCTGTGTATAGGCCACAGAAAGAGAGTGAGATGGGTCCTTTTCACTAAATAACAAAGGGTCAAGGGGCTGATTATGAAAATTTGGGCCAAGGGGTTCATAATTTGCAGTTTTTCCATTGGGAGAAGGATGCCTTTTTAATTTGCAAATTGACCGAGAGTAGCCTACTTAGCCAAACATCTCTGTCATTAAGTGGCCCCCTCGACGCTTTGACGCAGGTAACTGTGGCTCTGAGGGAATCCTAGGAGACCACTGCTCCAGAATCTCGCCTCCAGGTAGGGGCATATGTTGGGGATGTTGGGCAAGTACGAACTTAATATAGTTGCTCAAATCTAGAAAATATAATTTTCTCTATATTGAGATAGGAAACAGGTATTTCCTGAACACATACTGTTTATACGGCAGGCACTTTACTAGAGGTTTTACCTGGATTGTCCGGAATAACCAACTGTTCACTTATTCAACAATTACTTATTGAGTTCCAACGGGCACTGTGCAAAATGTTAGGGATGCATTGGGACTATAAGCACAGGAGATCACTACCAGTCGAGAACAGATCCAGAGCAGAGGCCCAGCACATAACCAGGCCCTAGTAGTGGAAACTCTGTGTGTGTGTGTGTGTGTGTGTGTGTGTGTGTGTGTGTGTGT
>NC_064811.1:193722530-193749058 GCF_023721935.1 Panthera uncia
AAGTTTTGTGGGACCCAGCAAAAGAATCACAGAAATTTGTGTCCAAATGCTTATTTTAAACAATGAGAAATGTCTACACTTATGACTTAAAATTTCATTTAAAAAATTTTAAAAATGGAGGACAAGGGGAGCCCAAGTACATAGAATGAATGAAAGAGCAAATCCTATAGACATTAAAATGTTTGGAACAGATCCAAGGGAACAGGGTACCCTTCGAGGGACTAGTCAGCTCTTGAAGTTTTAGCTTCCTAAATTGGAAGATTAGTTCACTGATTTGGGATCTTTCCTCTTTTTAAATGGAGACATTTACAACTATAAATTTTCCTCTAAGCATTCCTTTAGCTGCATCCCCTAAGTCTTGTTTTGCTTTGTTTTCAATTTTCATTCACCTAATATTTTCTAATTTCTCTTTTGATTTCTTCTTTGACCCATTGCTGATCTAGGAGCATGTTGTTCATTTCCACATCTTTGTGACTTTCCCAAGTTTTCTCTTGTTATTCCTTTTTGGTCAGAGAGCATACTTGGTATGATTTCGATCCTTTGAAATCATTGAGGCTGGATTTTTGGCTTACCATATGGCCTATTCTGCAGATATTTTGGAAGAACGTCTACAGAACGTCTCATGGGACCTTGAGAAGAATGTGTATTTTGCTGTTGTTGGCTGGAGTGTGCCATAGATGTCCAACTGGTTCACAGTGTCTTCAGATCTATTTCCTTATTAAATATTAAAGTCCTCCAATATTTTTGTTGAATTATCGGTTTCTCCCTGCGATGTGTCAGTTCTCACTTTGTGTATTTTGTGACTCCTGTGAGGTTTATATACACTTATAATTGTCATGTTGACTCATGAGGCTTTCACTCCTCTACCATTGTACAAAGTTCTCTTGCCTTTGGCTATATCTTTTTCCATCCGTTTTGATCTCTTTAGTTCCTTGAATCTAAACTGTGTCTCTGGCACACAGCATAGAGTTGCATCTTCTTTACATACTCCATTCTGCTAGGTTCTAACTGGAGTGTTTAGCCCATTTGCATTTAATGCCATAATTGATGAGGTAAGATTTGCATCTGCCATTTGCTATTTGTTTTCTAAACGTTATGCCTCTTTCCCCCCTCTGTTCCTGCATTACTGACTACTTTTGTGTTAAACAGATATTTCCTGAGGTACCATTTGAATTCCCTGTCATTTATCTTGCAATCCATGTTTGAGTGATATTATAAATGACTTGGGGGTTGCAATTAATTTTAAACAATCTAGTTTGTTTACAACCACCCACCGCCTGGGTGGTTCAGTTGGTTAAGTGTCTGACTTCAGCTCAGGTCATGATCTCTGGGTTCATGGGTTGGAGTCTCACGTCAGACTCTCTGCTCAGAGCCTGGAGCCTGCTTGGATTCTGTGTCTCCCTCTCTTCCCCTACCCTGCTCACTCTCTCTCTCTCTTTCAAACATAAATAAACTTTAAACAATCTAGTTTGGATCAATACTAATTTGATTCCAATGGTGAACAAAAACGTTATTCTGTGAAGCTTGGCTTTCTCCCCCTTTCTTTTGTTCTGATTAGAAAGAAATTGGAGTTTTGAAGGATGAGAGCCTCTCACTGGCCTTGAAGGAGAAACTGCTGTTCTATGGGAAGAGCCATTGGGCAGGAAAAAGAAAGCAGCCTCGGCTCGCTCAGGACAGCCCGATGCTGACAGCCTGCAAGACAACAGCCACCCACCCCAGGCCTAGGACCCCAAGTGAAGAATTTTCCCAGCGGCCCCAGGGGTGTGCAAATAGATCTCTTGCCTTGGATTAGACCCAAATCTGGGCCAACACCATGCTGTCAGTCTTGTGAAACCCTGAGCAGGGAGTCTAGCTACCCTGTGCCCAGACTTTGGACCCATGGAAGCCTGAGAGATAACGTGTGCTGTTTAAGCTGCTAACTTTTGTGGTGCTTTGTTGTACAGTGAAAGAAACGGATACCGCAATGTTCCAAGATAAATCTCCTTTTGGAAAGCATATTTCTGTGTTCTTTCAAGGCTCCCGTGTGGCCCACGGCACTCTACTGTGTCCTGAATGTTTGATATTGTTTCTGGTCCATCTTATGAACTTATCTTAAACCTAACCTCCCAGGTCTCTATCTTAAACCACTTACTACGGTTCCCTTGCTCTAGCAGGCCACATTATTTGGGAATTTTCCCTTTAGGATGGTTTCAGCCCAGTGACCTTGAGTAGCATTCACGGGGTCTGTGGAAGCCACGCCCCTTTGCCCTCCCTAATCTCGTGAGTGCAGTCCACTCCAGTGCTGACTTTTCTGTCCTGCCATGGTGCACAACTCCAGTAGGAGCTCTTTGCCTGTAGACACTTTGAAGTGTGGGCACCTGGGAGAGGCAGCCACTGCTGGAGAGGTGGGGGAGAGAACCCCTTCCTCCCATCCACCATTCTCCCACCAAGGAGAGACCAAAAGATGTACTGGAGTGCAAAATGACCAATCGTATGACGGTAGCTCAAACATTAAGCAAAATACTGTTCGTCTCATATGTAAAAACTGAGTGATCAAATTTGAGTAGCTGCTCATAAGGATGAATAATTTTGACCTTTATTGTATGAAGCTACAAATTTTATTTCATGAGGCAAAAAGTTATATAGTCAACCATCCATGCTTAGTCTAGGCTGAGCATTGTAAGTCAATCTCTGGCATTTTCATTTATAGGCAAGAAAAGAAGTGAGAAATTGGTGCCACAGACATTAATTGAGTAGGTATGGGTTGCTTAAAAAATACACCATAAGTTCTAGAAGAATGACAATGTATGGATATACCAAGAAATGACGTGGATAATTTCTTGTATTCTATACAATTATAAGTCCACTGACACAAATGCAATGTCCTTTCTGTTTCTCTATTTTGTTAAAATTGGTACACATAGATAGATACACAGAACATGACGGGGGTATACACGTCTGTTTCTGGCTCCCAGGCTATGACCTTGAGGAAGTGACAGCTTCTCTGGGTCTCAATTTCTTCAAATATAAATAGAGATAATAAAATCTACTTCATAAGGTTATATTGAGTTCTCTGAGGAAAGTATGGGGGAAGTACTCACAAATGACAAGGTACTCCACAAATTTGTAGTGGTAGTATCTGATTAGGCTCTTAGGCACCTTTGAATCTTGATTTTAAAATCAATAAAAAATAAGCAAAGAAACAAAACAAGGGGAGAAAGAAACCGGAATGATTCTGAGACTCACTCATGGTGTTTCTTGGGTAAAGCCACCCAATTTCTCTTGCCCTCCTTTGAAAGTCCAGGCCTGCTTCCAAGACTGGAGGAGGGCCGATTGGGTTCAGCTGACCTTCCGTCGGCAACAGAAAAAGTTCAGCTTGCAATGTCCAACAGGCTTCTCATCCTCAGTACACATCTTTCTGCACTTGCCCCGGCCGAGCCTGCATGGCTCACAAGCAGCAAAGTCACCTACACCAGAAAGATCTGCTGACACACCTGTCCAGGGACTCCCTGGACGTGGGGAGAACATCAAAGGCCACCCAAATAAGGGAGGGTTTATATGGTCATAAAGAGTGTTTTTAAGAGCCAGCCCTGATTTTTCAAAGAGCTCTGCTTTTCTCAGGATGGAGATGGGGAGACTTAATTTTGAAGCAAGAGGTCGGCACATTCTTTGTTCCTCATGTGTTTATAACCTGGCCTGTGTCACAAGTAAGCACAGTGGGGCCAAGTGTCATGTATATTACAGAAGCATAAAAATACATACCTGATACTTCTGTAAAGGTTACAGGATAAAGATTAGAGGGCTATCTTGTGGTTTGAAAAGATCCTTGAAAGTAGAGGTGAAGTTCGGTGCGGTTTTTTTGGGGGGTCTGGAAATGGTGTGTGTCCTCTGCAAACTGCCTGATCTCAACTTTCTCATTTGTCAAATGAACATTCTAGAAACACTTGTCTACACTGTAAATTCTTTTAGTGGTCAAATGGAGTAATTCATGTGAGAACATTTTGCCAAACACTATTTAGTCAATTAGCTGTTTTTTGCTGTTGTTACTCTAAGCAAAAGCTTTTTTACATGATCACAAAAAATTTTTTCAGGATAACTTTCATGGACCAGGGAGGTAGTGCCTTTGCCAGCCAAGAGTCCTTTATTTGCTGGTCTGGTTCTCCAGCGGCAACCTTTATGTTGCAACCCCTTATTTTCTTTCCTATTAACTACCTTCTTGTCAGTAAACCAGAGCTACATGGAATCTTACAGGTTGGTCTCACTACAACAACCACTCACTGGGCTCCTTGACAACTTATTTCCCCATCCTCAGTGGCTATTTAGGATTTTATGTTCCCTGTCTCATCAAAGAAGACGTTTCCTCCCTCTCCTTCCCTCTCACATCATGGCTCAGTGACATGCCCAGAGTTGGTCCATTCCTGGACTGCATTACATCACCTTGATGCTGGATCTCCTCAGGTTGCCCACCTAACTTCTGAACACAAACCCAAGAGCTGTTTGTGCTCATGCTAATTGCTGCTTGCTTTGTGCTGAAGCTTGCCCGGGGGGCATGGGGATGGCTGTGACTATCCAATTGGTTCTACGAAGTCCACCGTTAGAGTCAGATCTGTTCCTCAGGCTTCGCTCTAGTAAAGCCCAAGTCCGCATCACATATCTCTTCTGTCAGATGTAGTGCACTCATCACAACTTGTGATAAGAATTCCTACTGGCTCTGAAACAAAGCCCCCGATGACTTTTATTCCAACCCGCTTTGATTGGGGGCAAGGGCAGACACAAGCTAACATTCTACTGAAGGCTTCCTGAGAACACTGAAAAACCAGTGCCCTGCTTCCTCGCCACACAACAATTCAACTCCTTGTTCGTGTCTAGCTGCTGATTTTATCGTTTTCTCCTTCTGAGTTCCAATCTTCTTCCTTACCTGGGAACTTCTGGGTGAGCAGCCATCCACCTTGTCTTCCCAGCTTATGTGAGTTCCACCCGTCTTCACTCAGATGATGCCCCAGCCCGTCTTACCTCCTGAGCCTTGCATTACCGAGGCAGGGAGGAATCAGCATTTTCAGCCCTGGAACCGGGTAGGATATGGACTTATGTTGTGTTTCTAATCTGACCTACGCTTCGGAATGCCAGGGAGTGTCTCTAGATGCCCATTTGCTGCCAAATTAGAACACCCATTCTCCTGCTAACCCGCTCTGGCTGTGTTTATATGCAGGGCTTACAAGCAATGGGCGGAGTGATTATTTGACAGCATCTGCTCTTTTCAGGCAGGGTGTGGTCTGACCGTTCAGTGCCTTGCCGTCTGTTGAGGATTTTGTATGCCACCTCTGCTCAAGGCTATTGCTGGGCGCTTTCCTACCTGGTTGGGAATCACAGAATTCAGACTTTGTGACTCTGGCATCCTGAGTTGGAAGCCTAGCTTACCACTTGTCATTCTGTCACCCGGGGACAATTATTTAACGTCTCATCCATGTCCCAGCTTCATCGTCTTGTATAAGACAGCAGTTACAATAGCACCCACATCCTAGGGACGTTTTGAAGGTTAAATGACATAATCCACATAAAGTTAATAGACTGCCTGGTGCACGGGAAGTGCTCAGTGATGAGTAGAACGTAAATTGTTTCTCCCTCCAAAATGCTGTCTAAACACTTTTAAATTCTGTTTGCAACTCTCCGGAGATATTTCTTTCGGTTCTGTTTATAATACGCATTCTTCCTGCAGAAGATAAGTATACAAAGAGATCAGGGGGTGCTTCAATGGGCACAGCTCTTCTGTATTGGCAGTGAGATTTCACCACTCCTTTATTTGATCCTTCTGAGACCAGTAGCATAGGCTGGGACACCTCTTACTGGGTTTAGGGGCAGAGCCTGTAAGACGTGGGCGAGCATGGTCTCAGAGCAGTGCTTCTTGGCCAGTACAAGCCTGATCCTGTAACCTTGCTTTCATTAGCACCACAAGCTAATGACAATAGGTCATTACCAGGTCCAAATCTCTGTAGCCAAAATTCCAATTCAGTAACTAAGAGATTTCCCTGTGAGATAGCAAACCCAGATATGATGCTGGCTACAAGAGGCAGAAATCTGGGGTTTCAGGCAACTCTATTCTTCTGATTATTTCTATCACACCTTGCCTCCAGAAGTCAGAGGGAGCTGACAGGTCAGAGGTCTTAAAAGTAGAAATTATACACAGGGGATTCAACTTACCTCCTGGAAGTGGCTTGGAATACTCGAGTCCTGCCTGGCACCCTAAATTCAAAATAGCACATTTTGGATTTTAAAGTCAGTGCAGGAAATAACGCTGTACAATACAACATTCCTGGCTCCACACATCTGCTGTCAAAGGTCAGCAGATCACAGAGGCTGTATCTTTATTCTATTTCTGAAGGCTAGCACTCTGGGTAACCAGTAAGAAGTTTAATAAAAAGGTTGGGGGTAGGTGGGAGAGGGAATTGTAGTTTGCTGAGAAAATGCCACTGTAGATTCAAGAAATTCCTGTGAGGACTTCAGTGGGGAGCTGACTGTTAATCTCAATTTTACGGTGGCCCACAGAAGAACCATCAGGCTTTAAGAGCTGCCCCCATCACAATCCCATCCATTTGCAATTACCTGATGGAAACTGGGCGAAAATGAAGAAAAAGGCAAAGACAATATAAGACATCTTCCTGGTCAGGGTCATTTCTGGGGAAGACTCTTCAGAGGTCTGGGACCTCTGCGAGAGGACAGGAGGCTCACTTATATTTGAAAGTAATGGGGAATACACTTGGTCAATGAAGTGAATCAATAAAGAAAGCACATTGACATGCTCCATTTCCTAGGATCAAGGACTGACATGATGGGAGGACCTGTATTCTGGGAATTCTGGCTGGGGCAGTGGAAGGAACACGAGGCCAGGAGCTGGAAAACCAGGAGCCATGCACTGATCCTACTGATGCAGGACATAGGAGCCTGCTAGCCCCTTCTCTCTCCCAGCTCCATTGTCTCTTCCATTGACTAAGGAGCAGCCATAGTGATTGACAGACGCAACATGCCCAGAGCTGGTCCATTCCTGAGCTGCGTTCCATCACCTTGAGGCTGGATCTTCTCAGGTTGCCCACCTAACTTCTGAGCACCAACCCAAGAACTGTTTGTGTTCATGCTAATTGCTGCTTGCTTTGTGCTGAAGCTTGCTGGGGGGATGGGGATGGCTGTGCCTATCCACTTGGTTCTTTGAAGCCCACAGCTCCTCTGCCAGTCTCTTAGGGTTGTTGTCAAGCTGTAGGGATGAGGATATGGATGTGCTTGGAACATAGGGAAGTGCTTGGAAAGAAGCCTGGTGCCCTGTAAGAAAAGCCCAAGCAATGTGCACTGTTACTGCCCTGGTTTTCATTTGTACTACCTTCATACAAGAAAGGGGGGTGGTTAATCTCAATTTTATGGTGGTCTGGGAGAAAAGGGGGGGGGTGGTAGTCATTTTACCAACTTAGCTCTGAATCCCCGAGCCTGTGACAATGTCAACTAGCAGCCCAAAGGCAGAATTTCCACATCCTTTTCATTCATCAAGAACACAGGTATCAAAATTACTACTTATATCCCTGCACCCCCAAATAAGCCCCATCCTGTTGTCCATGCTTCTGCAAGGCTCTGTTCTTCATCTTGGGAATGCAAAATAGGATAACTGAACAAGGCAGGCTGAGGTCAGACAGAGAGGGTTAGCAGATGTATGACCTCGGGCAGGTGGCTTACTTTGTTGAACTTGTCTCTTCATCTTACAATGGGGACGGAATAAAGGTACATACTTCATAGGATATTTAAAAGGACTCACTGAAATGAGTATTAAGTGGCTATCAGTGTGTCTGGCTATTATTACCAGCCTTACATTCACATGTCTGTCTATCCTGCTTTGCGTCCAACTTTTATGTAAATTCTTTTTCAACTACACCAACTCACAGTGAACTTTTTCTGGCCTGGAAAGTGCAGCCATGCTGATATCTGCACATTTGTTTCTGTGGCCTTCAAACAAGGCAGCTTCATGAACATAAGGCAATACATAGGTACTAGGGGACGAGAGCTGAGCCTAACAGCCTCAGCCTTCAGCTTTCAGGCATTTTTAATAACCTGGAGCCAGGCCAAGTATGAGGAGGGCAGCTGCACACCCCTGTTCTTACCTTGGGGTTTAATGCTCAGCACTCACTGTATTGCAATTCTTAACAATTTTATCTTTGAATATGTGCTCTGTAAATCAAATCTGGTCAGAGTAGGAGCAAGTCTGGGACCTTAGAGCCTCAGTCCCCATATGATCTGCCTTCCTTCCCCTCCTCACCTTCTTGGGGGTTGCTGGCCCCCAGCCCTGGAGGCCCCACCCAGCCTCCTCCTTTCCTATCCCTCCCAGAAACACTGCCACCACAGACCCCCAGCTCGTACTGAGTGGAGATGTATCTAGAGATGTGATGGCAGTGCCTTAGGGCCCAGCATGCCATCAAACCCTCCCATGCCATGACCATGCCGTGGTGTAGGCGGGCAACCTGGCAGGAGCAGACCTCTCTCCAGCCCACAATTCAATACGGATTGCTTGCAGCAGATATTAACATATCCTTGAGAGCTGCCCGGCCACCATAGATGGCAGTGGCAGGCTCATGGGGGAAACACCTGGCTTGACTCTCTCTGGAGCAAGACACGCCGGTCCAGCAGTGGCTAATGGTGGACCACACACGTATGTGCAGTGGCAATGTGGGGATCCCCAGGCAGTGTGAGCATCTGCAAGTGTCCTTCAAGTATCTTTGTACCTGGGAGATTGTGACATTAAATAGCAAAGAAGCATTACTATGACAGATCGAGAGAACTAGATACCTTTAATGGCGCCTTTTTCCTACTTCTTGAACATGGGCCCTTGCACGTTATGTAGCTGATCTTGACCTGGAGTGAACTTCTAGTCTTAGGAAAACAAGATGACTCTAGAAACTTTCAAATTAAAGGGCTAGTCCTTGTCATGGGGATTGGATGGCCTCCTTGCTCCATCATGAGGCCAGAGATGCCCCTATAGAGTGGTCCCTACCATGCTCACTTCTGTAGCTCAAAGCCTCCTGTTCCAAACTCAAATCTTTCCATATCCAATTGCTTTGAATATGGTACAAATCATCATTTGTTTAGCCATTTAGAGCCTACCTGCTTTGTACACCCCCACAAAAGTGCCCCCAACATCTGCTAACATAGATAAGACAAATCCCAGAGCTGTAAGACTCCAAATTGCTGACAGCCTTCTAGGGCTTTGATCCCAAGACTTCTCACCTTGCTGGTGAGAGGTATCATCTAGACTTATGAGCCCCTGTCTGGCACCCCTCTCCCCTGGGAGTTCCATGGCCCTTTGGGGTGGGCTCCTCATGCTACCTTCTCTGGGAGGCCCATCCCCTCATGCAACCCTGTCCACGTACCACCTGATTAACACCTCTCATGGTTCTACCTCTTCCCTGAGCAGCCCTCAAACCCTGGGACTCACCACACCCCATCCTTGGAATTCGCCCACTCAAAGTTATCTGCCCTCCTCACAGTGAGGTGTGAGTAGGACACATCTTAGCTCTTACAATGTTGCACGTCCCTTGGGAGAGTTAGTTGGCTATTTGTGAGTGCTCAGACAAAATCACATATGCCATGCTCTGAATGTCTGTGTCCCCCCAACATTCATGTTGAAACCTAATCCTCACGGTGATGATGTTTGGAGATGAGCCTTTGGGATGTGATTAGGTCATGAGAACGGAGCCCTCATGAATGGGATTAACACCTTTATAAAAGGGGCCCCTGAGAGCTCCCTGTCCCAATCCCCCAAAGGAGGACACAGTGAGAAGTTAGCCATCTGCAACCCAGAAGAGGGTCCTCACCAGCACCCGGCCATGCTGGTGCCCGGTCTTGTATTGCAGCTTCCAGAACTGTGATAAATGTTGTTCATAAGCTACTGAGTCTGGGGTGTTTTGTTATAGCAGCTCAAACAGACTGAGACACCATACGCTGAGAGGAAGACAAAGAATCCCAAGCAGGATCCGTGCTGCCAGCCCAGAGCCTGACGCAGGGCTCGATCTCACAAACCATGAGATCATGACCCGAGGAGAAATCAAGAGTCTGACACTTAACCAACTGAGCCACTCAGGCTCTCCTAAATTTTTTTAAGTGAGGATTGGAAGGGAATAGAAAAAATTTGTATATTCAGCTTATCATTCTTTTTTTTTTAATGTTTTATTTATTTTTCAGAGCAAGAGAGAGACAGAGTGTGAGCGGGGAGGGGCAGAGAGAGAGGGAGACACAGAATCCAAAGCAGACTCCAGGCTCTGAGCTGTCAGCACAGAGCCCGACACGGGCCTCGAATCCACAAAGTATGAAATCATGACCTGAGCCGAAGTCTGACGCTTAAACAAAGCCACCCAGGTGACTCTCAACCTATCATTCTTCACTGGATTTTTCATATATGAATATATAATCAACACACACACACGTACGCATACATACACACACCTCACAAAAATCTCATGGTGACTGAGGCTAAGGATACATGGAACATTCCCGCATAGTTATTTTAAGCAAATTGTTTAATTTAGAATAATTTAGAAAATCTGCACAGTGAAGAGTTCTCACATACCCCTCCCCCAGCTGCCCCTGATGTTAACATTCATGCTAATAATTATTAATAGTATGACCACGATGCGTTTGTCAAAACCAAGAAATTATCATTGGTATGTCATATTCCTACTGACTAACCTACAGATTTCGAGTTTGTCTGAGGTTTTCTCACAACCGGACTGGGGTTTGGGGTCTGGGAGAAGAATAACACAGGGTTGAGGCTCCTCACCTTGTCCCTCGTGTCAGGGAATGTGCTGGGGACATGCCTGGCCAGCCCTGATGTTAACCCTGGCCACTCATTTAAGGTGCCAGCTTTGTCCGCGCTAAAGGGACGCTCTTGCCTCCCCACATTCTTTGGAATTAATCGCCTTCATTCAAGTTGGAGGACTCAAGCCTCACCTCCTGGAGGGAGGTGTCTACTGGGACCATCTGCAATTCTTCTGTTAAAAATGTGTCCCTTTTATCACAGTTATTTGTGCGTTCAATCATTTACTGACATTACTATGGCAGGAGGAAGTAAATTGATGGTCTTATCCAGATCACATTCACAAACCGTGTTTTCAGTTACACAGCGAGCATTTGGTTGCTTTTCAGGAGTTTGTGATTATTTTAATAATATTTAAGATATTTCAATTTTCAGTAGCAATAATAATAGGGAGAATGATGATGAGGGAGGCTCATCTCCCTAATGTCACATTAAAGAGAGGTATTTCCCAACAGGGAAGAATTAGAGTGGGTAATTCAGGTCTTTCTCTCCATCCACTTAGCTGATTTACTTCAGATTAGGAAAAAGAGATAATCAAATTAGTGGCAGCCTGTGGTCAGAGTATATGGATATTTGATGTATCTGTAGTCTTAATCAAATATCAAATATCCCATATGCTCATAACTATCCAGGGAGCTGTTTGCAGATTAAATAAAATGATGTATATAGTATTTAAAGTATCAGCACTTTTTAAAAAATAAACAATAAAACATATGTTTCAGTAAAGGCACTTGCCGAATGTACACAGCTCACAAATATTGGAGCTGGAATTCAGACCCCACTGACTCCATCATGATATTATGTAGTTACTCTGATTTTACATACGAGTGAACCAAAGCTATTAAGGAGCATAGTCAGGATTAGAAATCCAAACTGCCAGATTCCAGATCTTTCTTCCTACTGGTGCATATATCTGCCCCTGATCATCAAGGAACCCTCTACTCTGTCTTCCCTTCTTCCCCATTGTCCTTCTTAGGAACTTTCCAGTATCAGAAAAGCAGTGAGCTGCGGACAGAGTGACACCCACTGAGATGTGGGCTCGGCTTGGCAAAGCATGGAAACGTCCTCATTTCTGGCATGCCTCGCTGATCAAGATGTTCTCTGGTCCATAGAAATGTATAAATGTGGGTGTTTGCTGCTCTTTTATCATGGACACTGTGCTGATCTCTCAAGACCCTTCGAGACATGAGGACATTCCTCTTTCTCTTTGCTGTTCTCTTCCTTCTGGCCCCAGGTAAAATGAACGTCTTTGTAGGGAAGCTTCTAGAGGTGGTGGCCCAGAGAAAGAGTCTGCTTCAGTGAGCACCTTGGTGTGGTCAGCCCGGTGGCCCTGCAGGGGAGCATTTACTATGGGAGGTGACCAATGTCTCTTCTATAAATCCACTGCATCTTCCCTGATTGTCTAAGATGGGGTATCACGGGGTTGAGGAAATAAAGATATGCCAGGAAAGATGCCCTTTGGTCCCCAGCTCCATGCTCACTAACAAAAACAAAAAATTGGGGAAAAAATGTAAAAGCTAGGGTTGGCATCTGTGGCTCTTGTAAAAAATAGTCATGATAGAGATGAGACAGGTAAGAAAGAGAGCCAGAAAAAGGCAAAAAGGGATGAGGAAAGGGACAGAGCTCGGAGACCGCGTTCACACCAGCCATGGCGCAGGTCAAACGTACGTGTCAAACTGCTGCTCCTTCGTCACAACACCATGAAGCTGGGCACTTGTGACGAACACTTCACACCACAAAATGCATGCGGTTCTCCAGTGCCAGGACCTTTAAGAAAACTCTGCCCTACTTCGAATTGAGTGATTTCAGACCAACACTTCAGGCTTGGAAGGTTTGCTTTATAGATATTTTTCAGATGCAGAAACTGAGCCTCAGATGGGCTAGGCGGCTTCTCAAAGTCATACAGATAAGCGGGAATGAAGCCAGGACCTGAGAGTTCACAGCAGGACTCCTGCCACATCCTCTGGCTCCTGGGAACCTCTAGTGGCTCCAGTCAGATCTTCCTCAAAATAAAATCCAAGACTAGACTCACCCCAGTTTCCAGAGAGCTAGAGAAAGGGCTTTTCAGAGCCTGCAACGAGTCCAAATTGTGCCAGATGCTATAGATGTCTCCTTAGGAGGCTCAGAATTCTCACACCAGCTGTATGCGTTGCCGGTCTGTTTTGCAGTGAGCCTGTGTGGTTCGATTGTGTGCCAAGTGCACCGGGATCCGGGACCTATGGTGAGCTGTTCATTCCACTGACCTCGATGTACACATTGGAAACTGACCAAGGCCCCCTTTTCAGATCAGTCAGGTTTATTATATAATTTAGTTAACACAATATAAAATAAGGCAATATAAAATTATATAAGCAGATGGAACTGACCTATTAATCTGCATTTGCACACACGCACACACACACAGAGTTACATTAACCTCTAGATGGGTGTGTGTGATGATCCATCCGAATCCTTGTAGACACAGATGCTCTCTCTTTGCAGAGGCTCTCTCTTTCTGGACCATCACTGTTAACTGGATATAATACAAGGACCCTTGTGAAGAGTGAGGTCCAGTGCCTCCAGCCTGGGATGACCTTACAATATTAGGAGGGGGGATAGAGTACTGTCCCCTGCAGTGGGGGGCAAAGTTCACTGAGCTTTGAAACACCGGAGTATTGATACTTATGAACTTATATGCAGATACTAGAAATGATTAGTACACATGCTAATACCAATCCGCCTGGTTTTAGTTTTACATATATGTGAATTAGTCACCTTTGTTTGTTGACATTAATTTCAACTTGTGTACATCTGATGCCTGTCCTTAAATATACCTGGATTAGGTAATCTAAAATGTTGATTCCAGTAAGATGTCTGTCTCTCCTTAACTTGAAGCAGGCTGCTCTTACGACGGCTACTGATAAAGTACTAAGGCCAAAGCCACTATATTCTGCACAGAATAGACAAGAGGAGTCCTGGGGAACCACTCCCAACACATGCCCCTACTGGCCCTTGAACACGTTTTATGAAATGTGGCAAAGAAATCTGATGAGCCTTTCTAAGCAATCTTTTCCCTTCCACCCACAAGAGTAAACTTTTCCCTTTCTATATATTTATCCCTGTTTATTACTCCAATCGTGGGCCATGTCCCCAGCCTCAGACCTGCTCAATTCTCAGGGTGTAACACTTTGACACTGAGTTGGGGAGTTACCTGCCCTGGAGGGGTTTACAAGGACAAGGTGATCATTACGTACTGCTAACAGATTCTGATAAAAGAACAATAGCTTCTGCTTCCCAAAGCCCCCACAGCCTAACCCCAAATGTCAAGACAAACGTATTCTTCCTGGTCTTTAACCCCCTAAAACAAAAAGACAGAAAAATTAGAGAGAAAATATCTCCCTACGATCTCATCTACTGGCAGCATGAGACCATGTCAGCTTGTAAAGAAATCTTTCCTAACTAGTTACAAGACTGTACCTGGTAACTGGATGTATCTGAGAGGAGAATTAATCCCAGTGGCTCCTTCCCTTACATAGCCAGGAACGCGTTTTTTGATGAGAAATGCTCCAAGCTTCAAGGGAGGTGCGTGAATTCTTGTCAGAAAAATGAAGAACTTGTTGCTCTCTGCCAGAAGTCTCTGAAATGCTGCCTGACCCTCCAGCCATGTTGGAAGAATACAAATGATTAAATCTGAAGTCTCTGGCATTCCAGAGTGACATAAATGACCTCATTTTGTCTTCTTTTTACTCTGGTCTCTTCAGTGAGAAGACACCTCAATAAAAATAAATGACTATCTTTTATCAATTTGTCAAGTGCTTCACTTAGAAAGGAAATGTGAGTAGTTAACCCTGATGGTCCCTGCCTACTTGCCTTCTTTTTCTATAATTTTTTGATAAGGGAACTTTGCCCAAATGATCTGATATTTCTTTTTAAAGGGGACTGCTAAAGACTATACATCAACAAACCTCTCACTTGCCCTCAGGCAGTCAGCCCCAACCACCTGTTGAGACAGATGATAGATAAATGGGTAAGTGGAGAAATGAACATATTAAGGATAAGTAGATAGATAAATTTACTTATTAAGGATTCTCATGTGTCATACACATATATAAGTTAATCATCTTGACTCCATGGCTTTAATTGGAGACAATTACTGGATCCAGGTCCCCGAATGACTTTCTATTATTTGGCAAATCACTTTCTGACTCTAAGCTTTCATATTACCCAGTTCAAGTAAGGATTCCTGGTCATGTTCCCCAGGCCTAAGATCCAGCCTTGGTTCCCTGTTGGGTCAGAAATCTTGCCTTATTTCCCTCTTGATTCCCCAAGGTCAACGCACTTAATCCTGTTGAAGCAGCAACCTTTTTTTATGACATTTTTCTGTTTTGAGATAATTACAGAGTCATGCACAGTTGTAAAATATAATACAGATACATCTCTACCGTTTAATGCAGTTTTCCTAATAGCACAACCAGAGGGCAATACAATACGAACACCAGATACTGACATGGATACAAAGCAAGTCCATCACCACAGAGATCCCTGCCCCCACCCACCCCCGCCATGTTGCCCTTTCAGGGCCACACCCTCTTCCCTCCTGCGTCCGCCTCCACCTTAATTCCGGGTACTACTTATCTGCTCTCCACTTCTACAACTTGTCCTTCAGGAATGTCATATAAATGGAATCCTACAGGGGTACTTGGGTGGCTCAATCAGTTCAGCGACCGACTTAGTTTCGGCTCAGGTCATGATCTCACGGTTTGTGAGTTCAAGCCCCACTTCAGGCTCTGCACTGACAGTGAGGAGCCTGTTTGGGATTCTCTCTCTCCTTTTCTGTCTTCCCCTCCCCTGCTTGCATGTGCTTTCTGTGTCCCTCAAGATAAATGAATTTAAAAATAAAATAAATGGAATCCTACAGTAGGTAACTTCTGGGGGACTTCTCACTCACTGTAGTGGTCTGGAGACTCTCCATGTTTGGTGCGTGTCTCAGTAGGTCTTCCCTTTTTGTCCCTGCATCTAGTCCACCGGGTGGATGTACCAGGATTCATTGAACCATTCACCTGCTGGAGGACAGCCGGGTTCTTTCCAGTTTGGTACTATGACAAGTAACGGTGTTGTAAACTTTTACGTTTATAGATGTTTGAGCAAACACAACTTGTCATTACTCTGAGACAAGTGTCCCAACATGCACTTGCCAAGTCATATGGTTGCAGGTTTAGTTTTTACAAAAGAATGCCAAACTGTTTCCCAGAGTAGCTGTACCGTTTTTACGCTCCCACCAGGAATGTAAGCGTGACCTAGCTTATCCACACCCTAGCTAGCATCTGCTGCAAAAAGTTGCCACGATTTTTTTGTTTTTGTCATCAACAGCTTATATGTCATTTTAGTTTGACTTTCTCTAAAATCTCATGATGTTTAACACCTTATCCTGTGGTTTTGTTTTTTTGTTTTGTTTCGTTTTTTGTTTTTGCCATCTTTGTACCTTCAGCGAGATGGATGGCTCACACTTATTTTCTAATTGGATTTTTTCTTGTTTTCACTGTTGAGCTCTGAGAGTCCTTGATATATTTTTGAAATGGGTCATGTGTTGGATATGCAATTTCCAAATATTTTCCCCCCAATACTCATTGCATTTTTAACCTCTTAATAGATCTTTTGAGCAGCATTTTTTTTTAACTTTGTGAAGTCCAGCTTCTTTCTATGGATCATGGTTTCTTTGGGAGTCAAGTCTCAGATCTTTTTGTGTAGTCTTAGATGATTTTCTCCTATGTGCTTTTCTAAAAGCTTAATGGTTTCACAGTTACACTTAAATCCATGAACCATTCTGAGTTAATTTTTCTAAAAGCTGTGAAGATGGTCAATGTTGTTCTCATTTCTGTTTTTGCTGTGGGTGTTCAGTTGCTCCAGCATTTGTTCAAAAGGCTGTCTTTCCTCCATTGGATTTACTGTTGCAACCTTGTCAAACATTAGAGACTTAGGTCCAAACAAACTCCTACCTGGAATGTTTATAGCACCTTTGTTTATAATCACCCCAAACCGGGAGCAACCAAGATGTCCCTCAGTAGGTGAGCTGAGAACAAACTGTGGTTCATCCAACTAATGGAATATTATTCAGGAATAAAAAACAGGTAAGCTGTCAAGTCACCAAAAGACACAGAATAACCTTAAGTGCATATTGCTGTGTGAAAGAAGCCAGTCTAAAAATGTTATAGACGGCATGATTCCATGTATATGGCGTTCTGGAAAGGGGAAAACTAGGGATCGTGAAAAGAAGTGATCTTTTGCCCCGGTTGCCAGGGGGTCGGCCAGGGGTGAAACACAGGGAATGTGCTAGGGCAGAATATCAAACTTCTGCATGATGCTCTGCCTTTGTTAAACCCTGAGAACCAAGCAGCCCAAAGGGTGAACTAAGGTTCACTGTGCAAATTAACAGAGTTAATTGGAAGTCAGGGCTACCCCAGGGTGAAATGCAGATCTAATTGTATCATAAATGTATAAAACAACTTTCCTGCAGGCCAGGGGGAAGGGGATGCCGGCCTGGGTAACGTGGGCAGTTACAAAAGAAGTCTATAATCTAGTACAATGCACAAGAGCATGGCACTCTAGCCGATGATGTATTTGTTAGGTAACACAAGCTTAGCAATTCAGATCTTGCTATGCACTTATAGCCGGAACTGAACAATTAAGTACCGGGCTTGCAGATGTGGGAGCCAGGTTTGGAGAGGGAGTTTATAGATAAGCAGGGAAAAGATAGAATGACCCACCTGGGGATGGATGACAGGTGGAGACCTGGCTTGCATACAGATGGTTACATATACAAATATTTATTGGTGTGTGTGTGTGTGTGTGTGTGTGTGTGTGTTATTAAACAAATATGTATGTCCTTGCTCTGTCAGCTTAGAGGTCCCGGAAGCAAGAACATTCCAGCAACTATGAGCACACCTGGCACTCAAATACTGGTTTTTAATTCCATTCACCAATGGAAGGAGTCAGGGATCCTTGGAGAAGTGGGTGATTCTAAGACGGGAGCAGAGAACGTACAAGATAAACCCAGAGCAACTTTGTAGTGCCAGAACATGTGGACGAACTTCAAACAAACAATGACACAGTGTGCCAAAAGAACACAAAAATTGAATTCATTTAGGGAAAAAGAAATTAAGTAGTGTTGGTATAAAATAGATATCCATGAGTATATAATAAATATTCATGATCAGGACTCCACCATACTGAAAGAAACACCAGTCTGTTCCTGGCTGGTGTCCCTGCAATGTGACCTTCACAAATACGTCCTAGGGTGTCCCATTCATTTGAGCGAGGAAGCTGGGTGGGCTGGTGTAGGGGGCATGTCCTTCCTCCAGATAAAGCTTTAGTAAAATCATTTTCCTGGGAGAGTCAGCTCTTGTTGTAGAAAACTCCCTGGACACATTTCACATAATTACTTTCCCTTTTCCTTGCCAGGGCCACCGGGGATTACTTCTTGGCTTTTCACCATGATTACCTCATGGGCGTCCTGGAGTTAAAACCCAGGAAGCAGTGGGGTCCCTTCCCCTGTGGCCCTCAGTCGTTTGATTCAGGCTTGCCCTCACTCATCCTCTGGAAATTTGTCAACATGACCACAGTGTTCCTACCCTTTTAAGGCTCCAGAGGCTTCTGCCCCAGGTTAGCCCATCTGCGCTGTGACTCTCTCCAAATTTGGGAGCAGTGGTTTGCCCTGTGACCTAAGTTCTCTGATGGGTCCAAGAAAAATCATCGATTTTCAGTTTGTTCAGAGTTTTTCTTACCTTAAGGGTGGGAGTGGAGACTTTCAGGTTTTTCACATGTAGCAGCTGAAACCAAAGTCCCAGGGTTCAGCCCAGTGAGCCCAGTAGGTATCTCCTCTCCTCTGTCTGTTCCGCTCTCCCCTGCTCAGGTCGCTTCTGCTTTATGCTCGTCCTCTCTGTCCCAACGTTCACTCAATAGGTGGTTGGTTTTTTGTTTTTTGGTTTTTTATTATTATTATTATTTATTTTTGGGACAGAGAGAGACAGAGCATGAACGGGGGAGGGGCAGAGAGAGAGGGAGACACAGAATCGGAAACAGGCTCCAGGCTCGGAGCCATCAGCCCAGAGCCTGACGCGGGGCTGGAACTCACGGACCACGAGATCGTGACCTGGCTGAAGTCGGACGCTTAACCGACTGCGCCACCCAGGCGCCCCAATAGGTGGTTGATTTTTAAGCACATGTTGGGCACTGGGCGAGCCCGTAATTTGTGAATGGAACATGAACATCGTCTCCCACTTGGGGAACTTATAATTCAATCAGGAAGACCAAGTCACTGAAAACATCATGTAATTACAACTTGGGAAAGATGTCGTGAAGGAATAAAAAACTTCCAGGGCGCTTGGGCACATGGGAAGAACAGGGAGAGATCCCCCATCGTTGTGACATGGAGATTCCAGGAGGTCATTCGTGGGAGGAGGGGGGAGTATTCCAGGGAGAAGAGCGTTGGGCCCTGAACAGAGGCCAGTGCTGCTCGAAGCTCATGGTAAAGGGCTTGCTTGGATTCAACCAAAAAGTGATAGCAGGGATTTTATTGTAGGGATTTTGAGAAGAGATGTGACAAGAGCCAATTAATGTTTAATTTTAATGTTTAAAATTCTCTTCTCATCTGGAAGAGAATCAGATGGTGGGGTCCATCAGCTAGGAGAGCAGAGGGAGGAGGTGGCTTGGGAAGTCTGTTCCACCAGGGTTCCAGGGTATTCTCTCAAGTCAGTTCAGTCACTATCCCCGCGAAACCACTGCCAAAGTCCCGCCTCCTGGTCTTCAGGCATGATAATTGCACTGATTTATTCTGTTATTTAGTGAGAAATGAATTTGACACAGACAAGATATGCGGCTATGGGACCGCCCGCTGCCGGAGGCGCTGTAAAACAGGGGAATTCTTCATCGGAACTTGCCCCAACATCTACCCCTGCTGTCTGAAAACGCGGAATGCCAACCGGCCCATTCCTCTGACGTACTGAAACCCGGTGGGGCCGGGTCCTTGCAGCAGCTGGAACTCTGAGCCTTCACTTCCTGAGTCCCCTCACGGCTGGAACGTTCCCAGTGGCTGCAGCTAATCCAATTGCGCTAAAACCTTGGATTGCGAGTAACTTGTTCCTGAGAGTGTTCCACAAGATGAGCAAATATTTCTAATAAATTTTAACTTGATAAACAAGTGAGGTCTTGCAATAGGAGTAGTATGTGACGCCCAATGTCACATGATCACAGCTGAGCCAATGGTCCTTGAAATTCGCTTTGATATACAAGTGCTTTGGATGACAAGCCTGTTTGTGGAACAAATTATGCTCGCAAACCAAGGTTTTACTGTCACAAGAATTTGCTAAGTGCCTTCACTCAGTGGAGAGCGTGTGGGGGAGCCTCAAAATGGCCTTGCATAGTTGGGATAAGGGAGAAAGCAAAGTGGGTTAAGTGAGTGTTTCAACATAACAGCCAAACCAAAAAATACAGCTAATCAGCCACAAGCCTAAGTGAACTTCTTTTATTTATTTTTTTTAGTTTTTTTTTTTAATGTTTATTTATTTTTGAGAGAGAGAGAGAGAGACTGCATGAGCAGGGGAGGGATAGAGAGAGAGGGAGTCACGGAATCTGAAGCAGGCTCCAGGCTCCGAGCTGTCAGCACAGAGCCTGATGCCGGGCTCAAACTCACAAACCCTGAGCCAAAGTCGGACACTTAACCGACTAGCCACCCAGGCGCCCCCTAAGTGAACTTCTTTTATATTTTTGGCCTGAACTGCATCAGGTGAGCTTGCTAGCATGAGTTTTCTCTTCTGATCAGTTTTGCTCAGCAGTTAGTAATGTCTTTTATTAATTAAAACAGGAAATAAATCAATATTAAGTGCAATTCATTTAGCAAACACTCTAATTCAAGGCATAGACCTCCAGGGAGCAAGACTAAAGAAATGTTATGTGACGACAAGGGACTGGCCCACATGGATGTCTGTGGAGGGTCACATCCTGCAGACATGGCACAGAGCTGATGTGCCCCCCCCCCCCCCACAGACCCACTGTCCTGAAATCTGGTAAGGAAAGGGGAGCCCTAAAACATTTGACTTCCCTTTTTCCTCCAAATGTTAGCCCAGCTAGTAAATGAATGATAACAAAGAATGATAACATCAAGAGAATATCACTATTTTGCAAACCCCTAGGGAAATAATGGCCTAGCCTGTGAATGTCAAGAGCCCCACTCAAATAAACAAGAATGGGGCACCTGGGATGCCTGGGTGGCTCAGTTGGTTAAGTGTCTGACATCAGCTCAGGTCATGATCTCACAGTCCATAAGTTTGAGCCGCGTGTTGGGCTCTGTGCTGACAGCTCAGAGCCTGGAGCCTGCTTCGGATTCTGTGTCTCCCTCTCTCTCTGCCCCTCCCCTGATCATGCTCTGTCTCTCTGTCTCAAAAATAAATAAAAATATTTTTAAAAAATTAAAAAAAAAAAAAAGAATAGGGGCGCCTGGGTGGTTCAGTTTGTTAAGCGTCCAACTCTTGGTTTAAGCTCAGGTCATGATCTCACAGTTTGTGAGTTCAAGCCCTGCATCGGGCTCTGTGCTAACAGTGCAGAGCTTGCTTGGGCTTCTCTCTCTCTCCCTCTTTCTGCCCCTCCCCTACTTGCTCTGTCTCTCTCAAAATAAATAAACTTTAAAAAGTTATTACAAGATGAGAAAACTCAGACTCAATCACAGATTTTTTTAAAAGCAGAATTGAATTGGACCCAATGGCATCAATAATTTCTGAGGAAAAGACAAGAATTAAAAGAGGAGGGAAAAATGAAGAGTCAGATGAATTAAAATCAAAATGGGGAGGACACAGAGATGAAGGAGAAGCAGAGGAAGCCAAGGAACGCGGGGAGAAAAGAACAGAAATGAAATCTGGAATGACTTTGGAACGACCCACACAACTTCAGGAAATGATAGTTGTGAAAAATCAGGCCATCCCTGAAATGCCTGACGTTTTCCTGCCTGATTTTTTACACTGAAATAAATACATTCAGAAGCCAGGGTAGAAGCCGGACGACAGCCATATTTATGTCACCATTTCAATGCACACCAGCGCTTTAATAGACTCTTGAGGAAGTTGGTTTTTTGTGTTAATGACGTTTGTTCTCTCTCTTTCCTCCTTCTGCTCCTCTTCTCTTTGTTCCGTCCTCTCTTAGTCACCAAACCCACCCAGGGCATTCAGGCATACTTTTCACTTCCTGAGGAAAATGCCTCCCATGTTTGTTCCGCTGCCCATGGGAAAATAACACACTGACTGTTCTCGGTGCCGAGAACACCGTTCCGGATTTCAGCTCTTCCCACCTACAGGCCCCCGCCCTGCAACTCAGGGCTATAAAGGGAGCCCTGCTGCCAGCCCCGGGACCTCCTCAGACAGCTGTCCCCTTGGTGACATGAAGCCATCCCTCTCTGTATTCCCCAGCTTCCTCCTTGTGGCTCTGCTGTTTCCAGGTAAATGGGAAATGTGACCTCGTCCTGGGGACTGAGTCTCTCTGCAACGGTCATCTCCAGGCAGGGCGACCAGGCAGGGCGTCCGGGTGGGGCGTGAGACACTAAGCCCACAGGTGCATTTCCTGGTGGGGTTCTCAGGCAGCAGTCTCTTGATGGGTTTGTCAGTGACCCCTTGAATGTGCTGATGGCCCTGGCTCCCCAGCAGACAGGGTCCTGACCCTGACCACACTTCCTCAGCCTTTTAATATTCACCTGCTCCTTACAGAGAAGGCAGCCTGCATCATAAATGATCCTGTTAGGGAGTCTCACTCAACAACTATATTGGGGCACACTCATTGGGGACACTCATTGGCTTCCAGGTAGCCTCCACTGCCGGCCCTCTTCAGTCCTCACTCACCTCTCCCTCTCCTCTCTCTCTCCCTTTCTCTCTCCCTCTCCTTCTCTCTCTCTCCCTTTCTCTCTCCCTCTCCTTCTCTCTCCCTCTCCTTCTCTCTTTCAGTCTATCTCTCATACTCTCTCTCTCCCTCTCTCCCTCCCCCCCTACACACACACACACACACACACACACACACACACACACACACATTTGCCCTGCTTCCAACCCATTCCATGCCATTCTCTATTTGCTCACTCTCTTTCTTTACAGCTTTACTGAGGTACACTTATTATACCAAAACCCACACATAGTTACTGTGAACAGTTTGATGAGTTTGGACATTTGCAAACATTCCAGGTACCAACACTATAGCCAAGGTAAGAGCCACCCGCAACCCCTCCCAAAGTTTTCTTCTGTCCCTTTATGGTGGTGTTATTTTGTGATGAGAACACTTAAAAGATCTATCCTCTGAACAAACTTTGAAGTGCACAATACCATACTGCTACCTGTAGGCACAGTGCTTCACAGCAGATCTCTGGACTGTGGCCATGTTACAGGACTGAAACTTTGTACCCATTGAGCAGCAGGGACTCCCAGTCTCCCCCCGACCCTGCATTTTACCCACCCCTACAGTAAAGGACCTCATCCTCATGGGTCCTCTCAAAAGAGAGAGAGTTCTAAAAATGCTGCATATTTACTCGGAAACAGGACTATCCGGAGCCAGAAATGAGGATCTTCAAGGCACTGAGGGTCCCAGAGAACCCAGGGAAGAGTTTCCTGGACAAGGAACAAACGGGTCTCATTTGCTACACCACCAAGAGAAACGCCACATCTTACCGCGTACTCCCCCTTATGAGGGTAGGTGACTCCAGGAATGTTCAGTGAATGAAGAGATGGGAAGGGGTCTGTGCCTGTGGGGTAGGGGAGAGCTTCGCCCAAACCTGAGACCCGGAGGATATGACATTGAGTAAGACACCCTCGTGCCCGCTCCCTTGGCCTCGAGTTCCTTCAATCTAGGCATTTACTGAATACTGCGAAGAGGGCGGGGTGACCTGTGAGCTCACAGGGAATGCCCCAGGGTGGGGTGTGCGGAGGATGGGGCACTCGTCTGAGGAACACAGGCATGACAAAGCCAAAGAGCCCTCAGCCGCCTTTCTGGTCGGTCCTCAACCCCCACGTGGAGCCTGAAAGCAATCTGGAAGGACCTAGAGAAGACCGTCATTTCTAAGATGCTTCCTTAGTCCCAAACTCTTTCCTGACCCTGAGTCAGGGAACAAGAGGCTGGACAGTCAGTGGGCAAGAGCAGGGAACACATGAGGGTGTTGGCAGACAGAAGCCAGGAATTCAGATCCTGCGACATTATTCCCTGCATCGTCCTCTCCTCTCTTCAATCCCTTTGGAGGGGGGCTCTGGGCTCCCAGGGGACCCACTCCCAGGTTCTCCTCCCAAGGGAAGGTGAAAAGACAAAATGGTGCTTGCACAACAATATAAACAACACGAGGTGTGTGCCACTTATCCTAACTGTAGATCTATGACACGGGGTCATTTTCATTTGATTCATGAGGGCGTTGGGGAGATTGGTCCACATTTGTCCAAAATAACGTGTCTAAGATTGTGCGGCTGGCAAATGGCAGTCAAGAGTGGAAGGAAACTTCAAGAATATAAGCAAGACTTCCAGGGCTGTTGTCCAGGAAGAGGTCTCAGTCCACTCCTTTTAAGACATACCTGTTTCTTTCTCCCCGAAACCCTGCCCTCGCTTCCTGCCTACGTTTCTCCGTGTGCATCACTCTTGAATTTTTACTTGCCTTCCCCACCTGTGATTTCCGTCCTTAGCGCGCAGCCTCCCTATGTTCAGACTGGCCCTGATGGGCATCTGCTCCATCCCAGTGCCCCACACAGAGTGCAACCTTGTGACCGGGCATCACTGACCACTGCCATCTCATTCCCCAATTCAGAGAAGAAGCAATGAAGACAGAGAATTTCCTCCATAATAAGTATTTTTGCAACACAATTTTCCGAAGCATTTTTATTTTCCTACTGTTTTTTCTACTTCCTATTGCATTTGAGTCTACTGGAGAAATACTCTTTATGAAGAAAATTCTCTCTCTAATGGCTTCTCCTCTGAATTGGGGAAGGACTCTCATTACTTCCTGTATTAACATTATACCTCAATCTGTGCCTAGAAATGCAGTATCTCAAAAGTACGCCTGAAAAATAAACAACTAAGAGAATACACCCTAAAATGCTCACCCAGCTGTACAAGTCTGTGCTGGTCTGGCACTACGCTGGGTTAACCCACATTTTCCACCATTACACCGCTGTGGTCCCCAAGCCATGCGGTGACTCCTAGAAAATGCTCTGCTCTTTCGTGTCCTTGCACAACCCTGTGGAGCACAGCTAGCTTTAGTTCAAGACCCCATTTCGACGCTACATTTAACATCCATTTAAATTTGATAATCTCTGTGACCTTATTTGGCTGTTCTCTATGTTCCCAAATCACTCTGTGCAGACTCGACTGTGGATGGATTATACTGAATTTAAATACATGGTTATGTGTTTGTTTCCCAGCTGATTCAGAGAATGTCCCCCTCCCCTGACCCTGTTATGGCACACAAAAATGTCCTACATCATTCAGCCTTGAAGGAATGAGCAAGTGAGTTAATTTACCGAGTGAATAAACATCTGTAGGGCCCCCCATCTGTTCTATTTTTGTCTTTCTCTCTTTCTAAGATTACCCCCTTTCTCTCTCAAAAGTTATTAAATTTCTGTATATAACGGCATGTTTAACAAAGTACAAAAATAGGATTTTCAGCTGGGATTCAAGGTACTAGTGAGTCGGGAGGCAGACCACTCTGCACAGAGGAGGTAACCAAAATGCAGCGACACAAGCCTTAAATCCCAGGGTGACTGGCACATGGAGAGGCCACTCCTTCTCCAGAGGGCAAAGGGCTGGGGGTCTTGCTCCCAAATGGAGCCATGGGTTTCTTTTTGTTTTTTAATTTTTTTTTTAACGTTTACTTATTTTTTGAGAGAGAGACAGAGAGAGAGCTGGGGAAGGACAGAGAGAGAGAGAGGGGAGGAGACACAGAATCTGAAGCAGGCTCCAGGCTCCAAACTGTCAGCACAGAGCCTGACACAGGACTCAAATTCACGAGTGTGAGCGGGGGAAGGGGCAGAGAGAGAGGGAGAGAGAGAGAATCCCAAGCAGGCTCCACGCTGTCAGTGCAGAGCCCGATGCACGGCTCAAACTCACGAACCGTGAGATCATGACCTGAGCTGAAAACCAGAGCCGGGTGCTTATCCGACTGAGGCACCCAGGCGCCCCACTTTTTCTTCCTAACACTTGCCCCTTGCCTTTTCTATCAATCGTCTTCATAATATATAATTTAAGACAAAAATTCATCTTTACTAACCGCAGGGCTTGAAACATAGAGTGAGGGAGCAAGTTCACATTCCTCAAGTAAACCGGCACATCTCAGAGGCACAAGACAGTCTTCCAGGCGCTTCCCCAGAATGAGGCGGAACTAGAAGTCATTTTCACTTTCAAAATCTGCCCTTGGCTACCTCTCATCTCCCTTACAGAGATGGCTCCCACCCTCCTCGCAGGACCATCCCACTGAAGTCTGCACTTGGGAGGGCTGTGTCACTCGTCAGTCAGCCTCGCAGAGCCCTTCCGTGTCCCCTTGCATAACATCCTATATTGTTGAAAGTGGAACATTTATATCGTGATACATCTCTTACCATGTCTCTTTCCAACTGCCTCTGACCCGGCAGCTTGTGTCTCAGGGAGAGTAGAGGTGGCTTTCAAGCCAGAATCGAGGATCTGATTTGTACACTCTCAGGCTGACTACAGGGAACTGTGAGCGCTC
>NC_064811.1:193749458-193825944 GCF_023721935.1 Panthera uncia
GTTTCCTACCTACGGGCAACCTCCGCCGTGTCCCTTTGGACTCAGATGATCCCTGTTCGAGTCTGGAGATGGTCTTAAGAGGCTAATGTCGGATCTCTCTTTATACAGAACCGGAACCAGATTTCAAAGTGGTCAACTGCAAGAAAAGTGAAGGCTACTGTCAAGAATACTGTAATTATATGGAAACACAAGTGGGTTACTGCTTTAAAAAGAAATACGCCTGCTGTTTACATCAGAACTGAACTTGCTGACACAGAAGCCAGAGTTTGGTCCCCTCGCCAGCTCTCTGGGTCCTGTCCCTAACGCAGACATAGGAGTTTTTGGAGAAAGGACTGAGCATGGGCTAGCTGAGGTGTTGTCATCTGAGCTGGAGAGTTTCGGCATGTTATTCCAACTAAAAGAGAGATGAAAACCCACTACACCTGCCCTTAGAGAAAGTGACTTAGCCTGACGTGGACAAAATCCTCAAAAATCGACAGTTTTTGCTGGTAGATGTGGATGTAATAAACTTTCACAAGAAAGCATTCAAGTCATTCCTTCTCTTGTTTAAAAAAAAAAATTTTTTTTTGAGGGGGCACCCGGGTGGCTCAGTCGGTTAAGTCATGACTTCATCTCAGGTCATGATCTCACGGTTCATGGGTTCAAGCCCCGCATCGGGCTCTGTGCTGACAGCTCGGAGCCTGGAGCCTGGAGCCTGCTTCAGGTTCTGTCTCCCTGTCTGTCCCTCCCCTGCTCTCAGTCTGTCTCTCTCTCAAAAATAAACATTAAAAAGAAATTAAAAATAAAATAAAAATAAAAATATTTTTTGAGGAGTGCCTGCATGGCTCAGTCAGTTAAGCATCTGACTCTTAATTTTGGCTCAGGTCATGATATCATGGATCATGATTCCAGCCCCACATCGGGCTCAGCCCTGACAATGCAGAGACTGCTTGGGATCCTCTCTCCCTCTCTCTACCCGTTACTCCTCTCAAAAAATAAATAAATAAACATTTAAAAAAGAGAGAGAAGGGGCGCCTGGGTGGCTCAGTTGGTTAAGCGTCCGACTCTCGATTTTGGCTCAGGTCATGATCTCATGGTTCCATGAGTTCAAATAACACATCAGGCTCTGCGCTGACAGCTTGGAGCCTGGAGCCTGCTTCAGATTCTGGGTCTCCCTCCCTCTCTGCCCCTCCCTTGCTCATGATCACTCTCTCTCTCTCTTTTTCAAAATTAAACATTAAAAATTTTTTTTAGGGGCGCCTGGGTGGCGCAGTCGGTTAAGCGTCCGACTTCAGCCAGGTCACGATCTCGCGGTCCGTGAGTTCGAGCCCCGCGTCAGGCTCTGGGCTGATGGCTCAGAGCCTGGAGCCTGTTTCCGATTCTGTGTCTCCCTCTCTCTCTGCCCCTCCCCCGTTCATGCTCTGTCTCTCTCTGTCCCAAAAATAAATAAAAAACGCTGAAAAAAAAATTAAAAAAAAAATTTTTTTTAAAAAGAGAAAAATATTTTTGAGTACCTATTTTGTTCCTGGGCACTGAGAAATGTAACAAATTGGAAACATGAATATGTGAGAAACACAGCAAAATAAACTTAAAAAATAAAATGCCACACATTTTATCATGTAAATATATCCAAGGCAATATGTGGAGCAGATAAATATAAGAGATTTAAGAAAGGATTCCTGGGGAAATTCGAGCAGGGTTTTGGAGGATGAGTAGGAGTTTGTTAAGCAAAAGAGAGAGGCAGAGATTCCCAGGCAAGGGGTACAGTTTGCAGAGAGGCATGAAGATGTGAAAGAATGGTTTGCTAAGCAAATGGTGAGAAGTTCGGCATCACTATGAAAGAGACGGATTGATTACAAGTCTCAAATGAGGAGCGTGCAGGAAAATGGTGAGAAGTTGTCAAAGAAAATAAATATGGTGCTCCAGATCTCAGCTGCTAAACAAGAGGGGGTTATCAGGTACCTCCAGAGGAGTGACGCCATCATAGTTTCAATTTTAGAATGTTCCTTCTAATGAAAGACTTGGGGGTGGATTAGAATGCATGAGACCAGAAGCAGGAATACCAGGTAAGGGCTGATGGCAACTGTGGACATCCAGAACAGCCATTCAGCGACCAAGGTGGAGATAATGGCTAGGAAGGGGAAAGAACTGGGTCCCCGATGACGTGGGGTTCTCAGGTTTGGTGACAGAGAAGAAGGAAGGGCATGGGACAGAAAAGAACGGTTAACTGAGGCAGCTCACACAGGACAAGAGAGAGCAGGAGGGACATGGACAAGACCAGGTTGGCTCTGGACACGTTGTACTGGATCAGGCATTCAGGACACCCCGCAGGGGCGTGAAGGGACCCATGCGGATTCCGGGAGAGGCAGGGAGACAAGAAATCCGAGTGGAAGGCTAGCAATCCTTCGTGAGGGGCAGCTTTCGGGGCAGCAGAAGGACCTGGCTGAGTGATGCTAACAGTTCAGGGAGGCACAGAATGGGGGAACCACTGCAGCACTCGGCGGGGGCTCTGGGAGGGGACGTGAGACAGCGTGGGTCTAGAAGATGAGCACGGGAAAGGGGGTGGGTCGTCCTGCAAAGGAAGGTGGGCCCGGACAACAAGCAGGGACCCCGGAACAAAGGCAAGGATGCCTCTGCCCCCACGTTGTCTCCGTTCCGTCCGGTTGAGGGACATGGGCCGGAGATGGGACTCCACTAGGAACATAGCCTCGGGTATTTAATGCCAGCGTCTCCTAAGCAGTGAGAGCAAACATTTACTCAAGGAGCCTTTCATTTTTGCCTTTGGCGTAAGAGTCAGAATAGTGATTAAGTATGAAATCGAGAAGGGGGGAAGGTGTATGTGTGAGGAGTTTGTAAAGGAAACAGAATGTTGGGGTGGCTGAGAGGGAGATAGGGAGCGTTGGCGCCCTCCCTGCAAATACACGTCTAGCGTGTCACCTTTCTCCTTAAATCTCTCTACTGGGGCCGCTGTTTCCATTCACTCATTCACTCATTCATTCATTCACTCATCCATTCACTCATTCACTCACTCATCCATTCACTCATCCATCCATCCATTCATTCATTTACTCATTCATTCACTCATCCATCCATTAGTTCGTTCACTCATCCATTTGTTCACTCATCCATTCATTAATTCGTTCACTCATCCATTAATTCATTCACTCACTCACTCACTCACTCGTCCATTCAACACATATCTAGTAAGCATCCACAGCAGCCCAGGCATTGTTTTGGGTACCAGAAGTCCAGCGATGAACAAAATCTCTGCCCACACTCTACCAAGAGGGACAGACAATAAGCATGACAGGTGAGTAAAATGTATGATGTATTAAAGTGATAAATGACATGGAATAAGAAAAATCCAGGAAGGGATGACACCTTGTCAGGCAGGGGCTTGGGGCTGGGTGCGGGAGGTGGGGGAGCCTCCCTGGGTACAGGCAGAGAGTGGCAGGGGGTGGGGGGGCAGGCCCTCTGCATTTGGTGGGTGGAAGGCATCCCAGGGGGAAGAGAGGACAGTGCCAGTGCCCCAGGGAGGCAAGATGCTGTATGTGTTTGTGGAGCAGCAGGACGAGGCCAGTGTGACTGCAGCAAAGAGAACTAGGGAGCTACAGTCGGCTGTGAGGCCAGAGTGGTAGCAGCGTTAGGTAACGAACCCAGGGGTCCCAGCAAGATTTGGGCTTTCTCTTTGAGGAAGATAGGAGGCCATCTGCAGTTTGCTTCGTCGTGTTTCTGTACTTATAAGAGCATTTTATTAACACCACTGGGAATAAAGGGTCAGCGTCAGACCTGGGCTTTCCTGGGAAAATGAACTTACAACTCTCTTCAATCTCATGAGACGAAAATGTGCAAACAGTATTTTCTGTCCCCTTTGGTTGAGTGAAAGTCACCCTGCATGAAGACCTACTGTGTCCTGGGAGTCTACTGCCTGTGCCTACTGCTGGTGGCTCAGAAGTATGTTTATTATGACCTTTCCAAATTTTCATTTGTCAAGTGGGTATTGGTGGATGGCAGGAGTCCCCACACCTGGTCCTTTACCCTTGGTCCTCACTGGGATTCTGCTCTGGGGGCTTCTAATCATTCCCCGAATAATGGGAACTTAAAAAAAAAATCTCTACTCACTAGATTCATAGTGAGGCAATAGCAGAATTTGCCATGAAATATGCCTAAGTGGTGATTATTTTTGGGCTCAAGGTGATTATTAGTAAACTGTTTATAACCCATGTTACAAAATTTTGAATCCATCATTCCTTCTATACCTTTCTTTACCTTTTATGAGTCAAGAGTCCTCTCTGCTCATCACAAGGAAAAATCCATTTTATTCCTTTTCTATCTCCTTTTTTTGGGTGGGGGGGTAGTTGTCTATATGAGATGATGGATGTTAACTAAACTTGTGGTAATTATTTTATGGTATATGCAAGTCAGATCATTATGCTGTACACCTTAAATTTACACAGTGCTCTGTATCACTTATGTCTCAAAACTAGAAAGAGGGAGAAAAAAAGATCATCATTTCTGATGTCAATGATATCTCAATAAAACAAGAAAACAAAGAAAGGAGATGCTATGTCCTCAAAAAAAAATCCTTTGGAGCACTTGGGAGGCTCAGTCAGTTGAGTGTCCAACTTCAGCTCAGGTCATGATCTCGGTTCATGAGTTCAAGCCCCCCGTGGGGCTCTGTGCTGACAGCTCAGAGCCCGGAGCCTGCTTCGGATTCTGTGTCTCCTTCTGTCTCTGACCCTCCCCTGCTTGCACTCTGTCTCTCTCTCTCAAAAATAAACAAACATTAAAAAATTAAAAAGAAAATCCTTTGCGAGATTGTTGTGTCTGGGTTCCAGCTGGGTTACGATAAAGATTCCACAGCTCATGTAGACCACCGAATTCCCAGTGGTGCATAGAGTGGTGCATAGACCTCCTCCCAGAGTGCTGCCTTTCCAGACTTCTTTCTGGATAAACGTATTCCATACTTAACTCACACACAGACACACTCACATGAGGCTGATACTCAGGGACAGGGCATGTATGGTGAAAACTAGTAGTTACATACAAACCCGGAAGCATTGCCATTGACTCAGTGACTCAGTTATTCTGCTTCTCAGAAACAACTGACTCTTCAATGGGTGCAAAGTTATAGTTATGCAAAATGAGTAAGTCCTAGAGATCTGCTGTACAACATTGTGCCTGTGGTTAAAATACTGTATTGTGCACTTAAACATTTCTTAATAGGAATATGTCTCATGGTGAGTGTTCTTATCTCAGTTGAGAAAAGGTAAATGTTCTCAAGAAATAACAAAAATGTTTTGGGAAATTTTTTAAATAAATCTAAATTTCAAACTAGAGCACTTATCAAACTACGGTATATCTACTTAAGGGATGTTATATATCCCTTAGGTATAATAAACACAAAAGCAAATAAAAAACATAAAATGCATAAGATAAAGATTTCAAGGCAATTTTCTATCTTGGAAAATACAAGATACAAATTTTCATATATCTGATGTAAAATTAATTGGCCAAAGTATGTCTGAAAGAAAACAAAAGATTTTAGGTTCCAATGTTAAGATTATTGGAGATTTTTAATTATTTTATCTTTGAAAATACCCTGTCAAGTTACTGTATAACTCTTAAATTTTAAATATGCATTCAAAAAGACAAATAAATGTGCCTAAGGATAAATATGTATGTATATAAACGAAGGCATACTTTGATTGTAGGCAAAGACGTTGCATCAAGAAAGTCCTAAATCTAACATAAGAAAGAACTTCTGGGTATTAAGTCTATAAAACATTCAAGCATGTTACCCAAAGAGATCTTGGGATTCAGAAGAATAAGGTCACAACTGATATTTTTCTACCATGTGCGGTAATTTTAACAGTCTCCCTTGGAGACAACGGAATGAGCCCCGTGGCCCCTCAAGGCCAGTTCCAGTCAGCAGCTCTGTCAGTTACACTTGCTTTGTTCTTTTCACAGAAGTCTGCTTAATGCAGGATGCTGAGGATGGGAGGCTTTATGGACACCAGCTGTACCCCTGGTGGGAAGAGACCCTTTAGCCAGAAATTGCTTTAGGTCCTTACAGGGCCAGTCATACCACGCCTGGCTGCCTCCATGTCTGCCCTCCACACCCACCTTCCACACACAGTGTCCTGCCTCGCACTGCACCTCCGGACCTTCCAAGAGCTTTGATCCCTGTGACCCATCCATCCCCCCGGGGTGACCCTTCATGGAGGAATCTATTTTCTCCTCCATACCCCTGGTCTGCTGGGGCGGGGGCCAGGTGGACAGGCTCAGTCAATCAAATCCCCATTTCGCTTCCTTGACTTTAATAACAGCCACACCTAGTTTTTTCTACCTGTCCACACGGGTGGTGGTCACTACACCTTGCAGACTTGGACTGACTCAGTTTATCTCTTGGGTTACAGGAAAGTACCTTACTAGACCCAGGGAGTCCCCTTGTTGTAAAAACAAAAATTAAAATTAGTATGTCCAAATGAAGGGAAACTGAGATCATTAACACTGTGTCTGCCTCTTTCTTGATAGACCAAAACAATTCCCGGGGGTCAGATGACTAACATTAGCATTACCTATGAGGACAGCAGGGATAGGGCTGTATCCTGGCTGCGGGGAAATGACATCAAGCCCAGGTGGGAGGCAGAGGGGTCTGAAAAAATGTCTCTGTTAGGTCTAAATGCAACTCTCGTGCTCTACCGACTGAGCCAGCCAGGCAGTGGATGCTGCAGTTAGGCATGAGGTTTTCAGGAGAGCAGGGAAGTGTCAGTCTGTTTTCCCCCTTCTGTCTGCTTCCTATGGACCCCCTCTGTGATTTGCCTCCACTCTGCTCTTCTTTTCTCTGGGGGCTCTGAGAACATCCTTCGAGAATCACTGCTGCCTCCTACCTATCTATCCAAGGCACTTGTAACGGGCACGTTATGATTCTTATTTCATTTAAGACAAAATAAGCATAGAAAGTTAAGTGATCCAACCCAAATGGCGATCAGACAACATATCCAGGTTGCTAACTGAGTTCGCTTCAAGCCAGAAAAGTCCAAGTGTGGGCTTTTTTTTTTTTTTTTTTTTTTGTCTTACACGACACTTACATTTCTAAGAGAACACACCTTTGTTTCTCAGAATGTCTTCTTGGCCACAACCTCAGAAAGATGGACACTGGCCAGGACAGGGGCTCAAGCTCTGGGGAAAGGCACTTTCCTTGCAAAGGCATGTGACTCTGTGAGTCCCAGATGCCAACAGACGTGGGTGTGCGAGCAGAGGAAATCACACTCACCAGGAATGCTGATACTTGGGTTCTAGACCCGACTCTAGTCAATAATTGTGTTGACGCTTTGTGCAACTCCTGATGAGTACAGGGGGCAAACGTGTCCTTCTAAACCCAAGCTCTTTGTGACAATCAATGAACTGTATTTGTAAGAACAAAAGTTAAAATTAGAATGTTCACATGAAGGGAAACCGAGAGCTATTTCTGTAAGTACAGTACCTCAGTAGACAAAGATGTGATTGCAGGAGGTTGGTCTCTCTCCTGTGATGAATTTATGGTGAGCCTGGAAAAGAAAAAAAGACCTATGAAGTCAACAAGATGAGAGTTTGGTGTAGGACTCTGGGAAAATGATGAATGTTCTCCCTGTCTTAGCCAAGGATCTGAGATTGTTAGCTGCACAGAGGGCTCTAATATAGAGGATCATAGGAAGTAAGTAAATAATTGATTTAGGACAATGGAAATAAATCCCCAAAGGAGTTGCTAGTGCCAGAAGGAAAGGAGGCTGGTGATGCTGATCAATCATCTTTTCTCTTTATTTGAAGCTACAGGAATAAAGACAAAAGGAAGACACGTGAGGAAGAGCCCATGAGGATTCTTGGATAAGAGGAAGTCAGTGGGAAGATCATTTCAAGGAGGTACTGTGGTAAGAATCATTAACCAAAGAATAAGAACCATTACCCCAGCCCAAATCGGGTGGTGGAGACCCCACTTATTTTTTCCCTTGGTCTAAACCCAAGGGCTGGGTTGACATTCAAGTGGTTGGAAACCAGGCACTTGGTGAGGCCTCTGATGAACAGTGATCCCAAATTGGACAATCAAGACACTCCCCTATTGCTTTTAGGGGAGCATGAGATGATCCCACTGGGATAGTGGAGGCTGAAAATTCTGTTTTATATCTCCAGGAATAAAAAGGAGGACATGAATCACAGTACATGGTTAAACAGACACATGGAGAGGAAGAAATGCTTCTATAAAGGTAAGGAGCCTGTCTGGTCCAAGGAAACATTAAGTACGAACAGAAGTACAACTTTGAGAGGGGAAGGTGAATCAGCCAACTGCTGTCTGCTCTTCGCTAGGGGATGGAACTTCTGGAACCCACAGAATTGCAAAGACATAGAGTCTTGACCTTTAAAGGGCACAGCCATGCTTTGGCCCCCAGGACATATGAACGTGGGTCTGAACACAGCAAATTGAAAGGAAGAAACTGACATCTGCCATTCTTCTTGGGGAAAAAAAAGGCAAAGTAGTACGGAAACAAACGTAAATTTTATCATCTTTTCAGGACCAGCATTTGGATGAAATATTTTCTGACTCCCTGAATATTTCAGGGTGATTTTCTCCTTTTCCCACGCAAGATAATCAGCCATGAAACCAAATCCTTTCAACACAGTTTTTCCCTTAAAATCTCAAAGGTGTCTTTCCCCGTCTGACATCTAGTGTGGACTAAAATATACGAGACAGGTCTGTTTTTGTTCTTTTGCAGGATGCCTGCTTTTTTGTAGTTTTTTTTTTTTTCCTTTATTCCTCAAACATTTTATTTAAAAATGCAATTCTCATTTCATCTGAAAAATTCATAAGCCCTACTAACTGGCTTATTCTGATAATTTTCTAATTTATAAACAATTTTAAAATTGTATTTTAACATTAGTTCTTTTAAAGAAGGGGAAGGTGGGTGGGGGGATGGGACAAATAGGCAAAGGAATTAAGAGTTCACTTATCACGATGAACATATGGGATTGCTGAATCACCTGCACACGAAACTATTATAACACTATATGTTAACTATACTGGAATTAAAATATTTTTAAAGAAAAATATCAAGAAGTTTTTTTTTATTTTAAAAATAAAGCTATGGAAAGTGGTGAACCATATGGTCAAAATCAATTGTAAATGTACTGAGGCAGGAAAGAATTTGACGATAAGACACTAACAATTGTTAGGGAATAAAACATTGAGCCCAGGGCTAAGCAAGCATGCAATAATAATTCAGTAAGAGTCACTTCATTCTGCTGGTTTCCCCCATACATTTCTCACTAAAAATTAATTGCCTTTAAAAATCTTTTAATCAGGGGTGCCTGTGGCTCAGTCGGTTAGGCGTCTGACTCTTGGTTTTGGCTCAGGTCATGATCTCATGGTTCATGAGTTTGAGCCCCATGTAGGCTCCATGCTGACAGAACAGATCCTGCTTGGGATTCTCTCTTTCTCTCTCTCTCTCTCTCTCTCTCTCTCTCTCTCTCTCTGCCCCTCTCCTGCTTGCGTGCTCTGTCTCTTGCAAAAATAAACATTAAAAACATAAGTTAAAAAAATTTTTAATTATATTGTCATACGAACACTTCACATGCCTCTCAACAAATTTTAAGAGTACATTAATGTTGACTCTAGGTATAACGTTGTACAGCAGATCTCTAGAGTTGATTTATCGTGCTTAACCAAAACTTCATACCTATTGATCATTAATTAACCCCCATTTCTCCCTCCCTCCAACCTCCCATAGTTACCATTCCACATAATTTCTTCTTTGAAAAATTTCTGTTTTCCTTTCAGGGATCACATAGCCATGAGGTCGGCCCATTTGCCTTTCTGTGGTGCCTCATCTCCTCTGATAGCTTTCCTGCCTGTCTTTTTTCCCCCTCTGCCTGGAATGCCAACTCACATTTGACTCTCACACCATTAATTCAACTTCCAAAGTATCAACTTTGCGTCGCCACCATAAACTTTTCTTTACTCTTCCAATTCATTTTTTTTTTTTTCATCTTAGCCTGCCATTCTATTTCACCTGTTTGGTCCCTAGAGACCCTTGCTTCTAATTAGTAGATGCTAAGGCTTTTTGTTTTTTTTTTCAATATATGAGACAGAAATGTCATCTGATTCCTGCAGTGAATCTTTTCCTGAAACGGCTGTCTTGCTTATCTTCCCAATAATATTCCCATATCTTTATTTTGTAGGTTTTTTTTTCTTACACTTTGTGTTGATTTCAATTCTCTCTCTCCTGGAAAACAGGTGAATTCATTCAACAGCAATTCACTGAGCTTCTATTGTATGACAACACCATTCTAGGTCCTAAAAATAAAGAACCAACGGCACAAAACCCTGCCTGAATGAAACTTACACTCTCATGGGATAAATAAGTCAGTGCAAAGAGTAAACAGCGTCACTCACTATTCGAGAGCAGTGGAACCCTATTTCAGAGTCACCTGGATGGCCGATGGATGGGATTCCTGGCCGAATTCTATCTAGTACTTTGTTTCGTGAAATAGACTGAAATGGTAAATCCAAACTCTACGACTCGTCAGGAAGCAACACCACTTTGCCATGGTTATCATTATTATTATTATTATTGTTATTATTATTTTCAGTGGCCATCCTAGTGCATGGGAAGTGGCGTCTCTGTGGTTCGGATTGCATTTCCCTAATGATTAATGACGGTGAGCATTTTCCATGTGTTTGTTGGACATTCGCACTTTCCTCTCTGGAGAAATGTTTATTCAAGTTCTCTGCCCATTTTTATATTTGATGGTTTGTCTAATCATTATGCAATTGTATCAAGGTTTTTAATAGATAAAAATGTTTTACCACTCTCAAATGTTTTCAAATCCATGAGCAACTTTCATCTGTCCTTAAGGCCATCTTCTATTATGTGGGTACCATGCACGCCAGAATAATTATCTTCTGTATTGGGACAAACTGACCTTCACTTCCTTTCAACCCTATGATTATAAGAACCAATGAGCCTATGACCAGATTAATGAGATTGTTCAATGAGCTTGATTTTCTAGTTGGTCTTCTGTTGGAATGGCATGTCTGATTCTCCAACGCTATTCATGAAATTCTTCCTTAAAGGTTGCATCCGAGTCTGTGACTTGGAAAACACAGATCTACATATAAAGGAAGAGGTGGGTAATAAACTCTGATACCATTCATTTATTTCTCTCCAAAATGAGCTAACTTTCCAACATAGCTCATAAAAGTTCCGAACTATACAGAAAACAATTTCCAAACTATAATTTCACGGCAATTTGAAAGCTGGACGGGCTGCTAGAAAAAATATACCATCCACGTACCTTAAATCTTTTCTAAATCAGGTAAACCTCAACAGCAAAAAGAAAACATACTTTTCATGGTTTCACCTACCAAGGTGACTTTTAAAAAATGACCCATACATTTGGATATATACATGATAGAATCTGTATTAAACAGTAATTCTTGTATCTTGTAGCTACACTTTGTCCATCCACAGAGGTGGATTCAGAATTACAATCATTCATTGGAAGTCTTCAACTTAGCCTGTGTTCTTGGTGTGGAAGCCAGTCTTCTCAAGGATCAAATTGAGATGCTTGTGCTTTTTTTACAATGGGAAAATCCAGAGATGTGTTCAGAACAAATGCTCCAGAGAAAAAGTATTACAGATTTTGACAGATTTCTTATTTATGTTTGACCCTCACACATACCCATCTTGGTATCTCTTTCATGATTGCTTCAGTCAGTCAGCTATAGGGTGACCCTTTTGTTGGCAAAGACAGAAAAGGACCTTTTAGCTCCCAAATAATTCCTCCTTAACTCCTATTTTCATAGGTGTTTTTACAAGGTACAGAAAGGCCAGTGAATCAGGGTATCCTTTGTCAGGACCCACTGTACTGTCTTTGCTTAATCTTTCTAGTTCTGGAATGTCCAAAGTGACCTCTGGGTCCTCACCTCTTCTGTGCACCTGCATGGCTCACTGGTACCCTTGCTCACGTCTAGAAGTCCCAGGCCACCACCTGACTTCTCATCAAAATCCATTTTCTGAGTAAGATGCGTGTTCAGATATTGTGGTGAATGGCTTAAGTCAGGTGGGAGGCCACCTAAAAGAAATCATACATGCAGCTGTTATAAAAAAAATCAGGAAACTCTCCACACACCTAGTTAAAAAAAATCTCCAAGGTACATCATATAGAAAAGGCAAGTGCAGAGTAAAAAGTATAGTCTGTCATGATGTTTATCCAAGAAGGGGCATATAGACGCATCTCTGTTTATGTATACATGCAACATCTCTGGAAGGGTGGAGAAGAAACTGGTAACAGCTGTCATGAAAGCCTGGGAGGGGGAAGAAGATGGGAAGACTTCCTTTTCATTTCTTGGTAAGTGAATTTTAAGGGAAATAAGCCCAAGTGATACTGGGACCTAAGTCAAGTAGGTGCAGAATGAGTGGTTGCAGGGATGCCTGGGGCGGGGGGTTGGGGGGGGTGGGGCTCAGTCAGTTAAGCGTCCGACTTCAGTTCAGGTCATGGTCTTGTGGTTGGTGAGTTCAAGCACCGCGTCAGGCTCTGTGCCGACAGCTACCTGGAGCCTGCTTCGGATTCTGTGTCTCCCTCTCTCTCTGCCCCTCCCCCATTCACACTCTATCTTTCTCTTTCTCTTTCAAAAATCAATAAACATTCAAAAAAGTTTTTTTTAAATGTTGAGGATTCCAAAAAGCATTAAAAAGAAAAAAAGAATTAGTAGCTGCGGTAACTGGACATTTTAGCATCATCAGTTACAAAAAGCTGTGTGGAGAGCTGTCCTTCAGGGCCGCCTCTAATGCCATCCTCCTTATAAAGACTCCCCTCAGGTGAGGCACAGCTTCCCCGCACAGGCCAGTATAGCCATCGGCAGCGGGGGGAGTCCCTGTGTCTCCTGCTAGGCTGCCCCCTCTTTTTTTTAAGTTTGTTTGAGAGAGAGAGAGAGAGAGAGAGAGAGAGAGAGAGAGAGAGAGAGAAAGGGGAGGAGGGAGGGGCAGAGAGAGAAAGACGGAGAGAGAGAATCCCAGGCAGGCCCCGTGCTGTTGGTCCACAGCCACAGCCCGATGCGGGGCTGGAACTCACCAACCTTGAGATCATGACCCAAGCCTGTATCAAGAGTCGGATGCTTAACCGACTGAGCCACCCGGGTGACCCTAGGATGCTTGCTCTTCAAGTCAAGACAGCTTCGAGGAATGAGAAAAGAGTCTACCCTCTTTACCCAGGGTAGACAACTTCCTGACTTTTAACACATCAGTTAGACTTGCCCCATTTAAAACAACAATACCGTACGTGGTATCTGGCTTAATTTTTTTTCATTCAGCACGTTTGTGAGGCACATCCATGTTGTAATCATCTGTGGGTGTTGTATGTTCGTCGCTGTGAGGGAATGCAGTATTTGCTTTATTACTGCGCTGTAATACACTATTTGGGTTGTCTTCTGTCAATATTGACAACATTGTCTTCTGTCAACATTGACAGTTGCAATGATGAGGCTACACTGAACGTTCTCGTACGTGTCTCTCGGTGCACACGGGGCTGCGTCTGTTGGGGATACGCCTGGGAGTGCATTCGTGTGTCCAACTAACGCGTCCACACCGCCCAGACAAAAGCTTCTCAAAGGCAGGAAACGTGTTCGCACATCCCCACCTCTGTCACCCGGCGCAGCACCTGCTGCCTAGTAACCGCTTGCCACTCGTGATTCTCTTTCCAGGGCACCCTCGGTGTACCAGGTCATTGGTCAAGCCCCGCTTCTCCCAATACCAAGAAGCCTGTCTACTTTTAGGCAGAAAGAAAGAGTATCCAGTACCCTCTGCCCACAGCTTTACTCAGTAGACCAGATAAATGTGCTCATTCCTGATAAGCATTGTTCCCCCAAACCTATAAATGTCCCATTTTTGTGTCCTCTCCCCTCCACTCCACTGTTTCATCGGCTTTGCTTTCCTGCAGAGGAGAGGTGGGAGAGCCGAGGGAACCTCAGAACATGAAGGTCCTCTTTCTTTTTGCTGTTCTCTTCTATCTGGTCCAAGTTAACTCAGGTAAATGTCTCCTGGCCAGTGCAGAAGGCTGCTCCAGGCTAGTAGAGGGGACCAGGGAAGGTAGGGCAGGAATCCCGTGGATGAGTGTCCGTGTGGAGGGCTGGTATGTCGGTGGGTTGTTAATGGGTGCAGGTGCGCCCCCTGGGGCTCAGCTCTGGATGTTTGGATCCTCCCTGTACAATACGGGTCCTATCACACAAGACAAAGGGGCACCTTTGCTCTGATACGAACTGGAAGCATTCACTGCAGTCTGGGGAAGGTTTCCAGAAGGAAATGACAGCCACATGAATTCACAGCTGGAAGGGACTGTGGATCTTCCGTGGCAGGACTGCACTCCACAGGGAGGGGAAAGCGAGCACCCAGGAAAGCCACAGAGTGTGGCTGTGCCCTCACCAGCTACGGTCTGGGCCGTCACTCACACCCATGCCAGTGTCCCTCCTGCTTCCCCAGGGCCTGTTCTCCATGACGACACTGACACAGAGCTGGTCAAGCACACACTCCTGGGAGAAATAATCAGTTACTGGAGCAGGTGAGACTAGAATGCACATCTCCAGCTCCCTAGGCTCATGGTTCTTCTAACCTTCACTGATGTGGGGCCCCTCTCTTCACCACGACAGAGCTGAGGCGACACAGGGTGGTGGGGTGGGCCCCCATTGTTGCTGAGATATTGCACCAGGCTGATTTGTAAATCGTGCAACACTGTGGGCATGTTGTGGGTTTTGTTTGGTTTTTTTAGTCATGACAAGCAGTATCTAATAAGAACTTTCCTTCAACCACTTGTTCCCAAATAAGAAGTGCTTCCTTTTTTTTTTTTATTGAGATACAATTGATACGTGATGAGATACGAGTTTCGGGTGTACTGTACAATGAGTCCTTGTTTATATATGTTGTGAAATGACCACCGCCAGAAGCCTAGTTAACATCCCTCACCGCACACACTTACAATTTGTTTTCCTTGTGACAAAGAGAAAAAACTTTCCATACGGGGTGGTGGTGCTTGATGTACAAGTTCACAAGTCGTGGTGAAGAAAAAGGCTTTTTTTCCTTTTTTTCATTGGAAAATACGAAACTAAAAACGGGGCCACAAGCTGAGCATCAGAACTATTCTGCTCTTCCGAGAGGCCAAGACCCATGCCTCCATTATTCCATTCTGTTTTCTGAAGCTTCCTTTCCTTTCTCCGAATGTGCTACTCCTATCTGTCACCAGGAAGCTTGAGAGCCCTTTTATAAGAATAGAGGATAAAACACACACCCTCCTGGAAACATTCCGAGGTGTAGGTAGACTGTTCCTGTTTTAAAGCTAAGAAACCAAAACTCCATTAAACTGCCATTTGTCCAAAGACACTTCACTTTGGAAAAATACAGTAAATATTCAGGGTTGGGCTGTGGGCTGGGGTCTTCTTTTATTCTCTGGCTTATATGAATTCCATGTCTATTCTATTTACCACTAGGGGATATTCCACCTGGAATTAGAGATGTTATCTGCCTTACACAACACGGAACCTGCAGACTTTTTTTCTGCCATTTTGGTGAGAAAAAGGCCGAGATCTGCTCCAATCCCTGGAACAGGTGCTGTGTACTTGCTCTGTACAAGTACAGAGGCAGAAATAAGTAAAAAACCGGAGACAGTTGGCAAAAAAAGAGAACCCTGAGACCTCATGTGTCAGCTTCTGGAAGGCAGGAGGGCTCTTGAAGTATCTCAAGGGCTCAGAAGAATGTGTGGCTTATCGAAGGTGCTCAATAAAAGTTTGTTGAATGAATCCAGCAGCAAGGGTGAAGGTCTGATAAAAGAATTTTCCTAAAATCTTGTCCACTTTACCTTCTCTTGTTTTTTTCTTAAAGAGTCTCAGAAATTTGTCCTAGCATACCTCCTGCTTCTCTTCCCGGGAGTGTCTCTCACTGACCCACAGACAAGGGTGAACCAGAAACCATGCTCCAAACTGATCTCATCCTCAGAGGGACAGGAATGCAGTCAACCTACTGGCCTCTTTCCCACCAAAGGCCATGTGCCTTCTCATCAAACCCAGCACCTGCCTCAACTTACATATTCCCAGGCCCTGACAAGCCTCATCCCCTTCTCCTAACCTCAAGTAATAATCACAACAGGTGATATGTAAATAGGAGTTTAGTTTGCAAGAACTAAACTCAACACTTACCCTTAGGTTATCCCACTTGATTAACCAACAACCTTACGGAGTTATGTATGAGCAGCTCCATTTGGGGGATGGAAGGGAAATGAAAGCCAGAAGGTTAAGCAGATTGCCCAGGTCGGCATTTCCTAAGAGGGATTCTGACATGCCCAGCCCAGCAAACGCTCACTGCGCCGTGTTACTTCTAAAGAACCTATTTCTGAGCACCTGCGGCAAGGTAGAGCTTCTGTCCGCGAAGATTCCTACAACTCACAGCCCTTCGCTCTTCTCTGGATCCTGCTCACACGCGTTGTCTATACCACATCTCTGAGCCAGCCATCCCAAGAGTAGTGACTATTAATTACACGCAGGAAATGTCAGAAGATAATAAAGACAAATGTGCTGGTGTAGGAGACCCTGTGCCAAGCTTTTCCAGACTAATAGCTTAACAAGTTCCTTTGTTTGGGATTTCCTGCTCACAGCCTGAATCCAGTCTGCTCATGAATACACAGAACTTGAAGAGTTGCCTGGAAAATAAACTTAGGGGTTCCTTTCTCGATTCCCCGGTCAAGTTCCCATGAACATTTCATGTAATGCCTCGGGCCTCTCCCCAGGCTCTTCTAAACTCACCAGACAGACTTGTAGGAACCTCTCTTGACTACAGGCATCTCTTGACTCAGGGGGGACTGAGGACCTTTCTCCCCAGGGGGCTGAGGACCTTTTCCAGGCCTGGTGTCAATGCCTGCCTAGGAAGGATGTGGACTCCACAGTTAGATTTTGCTCCCGTGAAACACAGCAAAGCTTCATGCTTCAGAAGACGCACTCTGCCAAGAGCACCATCACTCTGTGCCCAAAACTTGGCCACCAGAGAGCACCCAAATAATAAATACATAAATGAAGGAACGGGCCAGTGCCCAGAACACTGGGGAACTGGGGTCTGGTTCCACCCCACGCACTGAGCAAGTACCATTAGCCAGCTAGTTTCTTTTCTTGGTCTCCTTTCCCTCAAAAATAAAATAAAGGAGCTGCCATAGACCTCTGAGACCCCATCACATCTCACCCCTGTCTGAGGGTAGAATTGTTACTTCACCCATGATCCTGGGGCGCGGGGTCTCCATCAAGTGAAGCAAGGACAGAGGACCCACCTCCCCTAACTTCCTCTGCAGTATTGTCACCGCAGAGCCTGATGGGAACCCACAGACGAGTCCAGGACTGGCCAGCAGGGGGGTTGCCCAAAGCCCTAAACCGGGCTGTTAACATTTTCCTAATGGAAACATTTTCTAGTGGACATTGGGCCTGGTCTGGCCTTCGGTGTGAAAAACGTTATCTTTGTTTTTTTTTTTTTTAATTTATTTATTTTGAGAGAGAGAGAGAGAGAGAGAGAGAGAAAGCCCCAGAAGGGGAGGAGCACAGAGAGGGGGAGAGAGAATCCCAAGCAGGCTCTGCATCTTCAGCGTGGAGCCCCAGGCGGGCCTCTGAAATGTTGAACAAACTGCCTCATCTCCGCGGTACTTTTTGAAATTGCCCAGTTGTACACGCGCCTAAAGAGCTCTGGAATCGTTCTAGGATGATGTGAACCCCCACCAAACGCTATTTCGCAAAGCCAGAACCGGCCTTGGCAAGGAGGGCAGCCTGTCGATACCAGGACTGACCGCTAGAGGGCGCGCCGCCGCCGCCCTCAAGGCGAGAGCAAACCCGGTTTTGATCAGGGGTCTGAGCTGCCCCAACAAAGCAGCAGGTGGGAATCCAACCCGGGCTGAGAACAAAGGGAGCCTGGATTGCCAACGCTTCTAGCCTGCATTTCTTGGCATTAAGTAATTATAGTGCCTCATGCATTTCTGCCCTAGAGTGCCACTGCAGGTCTGTGGGAGGCCTGCTCCGAGACTGCCTCCCCCAGGGTTTATAGGAGCCACTCGGGTAGGATTGTAAATGCACATACAAATAGAAAGGGGTGCTGGACTTCACTGCATCCTGCCTCTGGGTCCCAGATCTATTGCAACCTGGGGATTCACCTGCCCCGGCCTTGCTCTGAGGCACCTGCATCACACAGCCAGGGGCAGCCTGGAGGAGGTGTGGGCAGACCCAAGACGTTGGCATGCCTTTTCTCTTGGTGAAACTGGTGTTGGAAGCATGAACCCTCTACCCACACAAGGGGGAACTGAGTTTCCTGGTGGTTGGGGGCCCCAGGGAGCCAGCGGAAGGCAGAGGAACCAGCCTGTGTTGAACAGGGTCCAGTGTTTTATACTTGGCAGTTTTTTTGTTTTTTTGTTTTTTTTTTTTGAGAGGGGAGAGAGAGAGTGTGAGCAGGGTAGGGGGAGGGAGGGGGTGGGGGAGAGAGGGAGAGAGGGAGAGAGGGAGAGAGAGAGACAGAGAGAGACAGAGAGAGACAGAGAGAGACAGAGAGAGAGAGAGAGAGAGAGAGAGAGAGAGAGTCTTAAGCAGGCTCCACGCCCGGCACAGAGCCTGGATAAATGAATCCACGTGTCCAACACAGGTCATCTTCCGTCCACTGCCACCATCCTTTCTGATCCATGGGCTGAACGTGGGGCCACCAGGGGACCTGGACACCCACTGTGTTGCCACACCCTCCTCAGAGCCTGAAGTCTGCATCCTTGTCTCTTTTATCACCACCCCCCACCCCGGCTGGGGAGTGGCAAAGCCCTCACTGGCCCTGGAGCACGCTACATCACACATGTCCCCCTGGGGGGCAGCAGGAGTAAAGCAGCAGGGGTTGGAGGGGCAGAGTCCTCCTGGATCCTGAGTCTCCACAAGGAGCATTTGTCTACTGTCCCCTGTCCCTCGGTCATGGAATCTTAGACCAGAGATGTTGCCCAAGAGATCGTTTAACAAAAACCACGTCCTCTGAAAGGCAGCATGCTGGCATGGAAAGACTCCGGAATGAAGAATCAAGACAGCCGAGCTTGGTTTAGTTCAAGATATAGGCAGACTCTGAGCTCACCTCCTCCATGGAACACACCAAATTAATGTTGGGACCCGGAACAGATCCTTCTGCCTTGGGCACAGAAAAAAAAATAAAAAAGAAGAAGGAGGAGAAGGAGGAGAAGGAGGAGAAGGAGAAGGAGGAGAAGGAGGAGAAGGAGGAGGAGGAGAAGGAGAGGAAGAGGAAGAGGAAGAGGAAGCAGAAGCAGCAGCAGCAGCAGCAGCCATGGTTTAAAAGGGCAACTAGCAGGGCCCCTGGGTGGCTCAGTCAGTTAAGCAACCCATTCTTGATTTCGGCTCACGTTATGATCTCACAGTTTGTGAGTTCGAGCCCCATGTGGGGCTCTGTGCTGACAGCGTGGAGCCTACTTGGAATTCTGTCTCCTCCTCTTTCTACCCCTCCCCAGCTCACTCTCTCTCTTTCTCAAAATAAATAAATAAACATTAAAAAAAAAAAAAGCCACTAGCATAGAAAAGCACTAGAACTCTGCCAAGCAGTGCAGATAAGCTGCAGAGAAAGGTGAGAAGATTGTCTTATCACTACCTCTGGAGGTGAGAGACTGCCACCAGGTCTTGTGCTGTGACGTTACCATGCAGGGGGCGATGAGCATGCAAATGTCATTAAAAGTTTCTCAGACCAAACCCCCCACCCTTCCCCTGGGCAGAGTCAGGCAGCACAGCTCCTACGGATTGATTATCTACCATCCAAATATCACCTCCAGGGGAGGCACTGCAACATAAAGGATGGAACGGTTTTTACGGAACAAACAAAAACATCCTTTAAAATAGCCCTTTTGGAAAGCCACAGGCCATACAGTTAAGCAATAGTGTTGCAATAGCTCAACATATTAACATTCCTCTTTGGGGACTGCCTCCGGAATCCTCCAAAAAAAAAAAAACTCAGAAAGAATCCAGTGCAGCACAATCATGAACTGAAGCAGCCAAGGAAACCCAAACCCCAGGGTTGGGGGGTGTCAGAAACCAGCCCGTGGTCCTGGGCTCCGTCCCTCACTGCCGGAGAAGGAAGCATCCGCCAGACTCAGACGCCCTGAAAGGCAGGCACGTCTACAAAGTTACCGGTGCTCAACACGGCCGGACACCAGGTGAACCTGTGCTTTCCAGGCTTCCTCCTCGCGGGACACCCGGTACGCAGTACCTGCGGGTTATTCCCTAGATGACGACACAGGAGACCATCACGGGTCTCACCTACAGGAAACACGTGCCCGCCCCAGCTAAGTCTGAGAATTCACCCAGGGGAGGGGCCCGTCTGGGAGGTGGAGATCACTCACGGCGGTCACCCAGACGAGGCCTCTGGGAGGGTACATAGAGCATCAGCTTGGGGCCTGGGGCATGCACAACTCGGGCTAGGTCTGCCTGGGATCCAGGTCCAGAATTCTAGTGCTAAATGCCAAGGAAGCCAGGTTTGTTCTCAAGGTCGGCCTGGCAGCACTTGGTGCTGGGTGCTCCCCGGGCTCCAGCTCCTGTGCTAAGTGCTTCACATGCTCTATCTCTGTTCATCTACCAGCAGGCTTCAGTGTGTTCATCAAACAGATGAGACGCTTACAGCTCAGAGGTGTGAAGCTACTCACCCAGAGCCACACAGCTCTAAGGGAGGAGGTTCTGCTCAGATCTGCCCGGGAGGCAGCAGGAGGAGGTAAATGCTCCCCACTTGAACCTCTCGGAGGCTTGCCTGAGGTCATGTAGCAAGTTGATGACGGGTTGATGGTGACCCTTTCCCCGCCCATTTTATAGGACGGAGGAAAGGATATCCTATAAAATATAGAGGAAGCAGCGTCCACACACAGTGCCCTTCTAGGGCTCCCTAACTTAATAAATAGTTGTGAGGATCAGGGTGGCCGTAGCAGTGACAGCAGAAGACCACGCGTTACCAAGGGCCTTTTAGAGTCGACCCTCGAGATTACCCGGGTTTTAGAGGAAGAAACGGAAACTCGCCTGAGTGAAGACAACAGCCCAAGACCACACAGCTAGCGACGGGGCGGGAAGGGACGGCAGCCTCTGCCTTGTCTCCTGCCCTTGGGGTGACTGTGAGGAAGGAGTCCGGGGCTCTGCCCGGGCTCCCGTATCTCTAGACGCGGGTAGAGGAGGAAGTGAGTCCTGGGCTTGACCCTGAACCGCCTCCCGCTCCCTGTCCCGTGGTAGCAGGAGGGCCCTCACCCTTCCACCCGAGCCCGGGGGAGGTTCGAATCCGGTGTTCGTGGCTCTCCGCTTGGAGCCCTGAACGGCGCTAGAGACGCGGAGACTGTGGCTCGAGCCGGCAGCAGAGGCCGTCGGAGGCCTTCTCTTACCTTGGGACCCCACGGGTGTGGGTGTCAGTGCAGGGGGAGGGTGGGGCTGATCACAAGGACCACCCGCCAGGGCAGCCCAGGCAGGGCTGCAGCTCTAGGGCGCCACCTGGCGGGTGGGAGGGGCCAGCCAGGTGAGCAGGGGGATGGGGCCTCCCACAGCTCCGGAAGCAGAGGGAAGGCAGTGACAGGAAATGACAGGAATTGAATGAGAGAAGGTGTCCGGCGCACGGGGAGGAAGGAAACGGAGGATGGACCCACCTCGTGGCCTCTGGAAGGCGGACTGGACCAGCCCGTACTGGAAGGTGGGGCGGGCTCAGGGGCGCTGTCCCCATTCCCGCATCCAGCCGGCTCCTTCCCTGCGGCACAGGTGGGCCACCGGCTACCCAGGACCCTCAGGCTCCCACAGGGTGGCCCCCTGAAGGCAGGGGGATTGCTGGAGCTGACGAAGCCCTGGAAGACTTTCCCTCATGGCTGTGCTTCCCCGTCCTTCTTGCTCTAATGAGCAGCTGCCCCTCTCCACCATCCCCTGCAGGTGAGCCAAGCCCGCAGGTGCCAGCAGGACCGGGAGGAGTGGCGGCAGGGTAACCGAGGCACCAGGGATGCGAATTCACACGGTGCCCGGTGCCCGGGAGCAGAGGCCAAGCCCTTTCCCAGCAGGCGGGGCCACGCGGGGAGGCGGGGAGGCCGGTGCCCGCCCAGAGCTCTGGGAATTCCCACCCTCCTGACCCACCGGGGGCAGAGTCACGGTGACTCACACACCCAGGTGTTCCGGGTGATGCTTCATGCTGGGTGTGGGGCCTGTCACAGGTGAGCTTGACTGAAGGAGCTGGAAAAGCCGCATATTTCACTTGATTCTTGTCACTGTCTTGCCCCAGGGAGGGCTGTGCAGATGGCCAGCAGTCACCAGGCGAGGTCTGTCCCTAAGGCAGGTGGGTGTCCGCACCCGCAAGAGATCATCTTGCTCTAGAGCTGTGCTTCCCAGCGCTGTGTCGGCAGCTTTTCAGACTTACTCACTGTGCCCCGGGCGCCCCCGGGAGCTGACTGGATCCCTGGCTGTTTCTGTGAAGGGACTGAGTGAAACCATTGTGCATTCAGAGCCGGGACCACCGCGGCCTCAAGCACGGGGGTCACGGCCGAGTCCTCCCAGCACACAGCTCTTCTGTGGCACGTGGCCCCTGCTGCCGTCACCTGCACGCAGTAGGTGATGTCCCCTCTCTACAGGCACACAGAGAGGGGTGGTCGTGGACCCAAGGACCCTCCCCTTCACTGACGGTCCTGCAAACTCCCTAACACTCTCGCACAGGATTTTTTACCGATGTTTCTGGAAATCTTACCAGCGAAGGGCAAAAAATTAAAGTCTGGCAAATGAATGTTTTCCCCAGATTCCAGAAGGAAAGTCCCTCTGCTTAGATCCTTTAAAGAGCTGGTCCTTCCCCAGTGTGTTCTTCCCTTTCCAGCCTCAGGATCCTGCACCCAGGACGTCCTCCTTCAGCCCACCCTCATGCTCGCCTACTAGCCTACCTGCTCTCCACCCACCACCTCCTTCCATTCACTGAACACGCTGGAGCCACGCCCCAGCCCCCACCCCGGGCAGCCGGATGACAACCAGGAGTGTCCGGGAAGCTGGGAGGGGCTGGGATTTCCAGGGATGGTGTGGGTGGTCCCACACCTCAGGCTTGCTTGTGTGCACCTGCAGGGTGAGAGCTCACAAGCTATCTCCTGGGATCCTGAACCAGTTAGATGGAATATCTGTGCAGGTCCCCCGGACAGGTGTGAGGTTTTGACGACAGTGCGGCCTTCACTCAGAGTGAGAAAGGAAATAGTTCCCTAATTGCTAAGATGTTTCTCATTTCCAGAAGAGTCAGGAACTCGTTGTTCAACAAAGGAGCATTTGGTTTCTGTCCTGAGGCTTGCTGGGATCCTGAAGGAGCACCACCACTCCCTTTGTGTCCCAGGAGGTAAAGCTAGATTCTTCCAGTGAAGATCCAATCAAATGGTCATGTCTTCCTGGAGCAGGGGAGGACAGTGGGCTGGAGAAGTTGGGAACTTCAAGAACAGCAAATAAAGTAGGGGATAGGAAAATGGTCAGCCGTCCAGCTTACTTGCCCATGTGGAAATAAAAATAGAAATAGGTTTCTCACACTAGAGAAAGAGATTTTCTCTTTGAAAGAGACTGTTTCCAAAGGATGAAGAAATGCCAATAACCATCTGTGAGCTCATACTTGTGTGCCAGATGGATAGAGCTGGAGGGATAAAAAAGAGAAGGTTGATTCATATCTCTGTTACATTATTCTTCATGAATCTTCCATGGATGTATCACTACAGAGCTATGTGGCCAGGTTTTTTGACAGAAGCAGGGCTGGGTGTTCTGGTCATACTGTCCCACGATAACCTTGGAGGCACCTGATGGCCGAAGAGGAAGGGTTTCCTGCCAGAAAATCCCCCTAGCTGGCTATAGGGGGTGGTCCTAAGAGTTAGAAACACCACAGCCTGTCAGGAAGAGACCTCTGATATGGAGAGACCCTGAGACACAAGACCACTGCATTGCCCTCAAAAGCAGAGGTAGAGAAACCACCAGGCAGGACAGACACACAGTGATAAAAACCAAGAACACAGTAAGAGACAGATAATGGCAGACACAAGAACTCAGAGACAGAGATAAGAAGAGGCAGAGAGCCCTCTCTCTCTGCCCCTCCCCTGTTCACGCTCTGTCTCTCTCGGTCTCAAAAATAAATAAACGTTAAAAAAAAATTTTTAAAGAAGAGGCAGAGAGAAAGTGAAAGCAAAGCAGAGGACTGAACTCAATCCTCAGAAACAGGGAAAAGAGATGAGGAAAAGATATAGGTGTTAGGGGACGGTATTAGGAAAACAGACAATTCCAGTTAGGCTGAAATGAAGGGTATTATCAGGGTACTCGTAATCGTTTTTGCTGGTTGAGAAAACGGGTGGCTTTGCAGTGGGTCTGCAGGCTGATACTTGGAGCGTCCACATCTCCCTGGGAAGAGGCCAATATTAACAGTCAGTAAAGTGATACTTTTAATAGAAACTTCAGGCAACCAAACAAGGTAGCCTGTGACACTGAGCACCAATTCTCTTGAAGAAAATCTAGTTCCAAAGAAGCTACAGAACCAACTGGACAGAAGCAAATGTCGCCTCTTCAGAAAGCAGTGCACGCCTTCCTGCCCCCACCCCCCCTCCACCCCAGAGGCCTCTCCTTTTCATTATGAACACAATGGGCAGGTGGTCCCCAAATATCAGTCTCCAGGAGAATTAAAATCCAGGCCATCATCAAAGTCACTTTTCTAAAATACGTACTGTGTGTGAAACCATCTAGATATTTTTGTTAATTCCCCTCCCCCTCTCCCCCACCGTTTTTATAGTTTGTTGTTGGGTGGACAAGTTCCGTAGCTGGGTGTGCAGGTCTGAGCAGGTGTCGTGAGCTATGCTTTTGTGTGCATAAGTAGCGTGCTAAAGCCAAGAGCTGGCCCCAGGCCAGAGTGTTTCTTAAAGCATATATCTTGTGAAATGCTTAAAACAAAACACAAATATGATAAGTTTTGAGTCATGGTAGTTCAAATCAGAGGGCACATACATCCATGTCTTAGACTGTTTTTCCTGAGCTGGTAATGCCTTGCACTCAAAAGAATGAGAATCCAAATGCAGGCAATATAGAAAAACAGAAACCATGGGTACAGCAACCGTGAGAGGGTGGAGAGGGAGGGGGCGGATGGAGAAAAGGAACGAGAATCAAGGGGTCACAGAGATTGTGTCAGAGATGAGTTCCACCGGGTAAGAAGGGGTAGTGAGGCCCTGCACGCAGTAGAAAAAGGGAACACTTTTCCAGCCCTTATGTATATGGAACTGAGGAAATGTAAGGCAAGTGTAGCTTCTATCTGAGCTAGAGAGAATTCTGTGTGTGTGTGTGTGTGCGTATGTGCGTGCATGCGTGCGTGCACACGAGTGTGCATGGGAGTATGCAAAGTGTGTTTTTCTGTAAAGGTTGTGGGAGGGAGGTGAGGTCTTCCAGATGTGTGGCAGAGAGAGGGAAGAACCCAGGCTTTGTTACAAAGCACTGGTACCGCCTGTCCAGGCTCTAAGCTGGGGCTTTCGCGAGGTCCATACAGCAGAACTTGCGGGTACAGACTATGACACAGCATTTCACAAAGGGCACAGGGAGCCAAAAAAGGGCCAGTGTCCTTGACTCAAAACATAACCGAAGGTAAAAGAAGACCTTTGCTCTGTTATAGGAAACATCTCAAGGCAAGCTCAGACATAACTTAAGTGACTCCTTAAAGCCCATCCAAGCCAGGCATTTTGAAGAGGTGAGACAGGCCAGTGAAAGATAATGAATGCAGGTTCTGATTTAGGGGGCTTGTAGTCTGCGTAAAGGGGCAAGAGATCTTTGGATACACCTTGATGTTCCCATGTAGCATTGTGGGCCCTAGCGGTTACATCATCGAATTTCTCTGGAGAAATCAGGGATATGGATTTTTATACAGAATCTTTACTCCTTTAGATATTGACAGTTAATTGTCAGAACAAGTTGGGAGACTATATTTCACCCATGGGTTTCCAATTCATTCGATGCAGATATCACTGTGACTCAGTTCAATGAGCTATGAAGATTTAGACTTGTAATAAACTCAGAAATTCATGATTCCCATGCCCTTGGCAGGCAGAGGGGAAGTGGAGGGTCCAGATGGGTAAATAACTAACCTAAACTTGCACAAAGCCTGGCACCAGAGCACAGGTCTCCAAAGTCTTGTATTGTTTATGCTGTACCGCACGGTAGTAGTTATCCATTGCACAACAGCACATGTCGAGTATCTGTGGGTTTCTGTGGGTTGTGGGAACTGTGCACAGTGTGGCCGGGTGCTTCTGGATCAGGACACTCAGGAAGTTGGGGTCAAGCTGTGAGTTCATCTGAAAGCTCATCAGAGAAGGATCCCCTTCTTCAGGCTCACTCACGTGGTTGTTGGCAGAAGTAGATTCCTTGAAAGCTGTGAGATTGAGGGTCTCTTGAGCTCCTCACTGGGTTGGCCAAAAGTTTCCCTCAGTTTCTTGCCAAATGGGCCTCTCTGTAGGGCAGCTGTAAATATGGCACCTGGCTTCCCTCAAAGTCAGAGAGAAGAGGGCACCCCAAATTCAACCCACAGTCTTTTTATAACCTGATCCCAGAAGTGGCATCCATCATTACTGCCTTATTCTGTGTGTTAGAAATGAGTCAACAAGGACAACCCACAAGGAAAGGGAAAGGATGACACAAGAGCATGAATTCTAGAAGGTAGGGAGGATTAGGGGCCTGCTGAGAGGCTGCCCACACCCTCATTGTCTCCCAAACGCATGCCAGGGGTCCACAAGCCATGGCCCACTGGCTAAATCCAGCTGCTACCTACCTGTTTTTGGAAATAAAGTTTTATTGGAACAAAGCCACGCCCATCTGTTCGCATGTTGCTTATGGTGGCTTTTGCCCCACACCTGCAGAGCTGAGCAACTACCATAGAAACTGTATGATCAGCAAAACCTAATATTTTTTTTGTATTTTATAGCCCTTCACAGAAAAAGTTTTCTGTTTCCTAGTGTATGCAAGCATAAAACCTTTTTTTAAATATGGAAGAAGAGATTGATAGAGAGATGCCAACGTCATCATTAGCTTGAATTTCTCTCGATGCCCTGGCATCATAAATGCCGCGGTGAACACTTCCACGAGGCACTTATCTGGGAATTCTCCAAACAGAAGCAGTCCTGTAGTCTGGGTCAAGCAGATGTGAAGTATGGCTTCCGTCACCCGGTCCTGTGGCATTCTTTTCCACCCCATGTATCAGCATACACCTTTCCATTGGAAACCCCCCTCATGAAACCTTTGGCCAAAAACACGGATATAAAACATAGTTATGTGTAAGTGCTGAATCACTAAACTGTACACCCGAAACTAACATTACCCTGTGTGTTAACCAACTGGAATTGGTGTGTTAACCAACCAACTTGAAAAACTCAAACAAACGTAGTGATAAGGACATCAAGTAGTAGAGTGGCATAGTCATAATTCAGCATAATCCGTGAACCTGACCAATCTGGGCTCCAAACTTGAATTTTACCAAGTTACTTCATTCCTCTTAGCCCCACTTTCCTTATCCTTAAAATCTAGATTGTAATACTGACCTCACACGTTTTTCTCACAGAAAGGCATGAAAGCACCAGTCACAGTGTTAAGCACAAATAACAGTTCGATAGATGCCAATCGTTATGTGTGAAAACATTTGATGGTTTCCCATCGCCTCTTGCAATAGTTGTTAATAGATTTATTTCAAGTATCAGTTGTGATTAAATAATAGTGGCAGAAGTCCTATGTGGTTTTTTTCTTTTTTCTTTTTCCTTTATCTTTTTTTTTGTCAGCACAGAGCCTGACGTGGGGCTCGAACTCACAAAACCTGGAGATTATGACCTGAGCCAAAACCAAGAGTTAGACGCTTAACCAACTGAGCCACCCAGGTGCTCCAGGAGTCCTGTGTTTTTAAAAAAATTTCCATGGGGTCCCATCTCTTGCCTTTGGGGACATCTCTTCCTCCACCCCAGCCCCCAACGCACTGAGGAGTTTTAAGAGCCACCTACAACCTGAAAGTCCTTCCCGAGTCAGCGGCCAGCAGACCGTGTAGGCTGGTGGCAAGGGTTGGTATATGATGAGTTTTCAGTGGGGCTGAGCATGAAATGCAGTGAAAGAATCTGATTAGAGTGTAAAAGTATAAACAGAAAGTAATGCATCATCCACACTGCATTCCATTTGGAAAGAAAATATTGCTGTCAGATGGTAGGAGGGTAGGGTAGAGTCTTACATATGAATATTTGTGTACTTATTCCCTTCCTGATTTTGCCCTCAGGAGCCGGGAGACTCATCCCTCACCATGTTAGCTGTGATTTTAGACTCTGGGAAAGTCACACGGCACCACATCACTGCTCAGGCTCCAAATTCCTGAACGAGTTTCAACCTGCTAAAAGGGTCATCATCTCTAGAGCCTGGCTCTCTCTCCAGAACGCGTCTCCCTTAATTCTCTCTGCTCGCAACTCAGGTAAACAGTGGCACCGATCACACTTCATTCTATGTGGAACGAATTTCTTGAGACAGATGCCAGGAAGCAATAAATTAGGGAGCGATGGGTTGAGGGAATAGGAGGTCACGTGAACGTCGACCACCCGTTTGAGAAATTCGGTAATGAATGAAAGAAGAGGTAAGGTAATGGTTTAAGGAGAAAAGAAGGGTCAAATACAGGTTATTTTTAAATAAAGAATTGAGTGCAAGTGTGGACCATATGAAGGAGCCAGTGGAAAAGGAGAGGAAGAGAGTGGCATAAGAGAAAAAGGGTTTATGCAATAGTCTATGGCTAAAAGAGGTAGAATTCAGAGAACAGAGAAAGAAAGTGCCACGGAAGAGAGAAACCCTTCCTCTTAAACAAGGTAGAGAAGCCAGAATAAGTGAAGATACAAAAATTCGAGGGAAAGCCTAGAACGTGGTGACCCGTTGAAGAGAGGATTGGTCCCCGTGTCCTTCTACCCCCGTACGTTGAAACACTTGGTGAAAGAGAGAATTAATTTGTAGAGCCCTGTATATGTCTTCTCCATTGTTTACTAAAAGCGTGCCCCCTGAACCATCTGGGTGTTTTCTTAGGCAGAAAGGATATCATCCAGTCATCTAAACTGCCAGGAGGAATATGAGCAAAACCCAAACAAAACAAGAACACGCGGCATCCATTCAGAAAACATATTTTTTTTCCCTTTGCTGGCAGGAGTCGATGTGGGAGCATCCACAAGTGGGAAGAGCCCACCCATCAAGCCCCAGCCTGAACATAAGGTGAAGGTGCGATCGGTGAGCCAGAGAACTTGCCTGCAGCGAACCTCCAGCACCTCACGCAGGAGGTGCTGCAGGAGGGCTCACCTTTGGAGGCAACATCACCTTCTGACTCTACTCTCCAGAGACATCCCACCGCACCACACAGTGCCTCTCATCTTTCCCGTTTTCTTCCTGTAATATTCTCAGACAGAGTCAGGTAAACCTGACACTCACTCGCAGGAATTTCCATAGAGCCCCTGGGCAGAGAAAAGAAGCAGTGCTCTGCTGAGACCTTCCTCTGGACTGCATCTGGTTTCTCGAGAACCACTCTGTCACTGGGGTGTAGAGGAGCAAGGGACCTGGGGAAGGTCCCCTGGACATCAGGAGGCTCATCTCACAGTGGCTGAGCTCCCACAGCCATCACATGACACCATTTGCGAGTAGATGATGTAAATGGTTTCAACACCCAAGGTTTTTAGGGAGTCACCCCGGCCCATTGGCCCTATTGTATGCACGGCATTCTCCGCCTTTCCCCGGAGCCTTTATTGAAGGAGCTACGGGGTGGTCAGCACGTTTGAGACTTTAAATCTGAGATCTAGTCTTTCATGAATTCATGGCATGTCTGCCAAATCAAATGCAAAACTGTCCACAGACACATCCACTTGACTTTGACCAGACTAGACTATTCACTGCTCCCTAAACTTGCTCTATGCTTTGCTGCCTCTGTGGTGGCTCCTGGGGAGAAGAGTTGTGACTGAGTCTCTGCTCCAGCCCATGAACCCGATGGAGTCCTGTGACTCCCGGTGAGTCCCTCAGGCCCAACTCTTATCCCTTCTTGGCCCCTTTGCTTTTCTACCGATATCCCCCCTTTTTTCCTATAGTGGATGAAGTACAATATCAAATAAAGTGTTCACAATACAGGGGTGTTTGTAGGAAGCTACACAGTGTTTGTTCATGTCTGGGAAATGCAAAAATGCCAAGAAAACTTGTTGGCTGAAGATGATACAAAATATTTGTCCACACCCAAGTGGTTTGGTGAAGACAAGTCAGTTAGCCTGTGTGAAATAAAGCCCGAGCTTCCCCTGGCCCACTTCCTGGTGGTGAGAAGTAGCTCTCTGACTTGGGTTTGGAGGGGAGACAGTAAAGCTGGAGGCAAAGCTCAGATACCCTCAGGTGCTCTGCAAACGTATCAAGGCACAAAGCAGGGGAAATGAGACTTCATTCTAAGCTGACCTCCCTGGGGGCCTAATTCACTGGCAAAACAAAGTACTTCCATGGATGGTCTCCAACTGGAGGCCTACAGTTTGCTACCTTTCTGGAAGGAAAGGTAACCTATGGTCACATAGTTGGGAAAAGGTTTTATTTTTCCTGGTTCCGTGTTCACATTATTTAGGATAATCAAGCTAAAATTGCAGCAATGAATTGGAATGCTAGAAACCATCTCATGTACACCTATTGTAAGGGTTAAATTGTAGTGTAGGGCTAATGCTTAGCTTGAGAAATAACAGCTTTGTTCTGACACTGAAGGTCAAAAGATAACAGCCTTGCTTTTACTCTTATAAATCAGGCTTTACCAATGAAGGAAACAAAAGTTCAAAGAAAAGAGCATCAAAGGCAAGGTCAAGGAGATCCACTGGTTGTAACTTAGAGGCAGAAAGTCTAAAATAATCACCTCATTAGGCAACTGTTTCTAACTCACCTGGGAACTGTTTCTCTCTTTTGTTCCCAGGTAATGATAAAATGATGTGATCGGCTTTAAAAACTCTGTACTCCTGCTGTTCGGAGCCTCACTCTTATCAGGAGTGTTGGTCTGATTGGCCGGCCTTGCCTCTCATTGTAATAAACTTTGTTGTGACTGTCACTGTGCCCGTAGCATTCTGTTTCAGGAGTCGTGTGGATACAACACTATCATGGAAGCATACATGAACATGAGAACTGTTAGGATGTCCTTGGAACCACAGTAGAGGGGATGGCCATCTTGCCAGCACAACCCAACAAAAAGCCCCTAGTAGCATGCCAGAACGAATTGGAGGTCAACCAATCACCGAGCGACAGCGCGACCTGACACGAAAAAGGCCCACCCGGACCTAAACCCGAAACTGCTGCAGCTTAAAAACCCCACCCCACCACACCTGGGGGCGACTCCCCTGACTCCTCTCTCTCTCTCCCTGAGTCACAGAACCTCACCCGAGACCTTAGTTCCCAAATAAAGCCTTTGACTGCTAAAATTTTTCAGCCTCTGACTCCTATCTTTACCCTGCCTTATGCCTGACCCTAACAAGAACGATCAAGAGACCACAACAAGTTGGCATCGACTCGCAACCCCATACCACCATCTCAAAGATGCAATCTATGCTCAATCTTGAGATGTGGCTGAGGTATACAGGAGGGCTGTGTATAGCAAAGTGTTATTCTCACTGGTGACAATACAGTAATATCACAAGGAGAGGAATTAACAGAACTTTAATATTGTATGGTTTAGAGCATGGACTGTGAAGACCAACTAGACCAAGTCAAAGTCCAAGTAGAGACACTGAGATAAATGTAAGAATCTCAAATCGTGCGAATGTAATATAGATGGTTGGTCATAGAAGAGAGCTGAGAAGCCAAATGTATGATGAGTCACCTCAGTATTTGCAACAGCAGAAAGGCACTACTGTCCCTAGGGCCAGAGGGAACAAAGGAGGAAGGAGCTGATGTTCCCAAAGCCTGGATTATGGAGCACTCCACAGACGCTGGGGTCAGGGTGGACCTGCCTGGTGGAAGCTGGGACCAGGGATGAAGTGCCCCCCCATCTTCTGCTAAGGCATCCCTTTGGCCAATCCATATGGTATGTGGAGGGCAGGAGTTCCTGGAAAATGTATGCAGTTCCCTGCAGTTCATAGTATGGCCGTTTACTACGTGGGTGGGTTGAGACAAGTCAACCTACCTCTCTGTGCCTCAGTGTCCTCAACTGTAAGACTGGGATAATGCCTTTCTTTGCCTGTGTAACTTATCCAACAGTGGTCATGACAAGATGAAAATGGCTATAAAGGACGGTGGCTGGCCCTCCATCTTAGACTGTGATAAGATAAAGAAAGGAGTGGATATTCTGGATTCCCTTGCTGGGAGCCCATGCCATAATCTTTAAGCTGCCTTAATATTGCTAACCATCCTCTCATTGGTTATTCTTCCTGTGGGCCACATGGGTGATACTTGAGTCCCATGGTGACTTTCAGTCAATTTCACAGCATGAACTCAGAGGCCTTTCGCTGTGGACTAGCGGGACACACATTACTCTCTGTGCTTACTGCTGAGGTACGGAGATGCTCAGAGAACCAAGAAACCTGCTCAAGGAAACCCAAATAAGAAGTGAAAGGGCTGATAAACCAGTAACTTCTCTCTTCAAACCCAGTGTTCTGCCCTCCACCTAGTGCTGCCTCCATACCCAAAACTTGCATCAACCACATCTCTGCTCCATATTTTCAAAATAGAATAAAAAAAAAAAAACAGATTAGTGGAAAGACTAACACAAAAGTTTAAGTAATTGACGTCTCTCCTCCTCAACCTTATCAGCATTCGGAAACTTCTGTTAGAGGGAGAGAAAATCCAGCTTGTCCAGCACACCACTGTGTGGGGTCTACATTTCCAAGCTCTGTGACTTGAGGCCCTAGGGCCAGGGTGTGGCACCAGCTCCTTCTAGTGTGTTGGACACCACAGGCACATATTCATTATCCGGTGGGACATGTGTAACTGCTAGTACTTGAGAGGCCAAAAGTACTTTTGACATTAAAAAAAAAAAGTATAATAAGCCACAAAAAAGACAAACTGCAGTTACCAGCAGAGGAAAAGTGAAGAACCTTGTCTAACTCTTCTGGTGTTTGAATTTTTACCACAAACACACATAACTTTCATAAACGTTCTCAAAATTCATTTGGTAGTGGGGAGGGTGCTACTGCCATAGCTCTTCCCCCAAGCCCCTGCTTCCAAATTAGCTGATGAGGAATAATGGCTTTCATTCCCAAAGAACCTCTTATAAAATAGTGGCATTGCCTTAGAAATGCCTTCCAGTCTTGGAAGGAACCAGTTAGACCAAGGGTTCACTGTGGAGGTCTGTGTTCCTTGTGGAAAAGTAAATCATTCCCGGTGACCTGATGCTCTGATGACTCTGGCCCTGCACCTGGGCTGAGAGCAGGTATTGCTTCTCTACAATAGAGAAGCCACCCACCCCACCCTCCTTTTTATCCTGTGTAAGCCTGTACAGCCACCACCCACCCTGACCCACACTCACTTCCTTCCCCATTTAAAAATATCTGCTTTGAAACTGGTGCAGCCACTCTGGAAAACATTATGGAGGTTCCTCAAAAAATTAAAAACAGAACTACCCTATGACCCAGCAATTGCACTACTAGGTATTTATCCAAGGGATACAGATATGCTGTTTTGCAGGGGCACCTGCACCCTAATGTTTACAGCAGCACTATCAACAATAACCAAAGTATGGAAAGAGCCAAATGTCCATCGACGGACAAATGGATAAAGAATACATATATATATGAAATCTTGCCATTTGCAACTACGTGGATGGAACTAGAGGGTATTATGCTAAGCAAAATTAGTCAGTCAGAGAAAGACAAATATCATATGACTTCACTCATATGAGGACTTCAAGAGACAAAACAGATGGATATAAGGGAAGGGAAGCAAAAATAATATCAAAACAGGGAGGGGGACAAAACAGAAGAGACTTTTCAATATGGAGAACAAACAGAGGGTTACTGGAGGGGTTGTGGGAGGGGGGATGGGCTAAATGGGTAAGGGGCACTAAGGAATCTACTCCTGAAATCTTTGTTGCACTATATGCTAACTTGGATGTAAATTAAAAAAAGAAAAGAAAAGAAAAAATATTAAAAAAATAAAAATAAAAAGATGAAGTGTCTACAAGTCCAAACTGTTTTTAAATTATCTAAACCTGCCTTTTACTCTAAATTACCTTTCTTCCACCTTTCCACAGCCCTGTGCTGGAGCCCTTACTATGACACTTATCAGAACTCCCCCGTCTATGGCTTATGTGATCCCAAGCACGTGGCACTTGTCTGTATCAATAGGAGGGGTTCAGAGTGTGTTTACAGAACCCAATGAGTGCACCAAGATCCCAAATACACAGTCCCAGAACTAATATACCCCGGGACCTCAGTGGATCTGTTTTAAGTGCATTCGCACAATGCAACAGCCAGGCAATGTCATGGTGACTTCAGGTCCCAATTAAATAGTCTATTGACAAATATAACCCATTGATGGATTCCTTAATATTTAAGTCTAATCATTAAAAAAAAAAATTGGCCCTTTAGACATCAAATTAATATCCAGGAGAAATCACCTGATCTCTGGACTTCCTTGAATGCTCTTGAGCCATGAATAACTAGAAGTCTTAAATGTGCCTTCCCATGGCCCTCATTTGTATAGGGAGTGTCATCAACAAGGAAGAGGTGCCAGTCCACCGAATACATCATCCCAGCATTTTCCTTCTCTGAGGAGGGAAAATGAGACACCTTGACTCATGAATTTGACAGTTTTCAGATAATGATGACGTGTAAGCCGTGTTTCACCCAAGTTATTGTCCTGCATCACATGCCAAGGAGCATAGGGTCAGGGACTCTGGAAAGTGCCCCATTTCTCCTCCCTCTCCTATCTGGAAGCTGATCCCATTCTATCTCAATTTCAGGCATACCTGTGCAGGCTTAGGATGTGACCCAACCTGAGTTTACACCTAGATTCTGAATATGTCCAAAGCTGGACTGCTTTGGTCCCGGGTGAGCTTCAGATTCACCCAGGGCTTTAAGAAGAAAGTTCATAAATACCACAGTGGGGACAAGGCAGCTTCAGACTACATGCCCTAGGACGGCTCCCAAGAGGAGGGGGTCTTTCTCACCCATAGCTATAACCAGCTCTGAGCCAGACCTGGACCTGATGCCTAGAGGGCATCAGGATGGCTGTGTGCTCACATCAAGTTTGCTTCACCCTTTAGGTTTGCAATTAACTTGGGGTGAGTGGGCGTGGTCTGTGGGGTAAGAGACACTGGCATGAAGCATCAGGAAACACGTCATATTGTCATCACTGTACTATTACAGGAATTGCAGCCGTTGCTTACTTGTACCTATGGCTGTGTCCTGCAATCCTTATAAAGTGGACGAACACACCTTCCCACCCAGTCTCACCGTGCTGCGAAGCCTGCCGGCCATGAGAATCTATTATCTCCTCTTCGTGTTGCCCTTCCTGTTCTTGATGCCTGTTCCAGGTAAGATGGGTCGGGCGGTGATCCGGTTGAAACAGTTGCAAAGAGGTCAGTCCCTCCCCATCCTCCAGGGAACTTTAGACCAAGGAGATTTGTTGTATGGGAACAGACATCACCATTTTTTTTTCTGTTGAGAATCATCAGGGACCTTGAAACAGTTTTCTCAGTCTTTTCTGATCCACTCCTCAGAGACTACATAGCTCACAAAGACCACTCCTTCATGGAAAGATGGTTTTACTTGTTCATGAGACATAAAGAGAATGATACAAAAACCTTTAACACCAACAGGAAAGATTGATTTAACCTGAACTCAGAAGCACAGACTCCCAGTTACTAGCTTGCTGGTTCCAAGTAGAGTCTTTGGGCCTCTTGAGACCCAGGGGACCACGACCACCCCGGCCCTTGGGTGCTCCCAGTAGCCACACCCCTTCTGCATGGCCACCTCGGTGGTCCTCGGCTGAGCTGTGGCCCATAGAAGCCCAGTTGACTGGTTGCTTAGTCCTTCCCCTACTTTACTTCTCATTTTATAGAAAAAAAAAAGGGGGTAATAAAAAAAAAAGATACCCTAAAATAAAAGAAAAACAAAAATTCCCTTGAGTGACCAATAGTGATTGGAATAATATTTTATTTAAAAAGGAAATTACAAATTGGCATCTACCAAATCCTAACCAGTATCTTTATACCATGTGTTTTCTCATTTCTTAATCGGAAGAAATGTGTATGTTCACCCCATGAGGTATACAACTAGGATTATAACTGAATTCACTTTCCAACTACCCGACCCTAAATAGAAGTGTATATTGAAGGCAGGAGAGGCTGGGGGGGCAGGGGGTTGGGGCTTGGGCGGGGGGGGGGGGGGAAGTACAAGAAAGGTAGCAGACCAGTTATTTGGGGCATTCCAAAAGCCCTGTGCTTGGACCAAGCCTTCCATGTGTCCTGTTTTTTTGCTACAGGAAATGGAGGAATTATAAGCCTCCTGCAGAAGCAGTTTTGCAGTTTGAGAAGCGGCCGGTGTGCTCTGCTAACCTGCCTTCCAAAGGAGGAGCAAATAGGCCGATGCTCTCTCAGCGGCCGAAAGTGCTGCCGAAGAAAGAAATAAAAAATCCAGAAACGCGATGGGAGTGTTGTAAAGTGTTGTGAGATGCCTCCTGGAAGTTTGTAGAAGCAAAATCAAATTAAATATTTTTCTCAAAACAATTAGGAGCTTGATTTTTTTTTTAATTCTGGTTATTGTGGTAATTGTTACCAAACTGATAGCTTAGAAAGTGTTACTGGACTCACCTTTAATTCAAACACAGGAAAATCTGGAGGAATCCCCCAGGGGACCTGAGCTTATTTTCCAAGGGTTATCAGATTTGATTCCCTTTTTTGCAAATTATGTATCCCAGTGAAACTGGACTGCCTGTTTTCCCTGAAATATTTCCTTTGCCTTCCTGTCACCGGTGCCTCTGCTCTGGCTGACCACGTCGCTGGCATGCAATCACCCTTCTGCAAACTTCAACCCATCCCCCCCGCCCCCCACCCTAGGCCATTGCAGATCCTGCCTCCTTCTTAAAAAGAGTGCCTCTTTCCAGAAAGAATAGGAGATTTCCTCTGATTCACTGCAGGGTTCTGACCCAGTGCTCCTTCAATGAATCTTGCTTGATCTCTGCATCCTATACATTTGCATATTTCCAATCTCCATATTTGGTTGCATCACTCTTTAAGGGCAAGGACATTGTCTTACTCCTGTCTGGAGCCTCATAAAGTGCCTGGAGCACAACAGCTGCTCAGACGGTTTAGTGAAGTACATTCCAGTGGCTTGAAGTTGCTATGGTTTGAACAGTGTTCTCCCGACAGATGGTTGGAACACATGGTTCCAGGAGATGGAGAAGCAGGCCCATCTTCCCCATCACCAGCCCTATACAAAGGCAAGAGAACCCGGCTGTCAGGAAGAGGGGAGCAGACTCCTACAGAGAAGAGCCTGGATCCCACTTCCCATCAAAAAAGGATGAACAGCTGTGGGAACTGCCCTCCTACAGGATGCAGCTGGGTAAGCAGACAGAGATGCCAGACTGCTGTTCCAGACGCTGGACAGTCAGCAGTGTGAGACTGTGGCTGCGGAGGCCGGTGAGAGTCTCCAGTCTCCTGCGGGAAGCAGGTTCCAGGCCAAAGCACAGGGAAGAAGAAGCCAAGCAGACCAGAGATGGATCAAAGTTCAGGCAGCCCAAGACCCCTGCATTCCTGGCATGGAGAACCAGAAAGGGGCATCTGGATGAGGACAGAGCTCCCAAGTGCAGAAGAGGACTGTCTTGAATCTTGGCCAGAGTGCCGGGCTCAGCACCTTGGGGTTAAATTTGGCAAGCTCAGAGGAAAACAAAAATACCCAACAGGGATTGGATGCACCATTCTAGGAACACACACCAGTCTGGAACACGTGCATTCCCACCAGCAGGGTGGAGACAGTCCTCACAAAGGGATGGCATTTGTAGTCCTCCTCTGGAGCCCTAGTGTGAACTGTTCTGGAATTACTCTGGGTGGTAATGATATGTCAATGCAGGTGCACCAATTTGGCCAGATGTGGATGAGGAGGCTGTGTGAGTGTGAAGACAGGGGAGATGTGTGAAATTTCTGTACCTTCTGCTCAGTTTTCTATGAGCCTAAAACTGCTCTAAAAAATAAAGTCTATTTTAAAAATAAGGTAAAAATTTCTAAGCAACAAAAAGCTAACAAAATTTCTCACCAGAAAACCTGCACTATTATTTTTTTTTCTTTAGGCAGAAGAATAATGCCAGATGGAAATTTGGCTCTACATGATCAGCTAAGATTCTATGTCAAATGAAGAGACCGTCAGCTCCTTAAAAAATAAGATAAGAAGGTCACCTGGGTGGCTCAGTCGGTTAAGCGGCCAACTTCGGCTCAGGTCATGATCTTGGGGTTCATGGGTAAACCCCGCATCGGGCTCTGTGCTGACAGCTCAGAGCCTGGAGACTGCTTTGGATTCTGTGTCTCCCTCTCCCTCTGCCTTTACTCCACTCATGCTCTCTCTTTCTCTCTCCCAAAAATAAATAAATATTAAAAAAAAATTTTTTTAATATGATAAGATACACGCTGTCTATAAGAAACTTATGTGAGATATCAAATGGAAAGACAAAGATAGATTAAAAATAAAAGAATGGAAACAGGCTAAGGAAACATTGATCTAAAGAAAACAGAATTAACTATGTTGGCTAATTGCCTATAAATCAAAGTAGATTTTAGAAGGAGTATTACCAGGAATAAAAGGGGATATTTTTCCCAGTCATAAAGTGCTTAATTCACCAATAACATATATTACATAATATAATACTAAATTAGAATGCTCTTCATAACAAAATCCCAAAAGTCTTAAAGGAAAACTGATATAAAGGGGAGGAGAAATTGACACATTAGCAATTACTAGTAGATACTGTGACATTTCATTTGTAGTGAAAAGAAAAAGCAGAAAAAAGTATCAGTAATAATATATAGAAGACATGAACAGTATCATGCAGTGTGACCTAACTGAAATTTATAGGACACTCTGCAATAATCACAGAATCCTCTAAAATGTTATATAATACAGCCCATACTGGGCTATAACACAAGTCTTAAAAATCAAAACAATTTAAAATTATTCAATGTATACCATAGAGAGACACACACTGTGTCTGTCCACAGTAGAATTTACAAAGGTATCAGTAACTGAAAGATATCTGGAAAAATCCTCAAAAAATGCGGAAATTAATCAACATGCTTCTAGTGGGTAAAAAGAAATCACATGGGAAGTTAGAAAATATTTTAAACCCATCAAGAATGAAAACAACGTACCAAAATTTGTGGGAATGTAATTTGTGGGAATGTAGCTTAAACAGTGCTCAGAGAGAAATTTATAGCATCGAATGCTTTTATTTTATTTATTTATTTTTTTAACGTTTTTTATTTATTTTTGAGACAGAGAGAGACAGAGCATGAACGGGGGAGGAGCAGAGAGAGAGGGAGACACAGAATCGGAAGCAGGCTCCAGGCTCTGAGCCATCAGCCCAGAGCCCGACGCGGGGCTCGAACTCACCTACCGCTAGATCGTGACCTGAGCTGAAGTCGGCCGCTTAACCGACTGAGCCACCCAGGCGCCCCATAGCATTGAATGCTTTTATTTTTTTATTTTTTTTAATGTTTATTTATTTTTGAGACAGAGAGAGACAGAGCATGAATGGGGGAGGGTCAGAGAGAGGGAGACACAGAATCTGAAACAGGCTCCAGGCTCTGAGCTGTCAGCACAGAGCCCGATGCGGGGCTCGAACTCACGGACCGCGAGATCGTGACCTGAGCCGAAGTCGGCGCTCAACCGACTGAGCCACCCAGGCGCCCCAAATGCTTTTAATATAGACATGACTAAAGCCCACAAATTAACAATGTGAATGAATTTCTACCCTAAGGAACTAGAACAAAGGGAGGTAAAACCAAAGTAAAAAGGATAAAGGTGAATAAAATGGACACATAGTAAAAAAAAAAAATTTTTTTAATCTTCTCTTTGAGAAGATTGTAACATCGTTAGCACCAAAGTAGGTTCATTAAAGGGGGAAAGAAATAGAAGTAAATCACAGGATGCCTCAGATATACACACTCCCTTAAGGCAGACAGGAAAACGTGAAAGAACATTTGGGCATCTCCGCGTGATGTGGACAGAGTCTCCACCAGGTGGCAGTAATTCACACCTTCATCATTACCTCCTGCAAGGTCAGGCCACAGCCTCTTTGATTTCTCCTGCATTTAAGATATGCTGGGGTACCTGGGTGGCTCAGTTGGTTAAACGTCAGGCTTCAGCTCAGGTCATGATCTCACAGTTCATGAGTTTGACCCTGTGCGGGGTTCTGTGCTGATAGCTGGGAGCCTGGAGCCTGCTTCAGATTCTGTGTCTCCCTCTCTCTGCCCCTCCCCTGCTTGACTCTGTATCTCTCTCTCTCAAAACTAAATAAATATTGAAAAATTGAAAAAGGAAATAAGATATGCTGCCAAAAGCAGCTGTATATTCAATGCAATCACTATGTAAATTCCAATGGTCATTTGTACTTTTTCTTTGGAAAATGTCTATTTGGGTCCTTTGTCCATTTTTAAATCAGGTTATGTGTAATTTTACTATCAAGTTGTATGTTTTCCTTACAAATTTTGGATGTTAACCCCTTATCACATATGTGGTTTGCAAACATTCTTTCCCAACCTGTAGGTTGCCTTTTCCTTTTGTTGTTTCCTTTGTTCTGTGTGGTCATTAGACACATGAAACGATGCTCAACGTCACTAATCATCAGGAAAATGCAAAAACACAATGAGATATCTCCTCACACATGCTAAAATGGCTAGCATAAAAAAATAAAAACAGATGTTGGCAAGGATTTAGAGAAAAGGGAACTCTGGTAAACTATTGGTGGGAATGTAAATTGATATGGCCGCTATGGAAAACAGTACATGGGTTCCAAGAAAGAAAGGAAAGGAAAGGAAAGGAAAGGAAAGGAAAGGAAAGGAAAGGAAAGGAAAAGAAAGGAAAGAGGGAAGGAAGGAAGGAAGGAAGGAAGGAAGGAAGGAAGGAAGAAAAGGAAGGACGGAAGAAAAGAAAGAAAGAAAGAAAGAAAGAAAGAAAGAGAAAAAGGAAGGAAGAAAAAGAAAGGAAGGAAGGATGGAGGGAAGGAAGGAAGGAAGGAAGGATGGAGGGAAGGAAGGAAGGAAGGATGGAGGGAAGGAAGGAAGGAAGGAAGGACAGAAGAAAGGAAGGAAGGCAGGCAGTCAGGCAGACTATATGATCTAGCAATCCCACTTCTGAGTATATACTAAGGGAAACAAAACCAGGACCTTGAAGAGATATCTGCACCCTCATACTCACTGCAGCATTATTTACAATAACAAAGATATGGAAACAACCTAAGCATCCGTCAATGGATAAATGGATAAAGAATTGTGATATACATACAATGGAATATTAACCAGCCATTAGAAAGAAGGAAATCCTGTCGTTTGAGACAACAGGGACAACAATGAAGGCAAAATGCTAAGTGAAATAAGGCAGACACAGAAAGGAAAAAGACCTGCATGCTGTCACTGATACATAGAATCTAAGAGTCGAATACGTAGAAGCAGAGAGTAGGATGGTGATTACAGGGGCAGAAAGTTATGTAAGACAAATTGGTCTAGCGATCCTGTGTGCAGCATATGAGTCTAGTTCATAATTTTATATTGAACCCTGGAAATTTGCTAAGAGAGTAGATTTCAGGTGCTCTCACCATACACCTGAGAGATGGTAACTATGTGAGGAGATATGTTAATTAGCTTGACTGTAGCCATCATTTCTCTACATGCATATAGCAAATTATTTTCTATACCTTAAATATATACAATTTTTATTTTAAAAATTAATGGAAGCATACATAGACTGAGGAGTATGAAATGGTGTTAGTAAATACAGATTTCCCAGCTTACTGAAAAATATGGTCTGCAGCAGTCACGTGTGTTTTTATGATCCGATGAATAATTCGGTCTTATTTCCAACTTTATCAAGTGAGTATTTTTTAAAATATTTAACATTTATTTATTTTTGAGAGACAGAGCATGCGCAGGGGAGGGGCAGAGAGAGAGGGAGACACAGAATCCAAAGCAGGCTCCAGGCTCTGAGCTGTCAGCACAGAGCTCAGTGCAGGGCTCAAACCCATGAACCATGAGATCACGACCTGAGCCGAAGTTGGAGGCTTAACCAACTAAGCCACCCAGGCGCCCCTCAGGTAAGTATTAATGAGGAATTTGGTTGGCTCCAGCAAAGCTTTTGGAGACGTATGTAATATGGAGGAAAAGGAAAATAAACACTAAATGGATCTATGCTTTGAAAATAAAAGTTTAGTTTTTCATTAGGAAGCTGTATAGACACCATCAGGGACTCAGACCCATGAGACGTTGAGAGAAAGAAAGGTCCTTTTCTCTACCTTCTGAGGTTCTTAGCTGGGACCTAGGAAAGTAAATTTGTCTGACAAAAAATAGATTGACCTAATGGGACACCCGGGTGGCTCAGTCGGTTGAGTGCCTGATTTCATTTCAGCTTGAGTCATGATCTCACGGTTCATGGGATCAAGCCCTGCACTGACAGCATGGAGCCTGCTTGGGACTCTCTCTCTCCCTCTCTCTCTGCCCCTCCTCTGCTTTCTCTCTCTCTCAAAATAAATATAACTTAAAAAAAATAGATTGATGTGAGAAAAATATAATTTACTAACATGTAGCATATGCATACATGTGGGAGAAACTCAGTGATGAGTAACTCTGAGGGGAGATTAGAACCTGGGACTTATAGAGCATCATAGCAGAGAACAATAATGCAGAGAAGTGAGAAGACAAAGGAAAAGGAGTTTAGGATTTTAGGGTGCAACGTGGGAAGGTAAGTAACTATGTTATGTTAGCCAGGTTTGTTATGTGGGTGCCTCTCAGCTGTCTCTGGGCAGGTAAATGTCTGGAGTCCTCAGTACAAGTCTAGGCTTGCTTTCGGGCAAATGGTAGGGGAGAGCAGAGAGTTGTGGGCTTTTGTTTTGACATCTGCTATTTCTCAATTGCCTTCAGCTTAAAATAATCTTTATGTCTAAGTGGCATATTTGGGGTGGCATGTTCTGACGTCCTATGGGGACAGACAACGGCAGGAAAGGGATGCCAGAGGGACAGTCTGGAGGAGGAGGTGATGGAAAATGGGGGTCATGTCCCTTGCTAATTTTCTGTTTCTGGCAGTGACTCACACATCTGCCCCATCCATTGTTTCCAGCATTCACAAGACTTTGTCACATACAATGGCCTTTGGGGTTTGGGATCTGAGCAGATAAACAAGGCAAGTACCACACTGAGCCAGAAGGAGCTGGTGCAGGAACGCGGATCCAGACGTGGTGAGGGACGCTGGCAGCCTGAGATCAGGTACAGTATCAGTTGAGCACAAGCACCCTGGGAACCTAAGAAATACTGGAAAGGGATTTACCGACCTGCATTTCTGAGGGCTGGAGATTCTGGTGTGTGATTCAGATGCAAAAGGAAAGGCTGATGCCAGGAGGTTGGGGGATTTGGCTTTGTGCCAGTTTCATGAACTTACTGGGATGTTACTTGCGGAGTGCTAAGCACAGTTCTGGGCACAGAGAAGGGGGTTGACGGATTGTAGCTATTGTATTACTCTCATTATCATTATCACGATGATTATCACGATAGTTACCAGATAAAGGAGTAAAAAATGCATGAGTTATTTAAAAGCTTTAAAGCTCTCTTTTCTCATCTTTTTAAAAAAATTCTTTTCTTAATATTTCTTTCTTTCTTTAATTTCTTTATTTATTTTGAGAGAAAGAGAGCACAAGCAGGGGAGGGGCAGAGAGAGGGAGACAGACAATCTGAAGCAGGCTCCAGGCTCTGAGCTGTCGGCACAAAACCCGACACAGGGCTCGAACCCACGAGCCATGAGGTCATGACCTAAGCCAAAGTCAGACGCTTAGCCGACTGAGCCACCAAGGCACCCCTCTTTTCTCATCTTGTAGGGTAGATATCCTATAGTGTTGTTATAACTATAGAGACCAGAGGAAACATATATTAATTTTAAAGACTGCAGTCAATTCTTTTTTACTGAGTCTGCTCAGCCACCTCTTACAGAATTGGCCCTAAAAAAAGAAAATCCTCCTTGGGATGGACAGGGAAGGACGATGGAGGCATTATGTGTGTAGAGTGGATGGTTGTGTAAATGAGCAAACAGAAATAGGAAGGATCGCTCTACTGTTCCCACCAGAGGCCACTGCCAGGGCTCCAGGAAGCAGCTGGGAGGGGTGTGGCTCAGGTGTTCCAGAAGACAGGCGGGGCTCGTTCTTGAGTGGCCCCGTCATCTTTATTCCAGGAGGTCAAACTCAACTCCAGCCTGTAACCAGGGCAGCAGAGCTGGTCTCAAATGATGTGGGAAAACCATTTGAAACAATGAATTGTTACCTGGCAACGTTGCCTGCACTCTGCTTCTGCACATGGCAAACTGTGTATTCCAGACACGTTCTGCCAGGCCCATGCCAGCTCCCACCAAGAGGTGCAGTCTGAGTCCCCCTGCCCTGGGACCCCTCAGGCCTTTGTGACTGTGTCAGCTGAGGGAGCTGTCAAAGCAGTGAGGGGCCACTGAGGGGGCCCTGAGGTCACAAAGCCACACCTGGCTTTCCCTTTCCCAGGACACACGCCATGGGAGTCCCAAGGCCCTGTGTGACAAGGCTGGCTGCAAAGTGTGGCTTGAGAGACCACGTGGAGAAACAGATGCCCAACAGGCTCCAGCTCCACCAGTCCCTGCGAGGAGCCTCCCAGCCCAGGTGCCAGGTGTGTGCACGAGCCACGAGATGGTTCCGACCTCATCTGCCTGCCAACTCGTGAGCATTTCTTAGCTCCAGACATGGAGCTGATCCTGCTTTATCTCTAGGACCATGAGAGAGAATGATGAAATAATAATTTCTGAAGTTTATTTATGTATTTTGAAAGAGAGAGCGCAAACAGGGGAGGGGCAGAGAAGGGGGGGAGAGAGAATACTGAGCAGGCTCCATGCTGTCAGCACAGAGACAAACGTGGGGCTTGAACCCACAAACCACGAGATCACGACCTGGGTCAAAATCAGGAATCGAACACTCAGACAACAGAATCACCCAGGTGCCCCAAAATAACAACTTTTAAAAGAGCTAGGTTTGGGGCTGATTTGTTTTGCAGCAATAGATAACAGGACACCTCTCCTTCCCCTCTTTACACCCACGTCCCAACCGTGTAATGCATCAATGGTGACATTTTTCCACTCTTTGCTGAGATGCCTCCATGTGGCCTCAGAATCTTTCTCAACACAGCCCTCCTGAAAGATTTGGTCATTGTGGCCAACCAAGCTCTTTGATTTTCCCGGACTGGAAGGCCTTTCACTTATCTTCCAGCTATGACATTCTATTAATTAGACTGTCACCTTCCAAGCAAAGTGAGAAATTCACAAACTACAGGAAAATAGATCCTAACAGTGTTAATAAACACTAATAGAGAACATCTGTCATAAACTCATGCCTTCACGAATACTAAGCGGCAACAAGGGGCCAGAAACTCTGATAGGCGGCAGGAATGGAGACAGATGGCCATCAGCCAAGAAAGGTCTAATCTTATGATCAGCAGCATATTGCGTTGCGTCTAAGCCTGCACTGTCTATTACAGTAGACACTAGCTGCAGGCAGCCACTTAAATATAAGCTTTAGTTAAAAGTTAACAGAATTTAAAATTCAGATCCTCAGTCATACCTGCTCAAATGCTCAGTGTGGCCAATGGCTGCCATGTTGGACCCCACAGACGTAGAATACTCCCATCATGGCAGAATGTCCTGTGGGATAGCACTGGTCCCACTGGTCTCATCCCAATCCTCTCCCAGTGAGACACAACAGGGGGGCAGAGTTACAGAACGTAAAGAATATGGAAACTCCATGTTCTTTTGCAGAAAGGCCTGCATCGTGCCCTTGAATGCTTATATTTACACAGTATTTATAAGTTGGCATCCCACTTTCCCTACTTGGAGAAAAGCTTCCTTGAATAAGTGGTTTGGATTCTCAGTGCAAACCCACTACTCCATTTCCTATGGCTTTTTGTTGTTGTTTTTGTCAAGGTAACTTACGTCTGAAACTATGAAGTCTTAGTTTAGTACTTAAAAATTATATGTTGTGAGCATACAAGGTGTAGACCAAAGATCCAACACCTGGGTTTATTTAGTGAGCTACAGACAAAATAATGGAGGGTTGCCACCTTGTTGTAGATTGTACACACTTTTATATTTATTCACACAAAAGCCCATGATGCGTCTGCTAATGTCCCCTCGTCTGAGGGTCCCTGTGCTACTTGGTGCTTTCCCGACACATATGAAAGGGAGTGAAATCACACCCTCAGAATCGTCCCCCCGTCCCCCAGAGCTTCATCACCTGATGGGCCACATTAAGCTTTATCAATCTCTTCCTCATCCCCACAAAAATTACTCTGCGACAACTTGAAAGGTATCTTACAGATCATACTTTCAAACATTAAGCTTAAAACCCTTCAGTAGCTTTCCTTACCCCAGGCATGAAATCAAAACCTGCATTTTTTTTTCCCTATGTTCCCTGGCATTCAAGATTTCCCTTGACTTCCAAAATCCTCATTCTACTTCTAGTTTAAATTTTTCATTTTTTGCTCCCAGTTCTGAATCACTGTTCATGAACAGCCACAAGCCTGTCCTCCTTTTCATCTCCTGGGCCACAGTTGTCATCTTGATCTAAAACCTCAGATGCCTTGGGTGCCTGGGTGGCTCAGTCGGTTAAATGTCCGACTTCAGCTCAGATCACAATCTCACAGCTTGTGGGCCTGAGTCCAGCATCGGGCTTTGTGTTGACAGCTCAGAGCCTGGAGCCTGCTTTGGATTCTGTGTCTCCCCCTCTCTCTGCCCCTCCCATGCTCATGCTCTGTCTCTCTCTGTCTCTCAATAATAAATAAACATTAAACAAATTTTTTTTTTTAAACCTCAGATGCCTCACATCCCTTTTATTCTTTATTTTCAGCCCATTTTAGTATCGATTGGCCTTGGTCTGATTTTTTTTTAATGTTTATTTATTTTTGACAGAGAGAGAGACAGAGCATGAGCAGGGGAGGGGTAGAGAGAGAGGGAGACACAGAATCCAAAACAGGCTCCAGGCTCTGAGCTGCCAGCACTGAGCCCGACGTGGGGCTCGAACTCACAGAGTGTGAGATCATGACCTGAGCTAAAGTCAGATGCCTAACCGACTGAGCCACCCAGGTGTCCCATTGGTCTGATTTTAAATGTGATTTGGCTCTACTGTTTACCAGACTTTTATCATCTTCTTTGTGGGCATTTTCATTTTCTCTAAAGTTTGAGGTTTTACCCTATAAAATCTATTAATGTTTTATTTAAGTCATAACATTCCTACGTGTCTTCTTAGGACTCTCACATGGGAGGAATACCTTTCTGGTTTCAGTAGCAAGAAGAGGGTGGCGTTTCTATGTGAATCATGAACTAATGGGCTCACGCTCCAGTCTAAAGCGAACCTTTCTATTTTGGTCCACTTCTTTCTCTTCCTTTCTCATGGATGACACTGTCCCCTGCTGTCCCTCTTGTCCCCTCTATTGAATCCATAAAAACTAAAAACAAACACACCGTTTCTTTGACATTACGTCACTGATCAGCTGCTACTTCTTGTCTTTGCTTAGTTTCTCAGCAAAGCCCTTTGGAAGGAGTGTCTAGTCTGTCTCCACCTCCTTCCCTCCTCCTCTGGGGGCCTGACACCACTCAGGTCTGGCTCGTGTCCCTCCTCTCACCAAATGGCTCCGGTCAATAAGGGATCACAATGCGTCCCATGCGATCTCGCTCAGCCCTCCCTTGGCACCTTGTTGATCTGACCCCTAGTTATGCGGCAAAGGGCAGCTGCTCTTAGGCATCCCTGCCTGGAAGGACAGCCAGCAGACAGCTTGGGAAGTGTGGAGGAGACAACTGGAAGGTAGGTGGTGTTCAGGAGAGAGCCATCAGCAGCCAAAGAAGGGGTGGGAATTATGCATAATATTTAGAGAATTAATAAAAAGGATGGCTTTCAGTGTACAGGTGTAGGAGACAGGACAAAAGCTTGCAGCCTATCCTTTTCTTTTTCTTCTATTATTATTGCTATTATTAGTATCATTATAAAAGTACTGTCACTGGGGCCAGTAAAAGTAAAAAGCCTCAGAGCTACTATGTAGATTTAAGTGTGACTTATTTATTTATTTATTTACTTTTAATGTTTATTTATTTGTGACAGAGAGAGAGAGACAGAGCATGAGCGGGGGAGGGGCAGAAAGAGAGGGAGACACGGAATCCAAAGCAGGCTCCAGGCTCTGAGCTGTCAGCACAGAGCCCGACACTGGGCTGGAACTCACGGACTGTGAGATCATGACCTAAGCCAAAGTCGCTCAACCAACTGAGCCACCCAGGCACCCCTATTTATTTATTTTTAATGTTTATTTATTTTTAAAAGAGAGAGAGAGAGTATGAGCAAGGAAGGGGCAGAGAGAGAGAGAGAGACAGAATCTGAAGTAGGCTCCAAGCTCGGAGCTGTCAACACAGAGCCCAACGTGGGGCTGGAATCCATGAGCCGTGAGATCATGACCTGAGCTGAAGATGGACACTGAACCGAACGAGCCACCCAGGCACCCCTAGTGTGACTTATTTAAACAGACTGCTACAAACACTCATCCTATTTTTAGGTCCATATCATTGAACTAACATAGATCTCTACTTGGTGAAAGGTTCAAATGCGGATCAAAGGATTCAAAAGTAGAACCATTTTATTGCTAAGTTGTTTTCTGGACACACACAAAATGTCAGAAACAGATTTAGTTCTTTCAGATGGTGGAGAGGTGGGTCAGTGAAGGCCACTTTGGTGGCACCCAGTGAATGGGGACAGGAGTTGATGGATGTGCTCAGAAGAGATGCTCTAGGATAAGGTGAGTTAATGGGTCCTCATCAGACCCTCAGATTATGCCCGGGCCAAAATATTAAAGAAGACACTCATTGGTACCCCAACCTTTTTCTAAAAAAGGATTTGATGTGATCTTAGTGAGATGGGGTTGGCGATGGTGGATCAATTTGTACCACCAAGAAGGGAAGCAAGAGAGCCCTCCTGGGTCTCCTCCCAGATTAATAATTATCTGTAATAATGATATCAACATTAGTATAGGATTGTGAATGGTGTATGGCTAGAAGGGAAAGTGTGTTTCCCCTTAGTATAAAACCAGAAGAGCGTACTAATTAAGTTGATAGCATTACTTCCAAACGTACAGAGGGGTGCTATCTTGTACTCATGGGTGAAGGATGAGGGGCAAAGATAAGCTGAGGTCTGAACAGTCTCCGTGACCCAGGAGCCCCTTGTGGTTGGCAATGTGCCCCTGGCCATTTCCAGAGCACTGAAGAGAGAGCAATGTACAGAGGACCATCAGCTTTGAGGCTTTTCCTAACTTTCAGCCAAGAAAAGTGCGCTTGTTAACAAAGAGGTTTTCTTAGAGGGAAAGTAGCAATATCCCAGATTGCCTGGGGCTGTCCCAGTTTATGCCTGTTGTCCTAGCATCATTTAGGAATAAATGCCTTGAATTCTAACAAGTGTCCCAGTTTGGATGATGAATTATTTGACCAACTTGCTCAGGGAGCACCAGCCTGATGTGTGCCTCAATTTCCTTGCTGATCGATGACAGTAATTTAGAAAACCTTTAAGCAGAACTCCTCAGTCATTCTCTCCCTCTCCCTCTTTGTCTCCCCTCACACACACACACACACACACACACACACACACACACACTTGTTTATCTCCCTATAGCTACATTCCTTCATCTGGCAAATGCTGTCATGCTTTCTTCAGCAGGAAAGACTGTAAAATGAGTTCAAAGAGCTCAAATTCAGGCTCTATCACTAGCTGTACAACCAACCTGCATTTATTTGCTTAAAGAAAATGTCTATCTCATATGGCAGTTGTGCGAACTAAGATATCATTTTTAAGATTCCTAGCACATAATAGTTATTCAAGAAAAATTTGTCCCATTCTTTTAAAGGAGTAAAGGTCAAAGGAGGCTTAATATTAGCTTTTTAATTATGCAAACTTATTAAGCAATAGATGTGTTTAGTAAGTGAAATCCAGGGGCTCCTGGGTGGCTCAGTCGGTTAAGCATCCAACTTCAGCTCAGGTCATGATCTCGCGGTCTGTTGGTTCGAACCCTGTGTCGGGGTCTGTGCTGACAGCTCAGAGCCTGGAGCCTGCTTCAGATTCTGTCTCCCTCTCTCTCTGTCCCTCCTCGTCGCGTGCTCTGTATCCTCCCTATCCCCGCCTCAGAAAATAAACATTAAAAAAATTTTTAATTTAACAAGTGAAATCCAAAGAGGAGCTGTGTGCATGTACCTAAAATTCCAGGTTCTTTCTCAAGACCGTCTTTCTTCCATGCCAAAAATGGCCAAAGTTTCACTACAAGCTTCTAGTTCCACAGGCTTAACAAAAGTGCAATTTAATCAAAATGCAAGTTTTAAATTGCAGCCCTTTTCTGAGACATTCCAGATGTTGAAGGAAGGAAACTAATGTCTTGTGCTAGGAGAGTGGCACTCTGTCAGCATCAAGTGTACAGAAGGAGAAGCTGGAGCTTGAAAAGGTTATTTCAAGATCACTCAGCTAATAAGTGGCAGAGCAAAGACGGACCCACCACTGTCCGACCCCAAAGCTCTTTAAATATTACACAAAATTCCTTTTTGTTTCTATTCCCCCAAAGATTACTGCTTGCTTCAGAGTTTGAATGATCTCTCTGATGTCTGCTCCCAGTAGCCAACTATCTTTTGATTACCCTACAATAGTGACCAGTGGTAGATACGCAGAGAAGTCTGGTTCCCTGTGTCCCCTTCTGTGTCCGTCTGTCCTTTCTTCCTCTCTCTTTCTCTCTCCCTTATTTTCTCCCTCCATCCTGTTATTCATTCATCTATGTATTGGTTCTTCCATACAAGCACACATTCATTGAAACACATACTTGACTGCCCTTTCTATACCAGCATACTGTTCAAGGACTTGTTACTTTATAAGTTCACGTTCAGTGAAAAAGAGAGACGTATAAACAATACGAAGCAAAACTAGGAAGGGGAAAGGGAAGAAATGGAGAGAAATTTCAATGTTTTACCTTGGATACTCAAGTCAGTACTACTCCTTTGCCACAAGGACACAGTGGTGCAGTATCTGTATTAAGAAATACTTTGGGGGAACAGCATGGAAGCTTTTTGTGTGTCTCACTTCCGTGAAATACAGCCAGACCAACACTAAACCATCCTACACACCCAGAAAACCGATTGGAGGATTAACACAACAATCTGCACAACCTGAACCACAGAATTCAGTAGGTACACGGAGAGGACAGGTGAACCTGGGGAGAGAGAAGCCGGTGGCAGGCAGGGAGCCGCCTTTGCAGGTGGAGAGAGGATGGAGACTGGGGCGGGGGTTGAATATGGAAAGGCACCCCTCCCCAAAAGCAGCTGGAGAGAAAGTGGAAAATTGGAAACAGCCGCAGGGACTAAACTAAAAAGAGAGAAAGGAGAAAGGAGAGAGTTTCAATTCCATTAAGACCGTAAACAAGGGGAGCGCAAAGCCTGCAACTCCACAGCTCCATACCTGGCAGTGCTCTGGTGGGAAGGGAGAATCCCCAGGAACAGAGTGGGGTCCGCGAGGTTCTCAGGCCACACGGGGAAAAGCAGTTCCACTGCTGGAAGGGCATTTGGGAGAGACTGTTGAAGCCACCTGGTCCCAGCAGACCCCGGAAGGCGGCCACATTCGCCGGTGCTGGGGCAAGGTCGTTAAGGGTGAAGCCAGGAGCCAGATGTGTGTTGGGATTTTCCATAATCCCTGAGACACTGCTGCTACACTGTCTCGTGAACTTTTTCTGGGATGGGCTGGCACCTGGCCGCAGTCTTGGGGCAGCAACAGCAGCAGGGTCCAGCCGGGGTTCCTGGGTGCAGCCGATATTCGGCCACTGCTCTTTTGGCCATTGCCCGGTGAGACCCTCCCGCAGAGGGGCAGAACAGGGCAAAGCCGCAGTCCTTCAGAAGTAAGGGGCCGGGGAAAACAGCCGCATCTGAGACAAAACTGGGGAGAGAGGTACTGCCTGGGGTCTGGTCACGAAGATGGAAAAGTGGGAAGTGGATGAAAGCTGAAGGCAGAGGATGGGTGCGGGATTGGTGATCCAGGAGAACAGACTGGGTGGCTGGGTGGCGCCATTTTTACCACTCCCGCGCATGCGCTACCACTCCCGCGCATGCGCATACACACCTACAAGCCCTGCAACACTCCACCCCAGTAGGTTAGCAGCGCCATCTAGTGGAGAGCAGAGCCATTACACTGAGCCCCGCCCAACTGGGCCAACCTCGCTCCTCAAGAACACAAGTCTCACCGCTGGCTTAGTTTATGGACTATAAAGAGCTACATAGACTGACTTCTAGGGGAAAACGAAGCAATTTCAGTCCTAATTCAATCTGTTAACAGTCCTACTTCATCTATTCAATTTTCTTTTTTTTTCTTTTTCTTTTTCCTTTTTCTCTTTTACAATTCTTTTTCTTTAAATACAGAAAGAGAATTCATTTTTATTTTCAATTTTTATTAAAAATATCTTTCTTTAATTTTTATTACTATATTTTTTACTTTTGTGTAAGTTTTTTGAAATTCTACTTTACTTGCGTCATTTTATTTTAGTCTACTTCAGTGTATTCACCTTTTCAAATTTTTCAAACAGTTTCCTTTTTTCTTTATTTTTATTTTTTCCTCTTTTTTGTTTCTTTTTCTTGAATGCAGAAAGAGAAAAACTTTGTTTTTACTTTCAATTTTTATTAAAATATTTTTATTTATTTTATTACTAAATTTTTTGCTTTTATGTAAATTTTTTCAAATGCTATTTTACTTCCATCATTTTATTTTCATCTACTACAATGTATTCCCTTTTTCAAATTTTCAAATGATTTCTTTTTTCTTTTTCCTTTTTTAAATCTTTTCTTTTTCATTTCTTTTCTTATTTCTTAAATACAGAAAAAGAAAAAGTTCATATTTATTTTTAATTTTTATTAAAAATATTTTCTTTAATATTTTTCTACTATATTCTTTACTTTTGTATATATTTTTTCAAATTCTCTTTTACCCCCATCATCTCATTTTAGTCTACTTCAGTGTATTCATTTTGTCAAATTCTCAAACGACTTCCGTTTTTTTTCTCCCCTCCCCTTTTTTTTCTCTAATCTGTCAAACCATTTTCAACACTCAGACCAAAACATATGTGGGATCTAGCATCATCTATTTGATTTTTGTTTGTGTGTGTGTGTTTGATTTTTAATTTTAATATTTTTTCATTTTATTTTTTTATTTCAATTTTTCTACCTGATTAAATTCCTATTCTCCCTTCAAAATGACAAAACAAAGGAATTCACCCCAAAAGAAAGAGCACGAAGAAACGACAGCCAGGGATTTAACCAACACAGATACAAGCAAGATGTCTGAAACAGAATTTAGAATCACGATAATAAGAATACTAGCTGGAGTTGAAAATAGATTAGAATCCCTTTCGGCAGAGATAAAAGAAGTAAAAAAAGGTCAGAATGAAATTAAAAATGCTATAACTGAGCTGCAATCACAGATGGATGCAGTGGTGGCAAGGTTGGACAAGGCAGAACAGAGAATCAGCGATACAGAGGACAAACATAGAGAATAACGCAGCAGAAAAAATGAGAGAGATTAAGGCAAAAGAGCACGATTTAAGAATTAGAGAAATCAGTGACTCATTAAAAAGGAACATCAGAATCATAGGGGTCCCAGAAGAGGAAGAGAGAGAAATACGGGTAGAAGGGTTATGTGAGCAAATCATAGCAGAAAACTTCCCTAATCAGGGGAAAGACACAGACATCAAAATCCAGGAAGCACAGAGGACCCCATTAGATACAACAAAAACCAACCATCAACAAGGCATATCACAGTCAAATTCACAAAATACTCAGGCAAGGAGAAAATCATGAAAGCAGCAAAGGAAAAAAGTCCCTAACATATAAGGGAAGACAGATCAGGTTTGCATCAGACCATCCACAGAAACTTGGCAGGCCAGAAAAGAGTGGCAGGACATATTCAGTGTGCTGAATCAGAGAAATATGCAGCCAAGAATTCTTTATCCAGCAAGACTGTCATTCAAAATAGAAGAAGAGATAAAAGTTTCCCAGACAAACAAAAATTAAAGGAGTTTGTGACCACTAAACCATCCCTGCAAGAAATTTTAAGGGGGACTTTCTGAGGGGAGAAAAGATGGAAAAAAAAAAAAAAAAATATATATATATATATATATATATATATATATATATATATATACCAAAAGCAACAAAAGATTAGAAAGGACCAGAGAACACCACCAGAAACTCCAACTCTACAAGCATTATAATGGCAATAAATTCATATCTTTCAGTACTCACTCTAAATGTCAGTGGACTCAGTGATCCAATCAAAACACATAGGGTAACAGAATGGATAAGAGAACAAGATCCATCTATATGCTGTTTACAAGAGACCCACTTGAGACCTAAAGACACCTTCAGATTGAAAATAAGGGGATGGAGAACCATCTATCATGCCTAATGGTCAACAAAAGAAAGCTGGAGTAACCATACTTATATCAGACAATCTAGACTTTAAAATGAAGACTGTATCAAGAGATGCAGAAGGGCATTATATCATAATCCAGGGGTCTATCCACCAAGAAGACCTAACAATTGTAAACATTTATGTGCCAAATGTGGAAGAACCCAAACATACAAATCAATTTATCACAAACATAAAGAAACTCATCGAGGGGCGCCTGGGTGGCTCAGTCGGTTGAGCCTCCGACGTCGGCTCAGGTCATGGTCTCATGGTTTGTGAGTTCAAGCCCCACGTCGGGCTCTGTGCTGACAGCTCAGAGCCTGGAGCCTGCTTCGGATTCTGTGTCTCCCTCTCTCTCTGACCCTCCCCCATTCATGCCCTGTCTCTCTCTGTCTCAAAAATAAATAAACATTAAAAAAAAAGAAAGAAACTCATTGATAGTAATATCATAATAGTAGGAGACTTCAACACCCCACTCACAGCAATGGACAGATCATCTCATCCAAAAACCAATAAGAAAACAGTGGCTTTGAATGACACACTGGACCAGATGGACTTAATAGATATATTCAGAACATTTCATCCTAAAGCAGCTGAATATACATTCTGCTCCAGTGCACATGGAACATTCTCCAGAATAGACCATATACTGGGACACAAATCAGCCCTAAGTAAGTACAAAAAGATCAAGATCATACCGTGCATATTTCAGACCACATCGCTATGAAACTCAAAATCAACCACAAGGCAAAATTTGGAAAGGTAACAAATACTTGGAGACTGAAGAACATCCTACTAGAGAATGAAAGGGCTAACCAAGCAGTTAAAGAGGAAATTTAAAAGTATATGGAAGTCAATGAACATGATAACACCACAACGCTAAACCTCTGGGATGCAGCAAAGGCGGTCATAAGAGGAAAGTATATAGCAATCCAGGCCTTCCTAAAGAAGGAAGAAAGATCTCAGATACACAACCTAAACTTACGCCTTAAGGAGCTGGAAAAAGAACAGCAAATAAAACCCAAAACCAGCAGAAGACAGGAAATAATAAAGATTAGAGCAGAAATTAATGCTGTCAAAACCAAAAAACCAGTAGAACAGATCAATAAAACCAGACGCTGGTTCTTTGAAAGAATTAACAAAATTGATAAATCCCTAGCCAGTTTGATCAAAAAGTAAAAGGAAAGGACCCAAATAAATAAAATCAAGAATGAAAGAGGAGAGATCACAACCTACACAGCAGAAATAAAAACAATAATAAGAGAATATTATGAGCAATTATATGCCAATAAAATGGACAATCTGGAAGAAATGGACAAATTCCTAGAAACATATGCACTACCAAAACTGAAACAGGAAGAAATAGAAAATTTTAACAGACCCATAACCAGTAAGTAAATCAAATTAGTAATGAAAAATCTGCCAAAAAACAAGAGTCCAGGGCCAGATGGCTTTCCAGGGGAATTCTACCAAACATTTAAGGAAGAATTAACATCTATTCTCTTGAAACTGTTCCAAAAAATAGAAATGGAAGGAAAATTTCCAAACTCTTTCTATGAAGCCAGCATTACCTTGATTCCAAAACCAGACAGAGACCTCACTAAAAAGGAGAACTATAGACCAATTTCCCTGATGAACATGGATGTAAAAATCCTCAACAAGATATTAGCCAACCGGATCCAACAATACATTAAAAAAATTATTCACCACAACCAAGTGGGATTTATACCTGGGATGTAGGTCTGGCTCAATATGCACAAAAAATCAACGTGATTCATCACATCAATAAAAGAAAGGACAAGAACCACAGGATCCTCTCAATCGATGCAGGGAAAGCATTTGACAAAATACAACATCCTTTCTTGATAAAAACCCTCAAGAAAGTAGGGATAGAAGGAGCATACCTCGAGATCATAAAAGCCATATAGGAACGACCCAACACTAATATCCTCCTCAATGGGGAAAAACTGACAGCTTTCTCTGTAAGGTCAGGAACAAGACAGGGATGTCCACTCTCACCACTGTTATTCAACATAGTATTGGAAGGCTTAGCCTCTGCAATCAGACAACACAAAGAAATAAAAGGCATCCAAATCAGCCAGGAGGAGGTCAAATGTTCACTCTTTGCACATGACATGACACTCTATATAGAAAACCCAAAAGATTCCACCAAACAAACTGCTAGAATTGATTCATGAATTCAGCAAAGTTTCAGGATATAAAATCAATGCACAGAAATTGGTTGCATTCCTATACACCAACAATGAAGCAGCAGAAAGAGAAATCAAGGAATCGATCCCATTACAGTTGCACAAAAAACCATAGAATACCTAGGAATACATCTAACTAAAGAGGTGAAAAATCTGTACACTGAAAAGTGTAGAAAGCTTATGAAAGAAATTGAAGAAGACACACAAAAAAAAAAAATGGAAAAAGATTCCATGTTCCAGATAGGAAGAACAAATATTGTTAAAACGTTGATACTACCCAAAGCAATCTACATATTCAATGCAATCCCTATCAAAGTAACACCAGCATTCTTCACAGAGCTAGAAAAAATAATCCTAAAATTGGTATGGAACCAGAAAAGACCCTGAATAGCCAAAGCAATCTTGAAAAAGAAAACCAAAGCAGGAGGCATCACAATCCCAGACTTCAAGCTATACTACAAAGCTGTAATCATCCAGACAGTATGGTCCTGACACAAGAACAGACACTCAGATCAATGGAACAGAATAGAGTACCCAGAAATGGACCCACAAGTATATGGCCAACTAATCTTTGACAAAGCAGGGAAGAATATCCAATGGAATAAAGACAGTATCTTCAACAAGTGGTGCTGGGAACACTGGACAACGACAGGCAGAAGAATGAACCTGGACCACTTTCTGACACCATACACAAAAATAAACTCAAAATGGATGAAAGACCTCAATGTAAGACAGGAAGCCATCAAAATCTTCAAGGAGAAAGCAGGCAAAAACCTCTTTGATCTTGGCCGCAGCAACTTCTTATTCAACACGTCTCTGGAGGCAAGGGAAACAAAAGCAAAAATGAACTACTGGGACCTCATCAAAATAAGAACTTCTGCGCAGGAAGGAAACAATCAGCAAAACTAAAAGGCAACTGACAGAATGGGAGAAGATATTTGCAAATGACATATCAGATCAAGGGTTAGTATCCAAAATCTATAAAGAACTTATCAAACTCAACACCCAAAAGACAAATAATCCAGTGAAGAAACGGGCAAAAGACATGAAGAGACACTTCTCCAAGGAAGACATCCCAGTGGCCAACTGACACATGAAAAAATGCTCAATATCACTCATCATCAGGGAAACACAAATCAAAACCACAATGAGATACCACCTCACACCTGTCAGAATGGCTAGTATTAACAACTCAGGCAGCAACAGTTGTTGGCGAGGCTGTGGATGTCTTTTGCATTGTTGGTGGCAATGCAAGCTGGTGCAGCCACTCTGGAAAACACTATGGAAGTTCCTCAGAAAACTAAAACTAGAACTATGCTACAACCCAGCAATTGCACCACTAGGCATTTACCCACGAGATACAGGTATGCTGTTTCGAAGGGACACATGCACCCCCATGTTTATAGCAGCACTATCAACAATAGCCAAAGTATAGAAAGAGCCCAAATGTCCATCGATGGATGAATGGATAAAGAAGATGTGGTGTATATATACAATGGAGTATTACTTGGCAATCAAAAACAATGAAATCTTGCCATTTGCAACTACATGGATGGAACTGGAGGGTATTATGCTAAGTGAAATTAGTCAGAGAAAGACAAAAATCATACGACTTCACTCATATGAGGACTTTAAGAGACAAAACAGATGAACATAAGGGAAGGGAAGCAAAAATAATATAAAAATAGGGAGGGGGACAAAACAGAAGAGACTCATAAATATGGAGAACAAACTGAGGGTTGCTGGAGGGGTTGTGGGAGCAGGGATGGGCTAAATGGGTAAGGGGCATTAAGGAATCTACTCCTGAAATCATTGTTTCACTATATGCTAACTAATTTGGATGTAAAATTAAAATTAAATTTAAAAAAAGAAAGAGAAATACTTTGGGGGCGCCTGGGTGGCTCAGTCGCTTAATTGTCCGACTTCGGCTCAGGTCATGATCTCGCAGTTTGTGAGTTCGAGCCCCACGTCGGGCTCTGTGCTGACAGCTCAACTATTGGAACCTCCTTTAGATTCTGTGTCTCCCCCTCTCTCTGCCCCTCCCATGCTTTTGCTCTGTCTCTCTCTCAATAATAAATAAACATTAAAAAAAATTAAAAAGAAATACTTTGGCCCCTAAAGTCTCATCTCATTTGATCTATGCAAGAACTTGGCATTGTAAGAGCGTGCCTGGCTAGAAGGGATCAACTCTATCTTTTAAATGGGTAGCAGAAAAAGAAATTATTTGGAGTAAAAAAGCAGAGATGATCATTTCCATTTACAATTCCTTCTCCTTTTTTAACTTCTAAAAAGGGAACCTCTCTTTGTATTCGTAAAGGAAAGCTGACAGGTGTAAGAGACCTGCAATAAAGGTGAATGAGTAGATAGATGATTTGCTAAAAAAAAAAAAAATCCGTGTTTTAGTGATTTTGTTCTAAAGAAAAAAAAAAAAGGCACCAAACCTCAGAGTCCTAAGCAGAAATAGAAATCAACTAGAAAATGTTGACTTTTTGTAAAGGTCTTGCTTTTCACCAGGAGGAAATGGATCCGTAACCATGTGTCCATGGATGAAACATTCTCAAGTCACACCCAGGCCTTAATGGGACATGTTTACTAGGAATAGAAGCTTTTTCTCTCTAGCTGAGCTTTCTACTCTTTCCCCAGGTCACCAGCCCCCACTGATGTGCACCGAAGAGACACCATCAGACTTTGCGAGTTCCTCTTAGAATCCCAAGAGTTAATTTCCCATCATGAGGCTACTGTTCCTTCTGTTTCTCCTCCTTGTGTGTCTTATCCAGACGACATCAGGTAAGCTGTGGCTCCTGTTGGTAGGATGATATGACAGATGGCCTTGGAGAAGAATAGGACCAAATTGATTCATAATCCAATGATGCATCGAAGTCTGTAACAACGGAGTAATTTCACAGCTGAAAGAAGCATACATATACTACACACTCCCTTTTACGAATAACGAAAAGGGAAATTTAAGAAAATTTAAAAGAGTTTCCCAAGATTGCTCTTAACTGGTTGATAGCAAGCCCATAACTAGTAATTGACAATAGATAATATTTACAGGGACTTTACAGCTTACAAATTATTTCCATGTGAATAACAACAACACTAATAATAATAGCAGATAATATTGACACTTCCTCTTTACCAAACATCACAACAAAAACTTTTCTTGTCCTGTCCCACGTGTACCTCCTAACACTATTTCTGGGTAGGTATTCCCTGTCTTGCAAATGAGATTAAGAAATGAAGTAACTTGTTCAAAGTCATTCAGATTGTATGTAGTGGAGCCTTTGACTCAAGCTCACAAGGGTTTGGTTCCAGACAATGTTTTCATTAAATATTCAACAATCCCAGGGAATACATTTACTTACTGCATTATATAGAAACATCAAATACTTTTTAGTTTGAGTGTGTCCCATGCAATATTTGGAATATACTTATGCTAGTATGTTATTTCAAAGTTGACTGGATGCCCTACATCTTACCTGGCACCCCAGTGCATATGTCAGCACGTGCTGCATTATGCTGTGGTCTGAATCATGGCATCTGAAGAGTCATGGTTCAATTCTTGCTCAAATGATACAAGCCCATCCTGGCCGCAGGGGTGCTCTGTTCACTGTCGCTGCTCAGACCTGAGGGAGCAGCCACCACCATGGATATTGCTGGTTGCTGGGCCAAAGAAAAGAGCTCGGAGGAATCTGACGTTGTCAATGAAAGGCTCCAGCCCTAACAGGACACATCACTTCTGATTAAAATTTATTAACTGAGCAAGTCTTCTGGCGCCACCCCATCACACAAAAGATAAATCCTACTTTGGGTCAAGAAAATAGAGAGACAGACCTGTCTCTCTGAACAGCCTAATGGAGATAAACAGTTGAATGTAGATATATATACAGATGTAGATATGAATATATATTTGTATTTATATAAGTGATATTAATTATAAATATATATGAACAAAACATATTCACATACATTCATTCATATTTATTTATAAGTGTAGGTATTATATGTACAATTTATAAATTACATATATATGTGTGTGTGTATATATATATATATATATATATATATTTTTTTTTTTTTTTTTTTTTTTTTTTTTTTTTCCTTGCCTTCTTATGAAGAACTAGGAGAATCTATGCCTCCCAAAGGAAAACTATGGATCTGGGGGAACAAGAACCAGAAGTGAGGTCTCCTAATTCTGGACCCAGTATGCCTTCCATCACAGCACGGCGCTTTTAAAAGCCATCACCCCTGATGGAAATTCTTCTTACTCATAGCTTCCTGCTTGTCATTCTCTTTCTTGCTCCCTTGACTTTAGGCATCATTCGAGTTCTCGCTACTCTCAAGTTGCTTCCTGAATTGCTATAGTCAACCAACTTGATGGCCTATCATTTTTTTTGTAGCTTAACTCAGAGGAGCCCGAGAAGGCAGGTGCTCACTGCGTGCCATGGCGGTGCCATTTAAAATGTCACAGTGCACAAAATGACTCTCATTGCATGGGAGATGGGAGGCAGAATATTCAGCACTGAGGATGCTCACTTTCTGTCCAAAGCTTTTTGTCTATTTTGTGCTATGTGCTTGTAAGATTTTGCCCTTTTGAAAAAGAGGACAGCTCCTTAGGAAGCTTTCATGAAGAACATGTAGAGTATATCCCTAATCTCAGAGCACAGCCAAGTCACTTGCTCTCCCTGATCTGAAGTTCCTTCATCTGAAAAAGAAAGACACTATAGTGCAGAAGTCAGTAAGCATTATTTGGTAAAGGACCATGTAATAAATAAATCTTTTAGGCTTCTGGGCCATGAGGTCTGTCATGACAACTCATCTCTGCCACGAAAAGCAACCATAGACAATATCTAAATGAACGGGTGGGAATGTCTTCCTATTTATGGACACTAGAATTTGAGTTTCATATAATTTTCATATATCGTGAAGTATTTTTCTTCTTCTGAAGTTTTGTCTACAGTTCAAAAAAAAAAAAAAAAAAGTACAAAACCAACCATAGGCTGATAGGTCACGCTAAAGCAGGTAGAGGCCAGTTTTGTCCCTACAGACTGTAGGCTGCAGATCCTTGCTATACAAGATGGCTTCCTGTAGCTTTGGTTAAACATGCTTTCCTGTTTTGTTTCTTCTCACCTCTCCTTCCCTTATAGGGCATGAAAAAAGGGGGAAATCCCTTGAATGTAAAAAACTGGGTGGTGTCTGCAAGCACCAGAAAACCCACGGATGTTCCATCCTGCCTGCAGAATGCAAAAGTCGGAACAAACACTGCTGTAGAATCTAGCTGCGGCCCGGAAGTTCTTCGGAGCCACACGACAGACTCACCACCAATGACTTCTGCTGAATAAAAGCACCTGCACTCACGTGGGCCCTGTGTCGGCTCTTTGCAAGGCACGCTTAAGTGGCGGGTCATTGAACTGGTGGAGGGGAGGGGTTTGTGGGATTTAAGTTCTAAACTTGGTCCCCACCACTCGTTACCTCACTGACTTTGGACAAGGCCTTTCCTTTTCTGTGTCTCAGCTTCTGTACCTGTCACTATTCAAATGGTTCTACAAGCCACCTATAATCTGTGCATGTATGTCTATTAATCGATGGATTGAGAGTAAGAGCTTGAGGGGCATGTGTGTGTGTGTGCATGTGCATGTGTGCTCGTGCATATGTGTATGTATTGATGATATATAGGAAAAGTTGCTGAGGTTTTGTTCTCATTTTCATACCCCTTAAGGACTCTTGGGTACAAAGGAATGGCTCCCGTTAGTTATTGAAGAGCCAAGGATATAAATTAATCAGAAGGTCTAAAGGTGAAGAAAGATCAAAGTTGGTACCCAGGCATCAAGCCATGGAATTGGAACCCAGAGATTACAGAAACCAACCCATGGTTTCACAGAGAACCAAGACTTAGCAAGGTAGTGATTATTTTCTTCTCTCCAAAGATGTCTTTCCAAATACAGTAGTGGGATTCCTTTAGACTCATTTTCTTAGAACCCAAGGAATGGTTTTCTGCACAGAGAAGATTTGGAATGTGTAGCAGAATTCTGCTGATTGGAAGGGGACATACCACCGTCAGTAGTCACTATCTCCCGTTTTAAAACAGAATACAATTTGTCATTTGTTCTCTTAGTAACTTTCTTTTGGTAGCAAATCAAAGTTTCTGACACTGCTGCTGGGGACACAAAGTTGTAAAGCTACTTTGGAAGTTCATTTGGCGGTTTCTTGTAAAGTTGAACATACCCTGGCCATACCACTCCTCAATCCCACTCCTGGGTATTTACCCAGGAGAAATGGAAACGTATGTTGTTACTAAAATCCTGTATGCAAATGTTGATAGCAGCTTAATTTATGTTTGCCAAAAATGGGAAACAACACAGATGTCCTTCAACTAGTGGATTAACTGCAGTTCATCACAGAATGGAATACTATGCAGCAATAGAAGGGAACAAATGATTGATTCCTGCAAACACATGAATGAACCTCATCCATGAGGTCTTCTACTGAGTTAGAGAAGCCAGATAGAAAGACTACAGGTTATTTTATTCCATCTATATAGCACTCTTGAGCAGCAAAACTATAGGGTGAGAAGCCAGATCTGCAGTGGCCAAGGGTTAGATGTTACAGGGGGGATGACAATCAGGTAGTATGAGGGAGTTGGGGGTGATAAGACTGTTCCCTATAGACATAAGGTAGTGGATACTTGACTCTGCATTTGAAAATCCCTTAGAATGTTACACCACGAAGTTTGATTTTTATTATATATAAATTTTAGGGGCACCTGGGTGGCTCAGTTAGTTAGGCGTCTGACTCTCGATTTTGGCTCAGGCCATGATCTCATGTTCAAGCCCCGAGTCAGGCTCTGTGCTGACAGTGAGGAATCTGCTTGGGATTCTCTCTCCCTCTCTCTCTGCACCCCTCCTACTGCTCCCGTGTGCACGTACGTGGCGAGTACCCAAGGGAGACCTGAAAGAGCTCCCGGTGGCCAACCTGAAACAACTTCATAAAAAAAAGAATGAAGTGTTGAATTATAACCCAAACATAAAACAAATAGCCATAGGACCATATTGGTGTGAGTCAGTCCCTCTTCCCCACCTCCATTTAACATTTTTTGACGTTTCCCTAAAACTTAGAAGATAAAATTTCTTCAGGGTCTAAAGCCCTCTATCCATTGGCTGTACATTCTCTAGCTTCATTTCCTCACATTCTGGCTCTCAAACCACCTCCTAATATAACTCCAGGCATGTTTGTATTATAGTGACCTTGAGTATCTTGCTCTGTGCACATTGGAACCCACACCACTTCTCCTTCAACTTCCCCTCACTGATTCTTACCCCATTTTTTTAAGACCCAGCTCATATATGGCATTCACCGGGAAGACATCTTTGAACCACCCAACTCGGCTATGATTTCCACGTCTGTGAGTTTTCTTAGCAGAACATGCCTTGAATCCACACCCCCAGGCCCCAGTACACCAGTCCCTTTCCCAGTACAGAGTAGGTGCTGAGAAATAGTAACAAAATAAAGGAATCCACGAATGAAGAAAATTCATCATAAAGCCTCAGCCTTCAATTTAATCCTGGGTAGATACATGCAGCGTGAATTCTTCAGGTCACTTAATTCAGGGTAGATTCATTAAACACGAATCCTTCCATTCACTTCATTCTTAAACAACAGAAGCTCCTTCCAGGGCAGAGCCCTGGCATACGAAAAATACAATTTCTTTTCCTCCTCAAGCATACGTTGTATGTGAGTCACAGAAACGAGACATCTCACCGTGCCTATAGCCTGTAGAAAGAGCAGAAATGACTTATTCTTGGAAGAAAGACTCAAGCCCCCCATGCAGGGGAAGAAGTCATTCAGCCTTCCCTAGGGACCCCCAAACTTTATTGCTAAAGAATGTATATCGTCGTCTGCACCGTCTCTTCTCTGCCTCGTGGCTCTGCCTTGCTTGTTACACAGGAGGACAATGTCAGTCTGTAAGAGCTTGTTAAGAACAGAAATTTTGCGATGTAATTTGGAGGCTGAGATAAAAGACTTCAAATACTCCTCCTGGGGTGACATTACCACAGAGCAGCAAGTGTGCCCCCCAGAGGTCTGTTATGGGATTGTCAATGTCCTTTGGAAGCAGTACCTTGATACTTGGGTTTTTTGAAAGATTTTTTTCTCAGTGTTTGATTTTCGAGAGAGCACAAGACTGGGAAGGGCAGAGAGAGATGGGGAACAGAGGATCCAAAGCAGGCTCTGCGCTGACAGCACAGACCCTAATGTGGGGCTGGAACTCATGAACCAGGAGGTCATGACCTGAGCCAAGGTCAGACATGCAACCGACTGAGCTGCCCAGGCACCCCTAAAACTTTGGTTTTTGTCTTCCTAGGACAGGATTTCACTGAGAATAAGATAATCCTACAGTCCCTAGTCTGAAGAAGGAAGATCTACATACATCTTTGGTCAAATATAAAAATGTACTCACACAGTATGCTCCAAGGCGTTTAAGGAACATGACAAGCCCTCAAGTTCACCCACAATTCCCAGGCTTAGAATCCCTGTATTCAGGTTTTATCAGATATGTCTTAAAACTAAAATTAAAGATTTAAAAATTCAAGTCCCTATAAGAAAGGACCCAGAATAATCAGGGGGCACTGGCTAAGGTAAGAGGTTTCCAGAAGAGGAACAAAAAAAATCCTCCCTGACTCAAAGCCAGGCCTGAAGAAGTCTTCTTGTCCTGCCTCTTAAAAGATGAGAGAGAGAACGCTTTCACTCATCCCTGAGAAAGAAGGGCCCCCATGGTCCCTATAGTCCAGCCTGCCCAGCATGGGTCACTAGCAGAAGTCAGCAACTTTGGAACCCAGGCTACAGATGTCATGGGGCCTCAAACTAGTGACAGGGCCATGCACACCCTTTGTGGAAAAACTCGATGGTGGGTGGTAAATTCTCTCCCTGATTTCTCCCCATTTGTGGGTCTCAGCCCTATTTCTACTTTCTTCAACCTGTCCCCTTCTACTCAGTATTTAGAACTGAGCTGTCAGCAGAGAGCTTTCCTAAACCTGCTTATCATGGGCTCTTGCACCCTGACTTCATGCCACATGGTTGAGGCTATCACGAAAGGCCCCCTGCCCATCCTGTCTTCATCAGAGCAGCTGTCACCACAGCAGCTCTGACATTGAGGCCACCCATCCCTGGAAACAGTTGTATCTCTTTACCCTAGTGCTGTAGCCAAGAGTCATGCTGTTAGAAGTCCTGTAATTCTCTCCTTATTCTTCCCCCAAAGACATTCCCTCACAGCCCACTATAATGTATTTTTTCTCTTCTCTGATTATGGGCATCTGGGTGGCTCAGTTGTTTAAGCATTGGATTCGTGATCTCAGCTCAGGTCATGATCTCACAGTTTATGGGTTCGAGCCCCACGTTGGGCTCTGTGCCATCAGAGCCCTGTTTGGGATTCTGTCTCTCCCTCTCTCTGCCCCTCTCCTACTAACTCTGTCTCTGTCTCTCTCTGTCTCAAAATAAACACACTTAAAAAAAAAAAAACAGCCCATTGAGGAAACGGAGGTTGGGTCACTACTCTGAGTGATGCACTGAAATCAGTCATCATGCCCAGTGGGTCCACAGTCAACAGACTTTGTTGACCCAAAGCAAACAAAAGAAGGGCAGTGGCTGGGGGCACACAGCCCTCCCCAGTTCCTGTCCCCTGGTGCTCCGAAAGGCACAGAAGCCCCGAGCAGTAAGACACAGACATGGAATATTTGGGTGGATTTATTTATATAAAGATAGAATATTGGAGGAGGAGGAGAAAAGTAGTGACAGAGGATTGGGGGGGGGGGGAGGACCACAAAGCACCACGTGGCTGTCTTTCTGGGGGAAGCAAGTTCAAACCCTCAGTGACCTGCCAAACCCTCATGATGCTCACCCACATAGGCCAATCTTCTCCCCCCGCCCCCACCAAATCCAAGTAGCTGTAGTACTCTGTAAAGCACCTGAGCTGTTCAGTGATACTCAGCACTTCTGTGGTGTCAGGAATGAACACCAGGCAGGAAGTGAGGTGCCCCCTCCCCCTCTCTTTATTCTTACCACCACTTGCTCAAGGTGTGGAGCAAAATACACTTCAAGTTTCTTCCAAAATGCCATGGTTATAAATACATGAACTGCCTCCTTCTAGAAAACCTCTAAGGGTCCTCTTTGCCAGCTCTCATAGGCAGTCACTAAACGCAATACCCAGAGAATGAGGATGGTGAATTCTAGTTCAAACACACCTCAGCGGGTGGAGGCTTCAAGAAAGGAGAGCCTATTTGTATGAATGACATCAGATTGGACAAGAGAGCAGGTCACAGTTTAAGGAGATGCCGAAGAGGGTTTACCTGGAGCTACTTGCGAGATGAAGAAGATGACGAAGATGAGAAGGGAAAACAGTCTCATAGCGCCGAGTCAGTGGAGGCCTCCTCAGAAGCTCCTGGAAAGGAAAAGACAAATGGCAGGTGTAATAAGGTTGAATAAAAAATAGTTTAAAGTCTCCTCATTTATAAGTCTGATCAGGGTGACTAAACACGGAAGAGAATGTCCATTGTGATCAGAGCACTGACAATGTCCACTCACTGGACAATGAACGCCTGTGAAATAAACAAGGGTAATGATTACCAATGATTCGGTGCAGAGCTGGGGGAATTTCTTTTGTGAGCGCTTGATGAATCAAGGCCTGAGGAAGAACAGTCATGGTAGTGGTCATAAAATCAAAACGGCTAGGATCGATGGAGAATTTACTCTATGAAAAACCTGGGGTGGTTTGCAGAATTTTTTTTCTCCAATTATTCTCATGGAACTAGTATAATCTGCTCCTTCAGCTCCGAGTACAAATACAGTCACACGAAGTCCTTATATTCTTCCACTAATCTCTCAAGTGCTCAGTAGAATGAAAACCATCACCTACGTCGCCAGACTCTGTTCTCCCTGAAGAGGTGGTCCCTCTGTTCTCCAAAGAGCTGAAATCTAGGCTCTGCTCAGCCATGTCCTGTGTTCTTAATAAGGACTGGTCCTGTCTACTCTGACCAGTGAAAGTCTACTGTCCCAGTGATTACCCTGCTGATTCAGGTCCCTGACCCCGCCACAGTCATGTCTCATGACTGAGAAAACCTCGTGCTCTTGGCTCTTGTACTGCCAAGGAAACATAGTCCCAGTGTAGGGGAAAGCCAAGGGCTTTCCTTCTTAGCCACAGACCAAAGAAAAACAAGGTCTCTTCCCAAATTAGGCCCTTGCCTTGAAGCAGGGGATTTAGTGTCACCAACCTCTCAAATTTTATTTAACCTGCTGTTTATCTCCTCTGTTCCTGGGGTTTGGCTCAGCTGACCCTGACTCAGAATCTCGGGGACCAGGGCATGACATTTCAGTTTTTCTTCAGCCAGAAGATCTTGGGTTCCTCAAAAAACAATGATCTGCTGATTCTGAATGAACTGTTGTCTACAACAAATGTCCTCAGAAGTGGCAGATTTTCGTATCTTTCCCTCTTCTCCCTGGATCATAGTTGATATCTTACATTTATGTAATCGAGTAGAACCAATCAAGAAGACCATAATGAAGGGGATTATTTTTGTCTTCCTGAAGCCAGAAGCAAAGTGGCCTTACTTTATGCAGGTACTAATATGATCCCTAAAAGTACACATGAGGATACTTAGAGATACTTGGTATATAGTGATAAAGTTTGTATGTGGTGAAATCAAAATGAGAGTCAGAAGTCTGATTCCAGATTCTGAGTTCTTTACCACTGCGGGATAGTCCACTAGTCTCTTTACATAAGGACTGGCTCTTAGAATCCAGTAAAAATTATACATCTTAAAAGGATAATAAATTGGCTAATAGTAACTTTCCATAGACTAGTGATCATTTAGAAATTAGGACTTAAAGATGTTTATGATCTTAGCCCAGCCCATGTAAAAAATTCATTGTATAGGGGAAATGTGCAAGAATAAATAAGGATATTTTTATAAAGAGTAACAATGGTGACTTCCACTACCAGTTATTATTGTTTATAATGACACTGAAGCTTGGGAGCACCTGGGTGACTCAGTTGGTTGAGTGTCCGACCCTTGATTTTGATTCAGGTCATGACCTCACTGTTGTGAGATCTAGCCCCTCATCAGGCTCTATGCTCACAGTATGCAGCCTACTTGGGATTTGCTCGCTCTCTCTCTCTCTCTCTCTCTCTCCCTCCCTCTCTCTCTCTCTGTGCCTTCCCCATTTGCACTTACTCTCTCTCAAAACAAATCAATAAACTTAAAAAATAAAAATAAATAAATAAATAAATAATCGTGAAGCTTGAAATATGAAGCATAGGCCCCAAACAGAAAAACGAAACAAAACAAAAAAACCCAGACATCCAAACAGAGAAGCCACCATGCAGACACTGACATTCAGTTCACAATAAAGGTGGCTTTCATGTGAATGGTGACAGAGGACAGTGGATAAATCATATAGAGTTGATTAACTATTCATTTGAAGGAAAACTATTTGATAAGCTAAGTGGAACATGAAAATAGATTATAACTTTTTTGTATGTATTTTTAGATTTTTCAGTGTTTCATAGAGAAAAAGTATGCATAGCTTATATAACAAAAAAATCAAAAGTCTTAATATTTGTTATTGTAATTCCTAAAATTTCAGAGGACTAAATATGTTAGGGTTTTTAGAGTCATACTGAATATGTCCCCCTAAAATTCATATGTTAAAGCTGAAGTCCCAGTGTGATGGCATTTGGGTGGCCTCTGGGAGGTGATCAGGTGTCTACAGAAGAGACCCCAGAGAACTCCCTTGTCCCTACCACCATGTGAGGATACAGCAAAAAGACAACCATCTGTGAACAGGATGTGGCCCCTTGCCCATGGAATCCGCCAGCACCTTGATCTTGGCCTTCCAGCCTCTAGAATGGTAAGAAATAAATACATACACTGTTGGTTACAAGTCACTTGGTCTATGGTATTCTTATAGCAGCCCAAATGAACTAAGACACATGCCAAATACAAAATATGTAATAGACATATGATTGATGAGACTTTAAAATCTGACCTGTGGGGCGCCTGGGTGGCTCAGTCGGTTAGGCGGCCGACTTCGGCTCAGGTCACGGTCTCGCGGTCCATGAGTTTGAGCCCTGCGTCGGGCTCTGTGCTGACAGCTCAGAGCCTGGAGCCTGTTTCAGATTCTGTGTCTCCCTCTCTCTCTGCCCCTCCCCTGTTCATGCTCTGTCTCTCTCTGTCTCAAAAATAAATAAATGTTAAAAAAAAAAAATTTAAAATCTGACCTGTGACAGTGAATCTGTAACCCTTTTCCTCTAATTAGTTTTTGCCAGATATCAATGGGTTCTGCAGGAGACTAAGGACCCCACTCATACCTGGCACCTCTGGAAAACTCTACTGTTGGCCCCATTTCTCCTGGAAGCTGATCCCTCATATTGTCTGACCATCTATCTTGAGAACATGAATTCAAGAGCCAGGTAACAGTAGAGAAAACAGACGAGGACAAGGCAAATGTGGAGGAATCTTTGGAATCAAAATAATAGTTAATATGGTCTGTTGTAATATTTGTGGTCTCTAGTTAAGAATGTCAATCTGGGGGTGCCTGGCTGGCTCAGTTGGTAGAGCATGTGACTCTGATCTAGGGGTTGTGACTTTGAGCTCCACATTGGATGTACAGATTACTTAAAAATAAAATCTTTAAAAAAAATGTCAGTCTGGCCTAGACACTGCTAACCATATCCCTCTGATCATGGTAGAAATGGGGCAAATGTTTCCCTGAGTGTTTCCTGGGACATAACTGGAGCATCTCTGTGGTAAGAGGTAGGTTCCTATAAATATTTCTCTGTGTCCTACCTGTTCAGTCTCCTAATTACTAGCAACTTCTATTCTTTGAGGAAGAAGTTTCTTTGCATGTACTCTTATTTCTAGTATTGTTAAGCGGAGTCAACTAAATGCACAGGTTAGCTTAGCATAACTTAAGTGGTGGATAACTGTGAACCAGAAGGCCAGAAAACTAATGATGGCTTTATCTCCTCCAACAGTTTCTTACTGTAATTCTAGAGCGCATGGCATAGATTGTTGAGTGTGTGTCCCAGAGTAAGAGCAAGCCAGTATTTCCACATGGATGTCTGCCCCAAAAGCATTATGTTGTTGAGGTAGCACCTGTATCATCTTTGATGTGTTGAAAAATTTATTGTAGATCCTTCTGAGTGGCTAAGGGCGTCTATGGGTAAGATGAAGAGATGAGATGATGAGATGAGATGAGATGAGATGAGATGAGATGAGATGAGATGAAAAACATGATCTCTTGGGGCGCCTGGGTGGCTCAGTCGGTTGAGCGTCCGACTTCAGCTCAGGTCACGATCTCGCGGTCTGTGAGTTCGAGCCGTGGGGCTCTGGGCTGATGGCTCAGAGTCTGGAGCCTGCTTCCAATTCTGTGTCTCCCTCTCTCTCTGCCCCTCCCCCGTTCATGTTCTGTCTCTCTCTGTCTCAAAAATAAATAAAACGTTAAAAAAAAAAAAAAGAAAGAAAGAAAAACATGATCTCAGGTGAGATTGAGCTCTGCATCTAGCTCCGTGCTGGACGGAGTCTGCCTAAGGTTCTCTCTCTCCTTCTACCCATGCCCCCAGGAAAAAAATTAAAAGACCTAACAATTTCTAGAGATTTCCCAAGAGTGAGCACAAACTCAGACTTGGAATAACCAACTAAACTGCACACCAGACAGTCAGATCCAGAAAGACTGTTTTGCCACTCATGAACTTGCCTGTGGGGCCTTCCCTGCACACCCTCCCAGATACCCAGGACTTCGTATCCTTTTCCTGATTTTTTTTTTCACATTTTGCACTTATAACTATTTAAAGTATCACATGTTTTTATTTCCATCTCCCCTGTTAGAATATAAGCACCACGAAGGTAGGAATGTTTTTTGTTTGGTTTACTGCTTAATAAATACGAGTTAAGGAAAATGAATGAATGAAAGTTGACATAATGGGTGAATTTTGTCCAAGTAGTCCAGCAATTCTGGCGGCCAAGTCAGAACCAGACGGTTTACCATGAAAAGGATAGTCGGACATGCGACAACACAAACAGAACTCAGGTTGGGTGTTCCCGCCTCTTCTTTCTCTTCCCCCATGACAAAGAGTTCCACATGCCCCATTGGGGGTCCTGCCCTCCCCTCCCCTCCCCTCCCCTGCCCTCCCCTCCAGGGTTCTAGTTCCTCTGTTACCAAGCCAGTCCTCCGTGCTTGAACCAAGAGCAAAAGGCATGGAAAAGCATGGAGTAGAGGCACAGGGCCGTGCTGGGGTTTTCCAGACAGTGTGTAAGACAGGGATGTCTGTGGGCCTGTGAATGGTGGGAGAGAGAGAGACTGGAAAGCAAAGAGGGTTTGCACCTCGTGGTGAAGAAATACAAATAAGGAGATGAGTTATGTATGTATGTATTTATTTATTTATTTTTTAATATATGAAATTTATTGTCAAATTGGTTTCCATACAACACCCAGTGCTCATCCCAAAAGGTGTCCTCCTCAATACCCATCACCCACCCTCCCCTCCCTCCCACTCCCCATCAACCCTCAATTTGTTCTCAGTTTTTAAGAGTCTCTTATGCTTTGGCTCTCTCCCACTCTAACCTCTTTTTTTTTTTCCTTCCCCACCCCCATGGGTTTCTGTTAAGTTTCTCAGGATCCACAAAAGAGTGAAAACATATGGTATCTGTCTTTCTCTGTATGGCTTATTTCACTTAGCATCACATTCTCCAGTTCCATCCACGTTGCTACAAAGGGCCATATTTCATTCTTTCCCATTGCCACGTAGTACTCCATTGTGTATATAAACCACAATTTCTTTATCCATTCATCAGTTGATGGACATTTAGGCTCTTTCCATAATTTGGCTATTGTTGAGAGTGCTGCTATAAACATTAGGGTACAAGTCGGTTCCTAAATTCCCCTGGTGGTGGGAGACCATTTGACTACTGGACCCAGAACCATTCTGATGGGGCACACTGTGGACTGATGTCACAGACACCAGGAATGTCCAAGTCCTGTGAGCCCTGTACGCAGACCACGTGGGAAGCCAGTGCCCACTGAGAACACCCAGGAGGCTAACATTTGTACCTGGATCCGAATAGCTTTGCAGACGCTCATTTACAGCTGATAATAGTCTATTGTTTGTGTACACACTTGCACTGAATTTTCTTTAGTTGTTCAGTGACGGGGACCGGTCATGTAGATGGTCTGCACTGTTACTGGCCATAGCTCCAGGCACACTCTTTTCTTTCCCATGTGACTCTTCCGGTTTGGGAAGAACGCTAGTGAAACTTACCTCTCCTCTTTGTCCTCCGGCCTCCCGGGCACTTCGCACTATTTCCTGCCTCCTCTCCCCACACCCCCACCTCCAGGTTTGCTTTGTACATTGTAGAAAGCCACTCTGCAGAGGCAAGACAGTGACACCTGTCATGGAGAGGTGACTTACTCAGGATACTACAGCAGATGTCATGCCCTGAACAAGAAAAGTGAACAAAGAAGACACAGAATAATCACAGCAATCCACACTGGAGCCTTCTGACCTGCACCTGATGCTCCTTTCTGGATGGTCTCCCTGAGCACCTGCGTGAACCACCACCACATGCTGGGCGCTGTGCTCCCTCGACAGTGTCCTCCCACTGGGCGGGTTGCCCACTGCACCAGCACGTCCCAGGACAAAGCTCTGTCCTTGTATGGCCTCACCCCACGATGGGGGATCCTTTCCTATCCAGCCTCCTTGCAATTGTTAAGGAAACCATAACTTCCCTTCCAAGCAGACAGAGTACTGTAGACCAGCCAAAAGAAAAATCTTAGATTATGTTCTTCTTACTGATGATGTCATCTCGGGTCAGTTATGTAACTCATCTGAGTGTGGTTTCTACATCGGCAAAGTGGGGCTGATAAACCGAAACACTCTAAGGATGACATATGTTCTGTGAATGAAGAGGCTGTGTGGGGCCCCTGAGTGGCTCAGTCGGTTAAGCACCCGACTCTTGGTTTCCACTCAGGTCATGATCTCACAGCTTTGTGAGAGTTGGAGCCTCGCATCGGGCTCTGCGCTGGGAACACGGAGCCTGATCAATGTTCTCCCTCTCTCTCTGCCCCTCTCCTGCCCTCTCTCTCTGTCTTAAAATAAACAAATAGAACTTAAAAAGAAAGAAAAGGCTTTGCAAATGTAAAGCATAATAAAAATTTTATTCTTAAATTGTCTCCCTCTCCCTGACACCCCCTTCCCAAAAAACAACGATTTCTTTTAATCAATCCTAAAGATAAGATGACTGATTAGTTAGACCTGAACGTTGTTTGCTTTTATTCGGACAGGGGCGCCCTGCTTTGGACCTGGGAGTCAGGGCTTCTCGGCTGCTGCCCGCCCCCATAAGCCCTTCACTTTGCAGCAAACGGTGAATGCCCGGCAGGGCCCTCGGAAAGGCTCACAGTCTGGGGTCCCTTGCTTCAGGCAGATTCCACCACGCAGGTAACAGGGTCTTTCAAAGTTGAACGCCCTGGTGGCAGCTGGAAATGAAAAGGTGTTTGTATGAAGCCGCAGGTCTGGGGCAGAGGTGGGGGCGTGCCAGGGACCTGGGGGTGTGGGGGGAAGCCCTCGATTTCCCCGCTGGACATCTACAATGAGTGGTTCAGCTCCAAGGCCTTCTCCTCTCATTTTTCCATGAGACATCATGGTTGGTACAACCACTGGATGGATGGTTCTTCCTGAGGTGGGGACAACGGGGCATTAACCAGAGGGTAACCTGTGCCACCCGGTGCTCCTCACTGATCCCCCCACCTCCTGCCACCCGCACCCATCCCCACCCTCATGGAACCATCTGAAGGAAGCCTCGCCCTGTGAAACTCAAGGCCACCACCGTGACACGAGGGTCAAGCAGTCCCCAGGCGGAGCCTGTGTGAAGGATCTCTGTCTCCACACCAGGTGATACCAACAGGTGAGCCAGCGGATTCTGTTTCCAATCATCCGGTTCATCCACAGGGAAGGGGAGGGAGGAGAAGACAGCTACCTAACCAGCCCTTTTAACAGGATGTTTGGAATTCCCTCCGAAGGAATTCTTAAACTTTGCAGAAAGTTATTTTGGGGTGTAGACATGGCCTCCGAGTAGCTCCCTGATGCTTTATTCTTCAACTGTGGTTGACTGAGGGAAGGGAAACAACAAAGTGATGATAAGAACGGGCGTCGTGCTTGGTATTTACCGGGCAGTACCTGGAAAATGATAAACACAGCAGCGAGGACCACCTGGAGAAGTCTCATGGTGACGGAGCTGAGGGTCCCGAAGTCCTGATGGTGAAAATCAGGAGGACAAGGTCAGAAGCCCAAGGTTCTGTGTCAGAGGAAGTCACGGCAGCCCAGGGGTTGGCGTCGAGATGAACTCCCTCTGCCTGAGGCCCCACTCCTCCATCGGCTCTGGTCCTTCTTGGTCCCTGAGCCCCCGCTGCTTGCCTCATGTTTCTCTCCACATGTGGGTTGAGGCAGTGCTGTCTTTTTTCTTTTTTGCTAAGTTTTCTATTGTAATTCCAGTATAGTTAACATACAGTGTGCTAGATTAGTTTCCGATGTACAATATTTTCATCCAGCAATTCCATACCATACCCAATGGTCATCACAAGTGCAGCCTTAATCCCCAGCCCGTATTTCCCCCATCCCCCACCCACTTCCTCTCTGGTGACCATCAGTTTGTTCTCTGGAGTTAAGAGTCTCTTTCTTGGTTTGCCTCTCTCTTTCTTTTTTCCCTTTGCTTGTTTGTTTTGTTTCTTGAATTCTATATTATGAGTGAGATCATATGGTATTTGTCTTTCTCTGACTTATTTCACTTAGCATAACAGACTCTAGTTCCACCCATGTTACTGCAAATGACAAGGTTTCATTCTTTTTTATGGTTGAATAATATTCCATTGTACATATACTCCCCGTATCTTCTTTAAAAATCCATTCGATGGACACTTGGGCTGCTTCCATATCTTGGCTAATGTAAATAGTGCTGCTATAAACATAGGGGTGCATGTATCCCTTTGAATTAGTGTTTTTCTATTTTTGATTAATGCCCAGCAGTGTAATTCCTGGATCGTCAGGTGGTTCTGTTTTTAGAGGCACTGCTATCTGACCACATGGAGTGACGCTGGGGTCCAGGCAGCACCGAAGCTATAGCCCCTGCAGGTGAGTGGTAGGGGCCGGCAGTCAAGCTGCTAGGAAAGGAGAATGAAGAGAGTTCTTCACAGGTAAGACAGTTCATTGAGGCAAGCTGATGGGATGGTCCAGTGCTCCTTACAGAAGATTCAGAATGGCAATGGATTGGCTATAACCTTTCTGGAGAATCCATGTTGAAGGAAGAAATAGGGGAAAGGGGCACCTGGGTGTCTCAGTCAGTTGGACGTCTGACTTCGGTTCAGGTCATGATTTCACAGTTCATGGGTCCAAGCCCTGCATTGGGCTCTCTGCTGTCGGCATGGAGCCTGCTTGGGATGGTCTGTCCCCCTCTCTCTCTGCCCCTCCCCCACTGGTTCTCTCTCTCTCTCTCTCTCTCTCTCTCAAAATAAGTAATAGATTTTTTAAAAACTTTAAAAA